>NC_084988.1:12999695-13362412 GCF_963691925.1 Scomber scombrus | reverse complement strand
TACAATAAACTGTGCTATAGATAAAATTAACAATCTTTGTGATTTTCATGAATTCAGACCCTGCTTTTGATACTATTTAAGGTTGTCATTTTTCAGCCACTCAATGCATTGATTACCTCTCTAGTGGTTTTCATTGCTAGTGGTGGAGTCTGCCTTTCCTACACAGGATTAAAATAACCCTTGCATGTATCAGGGATTCAGAGGAAACAATGCGTGCATATAATCCAGCCTTGCTATTAATTTTATATAATTGATGACAGCCTCTGTTTGCTGTTTGCTCTCGTGTAGCCGTATCAGTTCACATTGAAAGCAATGACCTGACTAAACACGGTGTGGCTTTTATGGTAAACAGTTACACGAATCAAAGTTAATGTCAATCAGGTTAGCATGGACAGCAATCGATTATCAAAATATGGCTATTTTCTGCATTTTCTTTTAACAGTGGATCAGTTTTAAATATTACAGGAAGTGATGGAACACAAATAGCCTCAGGGAGCTGACCTTCAGCTCCTCAACAAGATAACCAACTCCACTGTGCCGTGCTGTTGTGTGGAAAACTACTGGCACTGTGAGCAGCATGAAATAAAATCGCATTCAAGTTTGTGTGTGCCGCCTCCAGTGTCGCTGATGTTCGTAACGCATTTCAAAAGACCCCACGACCACCCCGCTTTTTCTTTGGGTGAAAATATTTTCAAAACATATTTTTAGAAAACATAGAATAACTCAAACACTCTGCCTTGTTATGTTCAAATTTGTATTTTAAGTCTATAACACCACTCCTGCCTACAGATGTTTGGCTTTAGAAACATTAGTAAAACAATAAACTCAACCATGGCTTGGGATAATATGTAAATGATCAATATTTCTAATTGCAGAGAGGAATGATTGCCATAATTATGTTGACTCTCTAATGAGTCCACCTGTTGGCACCATGCAGAAAACAATTTTCCACTTGAAGAAACATAGCATATGTAAACTCTCATGAAATGTAAAACCAATGGAAGGTCTGCTGTGCTCTGGCAGCTGCAGCCTACAATTATGCAGCATCCGACGGTAACTTGAATACCAATCTGCCAAAAGAGTGTCTTTTCCCCAAAGAAACAGGATGCTATTTTACTCTCGAAAAGAAAAGTTATACAGTGCATCTGTCAAACCTAGAGCATCCATTTCTATCAGTATGAATTTATTGAAATTTTGAAACCCAAGCTCAAACTGAGACATCCAAAATGAAGCAACTCATGTTACATGTTTTAGGTATGTTTAAAGGACTGTGGGGAATATTTTTTTTAAAAGCTGTGTGAAGTTTTATACTTGGTTTATTAAGTTTGTGGAGCATTAATTCCAGGAAAATAAAATATACAGTATTATACACCTAATGTTACTCCACTGCTAACTTCAAAGGCTTTTCCTGAAATTCAAGAGGGCAGTTATTGATCCAATCCCTCAATGAATCGGGAATTGATAACTGAACTCTTCAGAATGCACTTTTATGTCTTCTCACTTTGAAGCTCCCCACTCCCATCTTTCCAGGGGATGTTATTTTACACAAGTGCCTCTTTAATGTTTGAAACCCACACTCCTCTTTGGTTTCACCAGAATTTGGAAGCCTTGTCTGTATCCATTATCACACAGCACATTGTGAATCCTTGTTCCAAATGTAGGTGTAAATTAGTATTGGGCACCTTTCTTTCATTTGAGTTGAAGTTGAACAGGTTCCAGGGCAGGATCAGGTCAGGTGTAGTAAAGGAGGAACCCCGTTCTCTCCATCTCATCCCTATATTGTCTCGCACTCCCTGCCAAACCATCATTCTCAATATCCCACTGGGGCCTCTCTAACCCTCAACATCTGTCCTGCTTTTCCACTCGGATGGTAGAAAGTCGGCTAGTATGACGGGGCATACTGCATCAGCATGCAGACTTTAGAAACTGCTTCCAGACATCTCAAAGTGCTGTCATCTGTAATTCTGTGCATTTACTCATTCAATTTATTTGTCTGCAATTTACTCCAACTAATCACAGGTGTGTTTGCATTATCGCTGTGAGAATATTTATACGGATAAAACACACATGAAACTAAAGGCCACGTTGTTTAGAAGTGAACCAGGGTTGAGCAAACTTCAAATATTTGTAATTACAAATGCTGTGTTCAATCCATCTTGTCGTGAAAAATTATTTATTGAGACTGTCACTGTGAAAGACTGTTTTTTAGTCTTGAAATGACAAACTTTTTACAGCTGGTGAAAACAAACAAAGTGCAGGTCAGTTTAAAAAGCCTTTGCCCAGTTGAATAAATAAATCATAAGGAGACACAAAGGGGAAACACCCACAGTAGAGGAACAACACTATGGTACCTTGTACGAGATCATAAACTCATGTAAGTCAAAAACAGGATGCTATATATTTTGTGAAGGATGTTTGGAGCAGCTAGAACATTATAATTGCATGCCAGTTTTTCCTTTGGGAGAAAATACCTTTCCCCATATGTGGCAGTGATAAAGTATAGGTTTCTCCTGTCTGGCAAGAAAGGTATATCTGCCCTCTAACTAGACAAGAGGGAGCAGTAGAGAGAGAGAGAGAGAGAGACGGAGAGAGAAAGAGAGTATATAAAGGCTGCTGGAGACAGACAGGAAAAAGAAAGTGAGAGAGAAAGAGAAAGAGAGGGAATCCAAACCACTGTCTGTGCAGTTAGTGGGTCTGGGGTGATTGCATGAGGGACAGGAGGGAGCTCCATTTACATTGTAGCTGCAGAATAAAAAGCAGCTTTGGCTTGTCAGTTTTCTGACTAGCGTCATGAACCGGGAGATGCCCATGGCTGCTCGTTCTACTTCAACGCAGTTCAATACCTGCCATCCCTACCCTTCTCTTAGTCAAAGGGAGGAATACACAGATGCATACACACACAAGGTCCCTCTGGTGTGTTTGTGTTTCTGTTTGTGAGCATTTGTTCCGAATCAGGCACCTGGCATCTTTTGGGAGAGCAGGCATCACCAATGAGGCCCCCTGGACTGTCACATGTGTGGATGCAGACCAATGCCCATCACAGAAAACTGATCAAAAGCAAAGGAAAGTACGAACCTTGAACTTCACAGTCCAATATGCATCCCTGTTGCTTATTATATTCACACACAAACTCACAGCATGTAACCATATGAATATCTCTCCGCTGATCAAATATTCCAGAGAGCATTTTTTTTTTCTCTTGTTTTCAGTGAGAATTGAAATTCACTGCAGGTTAAATTGGACCCTCTCTCCAGGCTGCCGTAACACCCCATAGTAGGTATAATCAAAGTAATTACAACAATACACAGGTGTTCCATGCTGCACGCCACTGAACACAGCATACACATCAGTGACAGTGGATGGCGTAAACATCACAAAAAAGAAAGAAAAAAAAAACCCAAACTAATTCAAATCAAGTGTCATTACAGCTACTTTATTGACAGACAGTAAGTGCACAAACAAAATAATGTCATCTGCTGCTTAACATGGACATTTTATGCTCCGTCTGTTCACTTTGCTTTGCTTCCACTTTTCAATTATGATAATCTAAATCTGGTAGAGTGAATTATAGAGGAATGACATGATTTTTTAAGCCTTACAGGAGAGAAAAATAAAGTCAATACAGTATATAAACAGTATCAGCAATGTCGATAAGCTCTCTCTCACTTATTTATAAGACATTTTACCACAAAAAAGTAAAATATTTGTAAATTTAAATGTGTGTTATTTATCAGATCAAAGATGTTGAAGAGGCATACCATCACAATAAAAAAGCCCCCCCTCTGCATCTTTCAAATCTCATCTTGGTAAGACAGAAAATAAAACATTTAAAATTAAAAAAGGGAAGGTAAAGGGTTGTGTGGGGAGAGGGGGTCAGAGACGAGAGAGAAAAGAAGAGAAGAGAAGAGAAGAGAAGAGAAGAGAAGAGAAGAGAAGAGAAGAGAAGAGAAGAGAAGAGAAGAGAAGAGAAGAGAAGAGAAGAGAAGAGAAGAGAAGAGAAGGTGCAATTACCAAGAGCGTAGTCTGAGGGATCAACTTCACTTCAAAGAGGCCGGGCCCCGCGTCCTATGCTCCACACAGCCCCAAGTACCAGTGTTGTGAGAGTAGGTAAACATGAGCAGATCACAAGACTGTTAATAGCAGCCAGATCTGAAGAGGTCTCCACCTTGTGCCTTCCTGCCTGCCTCTTAGATTCTCAGACAAGCCCTTGCCTGGAAGGAACAGACTCACCCGGCACACTCAGGTACTTAGTGTGTGTGTGTGTGTGTGTGTGTGTGTGTGTGTGTGTGTGTGTGTGTGTGTGTGTGTGTGTGTGTGTGTGTGTGTGTGTGTGTATAGGTGTGTGTTTGTGTGTATGAGCTCATGAACATTATCCCAACAGCTTTTTTCATAGTAATTCAAGAGCATAAGCACACACAACTCCATGCTGTAGCCTTTTAAAACCCTCACAGCATGCAAAACCAACAGCATGCCCCCTGAAATATGTGCATGGTAAATGTGCTATATGATATTCTAATGCTGCAAACTGTATTAATGTTTGCAGTAGTTTCAGATACAGCAGTCAGTGGGTATACTACATGTATCTATCTGTGTGAGTGTGAATTGCTGCTGAATTATTACAGTGTTCACTTTGAGACTTATTGCCAGGAATTATCTTGTTCCAGTATGCAGCCAACTCAGCGAGTGGATTTTCATTCATCTTTTTTTGACAACAAAAAAGGTACTCCGCGTCTAAGCCCACCCTCCCTGAAACTCGCTGTACCAATCCAGGGCGATGTCTACTGTATGTGAAGTGCATTTAACGCCCACTAATCTGTCATCACTGGATAAATATGATAAGGATAGCAGCGATTCCCCAGGAGTTATCACAGGCCTGACAGCTAAACAGGATTAAATGGTTGGCATTATGCAATGCAAAGAGTGAATAGCGATATTTTTTTAAGGAAACACACACCAGCTTGTAACAGATTGTACATTCACTACCTGTGAACATTGTTGTTTTTTCATTTCCCTGCACAACTGGGGTGGCATAGTGGCATAATCCACCGAGAGGCTATTTTAAATCACGTGAGAAGGGTTCAAACCCCCATGTCAGGACACATTCACCCTGATGAAGTGTCATTGAACAAGACACAGGATTCCTACCAGCTCTGGGTGAGTTGGGGGGGGGGGCTGTATCTGACCCTACTGTCTGACATCCCCAGAGGAGCAACGCAAAAAGAGACTTTCCCTTGGGGGATCAATAAAAAATCACATTAAAAGTGTAAATCTTAGACCAGCATGTCCTTTTCATCGCTAATTCTCAGTGCATGTTTGAGGCTGTAGATATGAAGGCACTGACAGCACTGCTTTCCCAAACCAACATTTGAAGAAAATCAACTGGAAAGGCTGACATCTGTTGGTTAGGATTTGTAACTGCAGAGTCGGTGTTATTGCACTGAGGTTCAGAACTGCTGCCCTATAAGAACAGAGCAGAAAACACTTAAAGAGACACATGGGGCAAAACTCCCGAGTCATGAACCGAGATGAAAAGATGCCTCCAGGCTAACCTCACAGCTGAAGCGGAATCACCCTGAGTGCTTTTAGTGTGCCTTCTCCTCGGATGTCATTTGTTAAGAGAGTAAACCCCTTCATGCTTGTGTGAAACTTAATTCCCTGTTCTGTCCTTGAGCAGTAAACTCTCACCCACTCCCAGGCAGTTTAGAGTGACCACTATGTTTAAAAAAAAAAACACCAAAAAATCACACGCACAGTCCTCCTCTCCTCTTCGACCCCTAGTCCGCCAGATGTTACTTTTTGTCTGTGATTTATCGTGCAGTTTTAGATAAGGGTAAACAAATAGTCATCACAGTTATAACTGCAAACGCTGCTCTTCCGTCCGGCTTATCGCAGGTCACAGTATACAAAGTTAACCGACGATGTAGAGACAGGAGGAGGGAGTGGATTCTGGAGGAGGAGGAAAAACGGACAAAATTGCAGTTTTTTCTTCGAGTTGCCAAATCAGCCTGAGCATAAACACACCAAAAGTCCTTTTGCATACACACACACACACACACACACACACACACACACACACACACACACACACACACACACACACACATACACACAGAGAGACACATACAACCCTGAGCCCTGACCTGTAGGAATGTGTGCTCTCTACGGAGGATGATTAGCTGGCCTGCCTCTAGCTCCTCCAACACAGAAACCTCATTGTGATAAAGCCCAGTCAATGTTTGCTGACACACGTTATCTCCCGTCCCCTCTCTCCCTGGGCCTCCGGTTGGATCGAGCTGCCACAGCTCTTTACAACAATTTAGGGAACCATTTGTTTTTTAAGGAGCTGTTTACACAATGACCACCTACCACACGGGGGATGGAGGGGAGAGGGAGTTGTTTGAAATATAAATCACAACCGTGCCAGCTTTTATCGGTAACAGCTCTGCTTTTTTGTTTTCGACTTTCCGATCTGCATTCTTTATCGTGAGGTAAGGGTGATAAGAACAAACAAGATGAGGTTTTTGTCAGCCACTGCCAATGTATGTAACTACGAGAGAGGAGAGAAAAAGAAACACTTATCTTGTTGTGTATGTGCTTGTGTCTTTGTGTGTGTGTGTGTGCATGTAGAGGAGGGGAGGTGATAAAAGAGAATATTCTTCAAGGAGGATCAATAGCTGTTATTCAGACCTGCATGGGTCTTTCCATAGGAAGCACTGACACTGTCCTAAGAGTCTGCCAGCCGTATTGATTTTAATTTATTTTTAACTTAGTGATGGATATGGGACATGTCATGAGAGAGAGGCATTGGTCAAATAATTACCAACATCTATTCATTAATTGGAAGGCAAAAGAGATAGAACACTCAATATTCATTAAAGCCTGCAAAGACCTCGCAAATGTGCTGTCTGACACAAGGATGTCAGAGAAATATGTCGATCACCTAATCACACAATGCAAATTTGTCCCTGTGAACCAAAGTGGAAACAACACACTGACCTGTGATTGTTCTTCACTCTGCTCTCACTTTCTTTTCATTGAATACAATATATATAACAATATATTTGAAATATAACTAAAAATATTCATAATTCAACATTCTCTGTGAAAATCTATCATCTTTAAACGCTGCTTTGCCACACTGCAGCATTTTTAAATCTGCTGTTTTTTTCTTGTGGCGCCACACGTTCAAATATTACACACATCTTGTGTGTGGTGCAGCTGTTTGGTCAGTAGGTACCAAAAGTAGCAGCTGGCAGAGATAGGATGCTTAAATGCGCAGGAGAGGCAGCATTTCTGAAAAGCTTACAAATAACATCTTTCGTAATTTCTTGATTAATCCAGTTTATGCTATTCAATCCCAAATAATGAGCTGCAATTAAACTCAAACAGTGTATGAGAGAGGTAAATCTAATTAACTGAGCATGTGAAAAGTGATCAGATGACAATGTTTTGTAATACATCCTTGGAAGTTTCTGGCCTCTACAGAATATGAACCAGACTATTCAGCAGATGGGAGGTGCGGCTGTTATTGCTGTAACAGAATCAGCAGTCTTGTCATACATATGCTGCATAAATATATCATCAAAACCCTTGTAACCTGCAATTACCTGATTGGCTCACTGAGTGTGAGTTCCTTTGGTGTGCATCAAGTCAAACTGACCAAAGTGGCCTATGGGTTTTTGCAGACAGGCACCCGTGGTTATTGAGTATCACAACACTAATTATCCTGCATGCAAGCTACTGCAGGGCTTTGCCCTTTGAGAGAAGCAATCAAACAGCTGACGAAAGGCTGAATAATCACACTGCACTGAATGTGCTGGGCATAGCACATGTGTGTATGTGTGTGGGTGTGTTGTTGTTGTTGTTACGGGTAAAATTGGCCAACAAGTAAGTTTGGTGATAAACATCGATCGCAATGCTCAGATGAAATCGAGCAAGTTAAAGTGTTTTTTTCTGGTCATGTTTCTTTTGGGATTTAGATGAGAAAAAAAGCGAAGAGAGCTGCTCATCTGTGTGAAAAACCAAATCAATGTCTTGTGTTGCATCACGCAGCCTCCTTTCCCACCCGAGCTAGGCCAAGGTTGTGGTTAAGTTATGATTACAGTATGATGCACTCAGCGAAGATGCGCAATAAAGAGGTCTCTGTTGAACCATGAAACTGTCAAAATACATCACTAAAGTGTCAGATGCACCACATACAACATAGCAACAAAAAATAAAATAAAAAAAAGACTCACTCTTTCTCCCACTCTTCTCTCAAAGCAATCATGACTTCCTCAACTTGACACGTACTGAATATTGCATTAAATGAGTATGTGTTGAAGAAGAGAAAAACTACATTGATTTTAAAATCCCTTGGTTCTACTATAGTGCCATGCACAGTAATGATCAATTATTTGGCCTCAGCTTGACGTTACTTAGAAGCCCTTCTTCCCCTAAAAGCAATATGAAATCGACACTCACTATACTAATCCACCAAAGAGAAACCATTGATTTAATCCTTGACTGTTCAACTCCTGCTCTTCTATATCTATGCATTAATGCTGTAAACACCAGACTGGGGGAAGTTCAGATTTTGCTGCAAACTAAGGAAAAATCAAGGATAACAAGTTTTACTGTAGCCCTAATACACATGCATGCACTATATAAACAGGCAGTGAAAATGCACTTTTAAAAAGTGTCTTTTAAATGTATATCTAAATGTTAGTGAGGCCTCAATGGTTGTCGCAAAGATAGAGAATAAGAAAACGTAAGAAATGACGAATGTGATGTAACATGATCTTCTGAAGTAATACGGTGTTTATTGCTGCTATTTATTAAATGTTACCACAAAAGGTCTTTTTTCCCCTCTTTGAATTCTAACATAACTCATGGCAAATGTGCCATTAGACTTCACTGGCACCTGCCGTGGTTTCATTTCAAGGTGGTTAAGATACTTATCAAATTTATTTTGCTGGAAAAACATCAGTACGAGGAATATGATTTCCCCCCCCCCCGATCCCTACAGAGACCAAATTTTGACACATTTCCACACTCAGTTTGAAAGCACCATTTGAAGATGACGGTAAATCACACTACACCACAGGGGCCATGAAGCAAACTGCACTTCGGTCCAATTTTTAAGCCTGGCTACAGCTCTCCCCCTTTGCACCTCAATCCACTAGCCCAATGGAGGGAGGCAGCCTAAATGCACAATCAGCATTGAGGTTTGGCTGAGCTGCTACAAGGGTATTATGTTCCAAATTCTCTCCAGCTGGAGTGAGGAGAGGCTAGCCCATCTCCTTTTTTTTTTTAACCCATTCCCAAATCCCAAAAAATACCCTTCTTTTACACCGTCCATCCATCCCGTGCTTGTCTCCCCTTTCTCTGTCTACGCAATTCAGTGTTTAAACAATCAGGCGCTGAGAAGTAGCGTCTGAAATTTGGGGGGCATCAGGGAACAGTGGTCGGGGGAATGATGGAAAGAAAAAAAAACACAGAAAGAGAGTGAGAAGGAGGGGGTTGAGAGGAAGAGAATTGGAGAGTGAGTAAGGAAAAAGCAGAGAGCTGCTGGGGCAGGTGCAAGCCGTCCGCATACAAGGTGGCGATTAGGGGGAAAGTGGCCCTGTGTGAGGCAAGAGGAACATCTGTGCCTATTACCGCAGCACACAAAAGACTAGGAGGGGGGGCAGGGGAAAAGACCATGGTCTCCAACATGAGCAGGGCCTCACCAAACACCACAGGCTGAATTGCATGGCCCAATTTGAGGCTTTCAGCGCTGCTAGTCATTAGCATTTGAAAAAGCAAGGCAGGAGCTCGCTCAGTGAGTAACTCATGGGTCAGAGCAAGAGAGTGACTTAAGAGCTCAGAGGAGGTGGAAGCCCCCCCACCTGGCCTCATGCCATAAGCACCTTGCAGCCAGAAGTCTGTTGAATGGAGCATGTTGTGGAGTCATATCTACATTATCATTGCTTAAGATTATGGATAATTATGCAAGAATCAGTGCAAAAAATGAGACCGTAGACCATGGTATAGAAATGGCAACCATATCTGATAATATAACTGGTGATCAAGATGTGACCTTATCAGAGAAAGTGCTTTATCAAGCGAAGCACACTTTTAGCATGTGTCCATAAATGAACTTGCTGTGCTGAAATAAACGCAAAGACTGTGATGCACTGCATCTATATGCATCATTGCATACAGTATCCCTGCATGGCAAATGGATGTTCAATTTGACTTCAACATTTGTGGATAACTGTATTTCAAAGTGTGTCAACCTGGTTCAAAAACACAGCTAATGGATGGCAAAAGCATGAAAAATAAAACACTCATTCTGGTGAGCGGTGCATCAAACTTGTATACTGGATTGCACTCTTTTTTTCAGAATTGAGAACACTTGGGACGGAGATGTATTACTTATTTAAATGCCACAAGGCATATATCTGTTTGCTTGAATATTCTAATTTATTCCAAGACAGTAAGTGCCTTGCTGGAGTGAATTATGGATGGAAAATCAAGACGCTGACTTATTAGTTATGACACCATAAGGTTCTGTCTTAGTCAATATATATCTCTTGGAAAATGGTATTATTTAAATGGGTTAGAGTGTTGAACTGCCAACTAGATGAGTAATCCTGATTTGAGCAACACTTTAGAGGTAACATGATCATAAACAACATTGCAACAGGAATCACAAACCAGTGAAAACAAATGTATGTTGTCATCTTTCTAAATTTATTTAACAGACTGAATTCACAGCAAAGCAAAAGATAAAAATCCATTATGGTAGGATTTACTGTTAACTATGACCACTGTGATTTCATTTGCCACAAGGAAGGTCATATCAGTAGCAGCTCAGTGATTTAAATTGCAGCAGAGACATACAGGTGGACGTCAGCTTTACACACAGCCCAAAACTTCTTTAGAAAAATTACCTTTATTTTGCTGTAAGGCTGGTGCCCAGTATCTCTCTCTGTAGGACTCATCTGTGAGAGCAAACATGGTGCCTCTCTTACAGCCCAAAGCTAAGCAGTCTGTTTTGAAGGGAGGGGGAGTCGTTTTTCAGTATTTTTCAGCAGTTAAACATTTAAAATTAATGTGGCCTCAGGTTTCAGTTTAAGCACCTAAACATTAGTTTTCGTTCTAGGTTTCTGTGCACATACTGTATGCTTTAATTCACTATTTATAATACATACAACACCATTTTTATAGAGATATTTTCAAACCAGGAATAATATGCTTGAAAGTTAAAATATTACCTGATTACCTAAAATCTGGAATGACATGAACCAAATCAAGAATATTTTATTATTTTTGATAACACCTGTCCATTCACTTTGGTTTGCATTGCTTTTAATCACAGTGTCAGTACACAGCAGCTGCAGAAAGTTAAAATTCCAAAATACTGCATCATTACCCCCAGTTGTAACATTTTACACACTTATATATATTATTAATTATACCACTTATATATATTAATAATTATATATATATATATATATATATATATATATATATATATATATATCACTATCACAAATATCACTGCCTTGCGGATGGGAACACAATAGGTAACAGTGACTGGAAATCAGCAGGAAGAGCTGACCTTTTTTTCTTTTACATAAGTACATTCTCTTGATCTTGAGTTAGATGTGTAAAGACATAACAATACATTATGCATGCTAGAGTTACTAGTAATTTGGTCCTATCTGATGAAATTCTGCATTAGCGAACTTTACAGCAGGTAGGTTCAAAGGCAGGTCTTCACGCAACTATGACCACGCATGCTGAAACACAAAGATCAACAAGGAGGCATGAGCTCCCTGTTACTTCAGCTGGCATGATGTGGTTTTATTCATTAGACTGTTTGTTTTTAGGCCACGAGGTGACACTGGTGAAACATTAAAGCTGGTTTTGAACAGATTATTAACCCCACTCATCCTCACTCCCATCTCATCATTTGAGTAACTGCTTTCAGAAGGTTTCAGGATTTCAGTGCACATAAATGTTTGATATGCTGCAGGAGTGATGCATGTGGGCTGCATTGTGCTTGAGAGGCACGCTTCCTGAAGGTCATCAGATCTAATTGTCAGATGGAGCAACTCTTGATTGCTGCAACAAATCCCCACAAGGATCGTAGGAAGCCTGGTATAAGGAAATTGCAGAGTGTGTTGTCAGCACATTCTCATGTTTACTGAAAATAAAGCAAAAAGGAGGGCATTTAGGTCAAATACTGTAAAGAAAAGCCAATTGAATCCAAACATGGCACCATGTATATTGACAAAACAGTCACTTGTGAACTGTGAGGATGTGTATGCTTTAATACACATTGCACCTACTGGACTGTATATACTTGCATCCTTGTAAATAGTGATCAATGCATACTATCAGTTCTCTAACCTCTCCATCAGTGCAGTAAGCAGGCACTGGCTCAATCCTTTCCCAACGTATGATGTAAATGTTGTGGTGCACATTTAATGTGATGTCACTGTACTATTGACATGCAGGAATGGACCGGCGGCCGAGGCTGATTTGTTTAATATCTAGTTGAGAGAATTCTATTGACTTTCCTTTTTTCCTCATCTGCTCACAAGATGAAAACATATCTTCCTATGCAGAAGCTCTGACCTAATATGCCTTTCTAATGTTTTTCAGAAGGTGTGTGTGTGTGTGTGTGTGTGTGTGTGTGTGTGTGTGTGTGTGTGTGTGTGTGTGTGTGTGTGTGTGTGTGTGTGTGTGTGTGTGTGTGTGTGTGTGTGTGTGTGTGCATGGAGAGTTGGTGGGTGGGGTGGGGGGTGTATTTGTGTGCACTGTGTGTGTATGTGTGTGTGTTTAGGTCCATTCAGGACTTATATCGATATAAGCCAGGCTTAATCCTTTCACTCTGATGGCTTCAATGACAGCAGCACACCATCAGATAAGAGGTCATTGAACTGCAGCAGCCACCTCTTCATTCAGAATAAATGGGGTGCACCAAGAGTGCACCTTACTATGTGCCACATTGCTCTGGTCATAATGAAAATGTAATGCATTTTAGGGTTCCCGCTGCCATTGCTACTGCACTAAACAGAACTGATACTGTTGATATTACTTGTATAACTTACCCAATTTGTTTCTAGAAATGATGCACATACAAAAGAGAAATTTCAACATTTGGTATGTATGAACTTACTCTGCAGGTGTCTTTTCTCAAAAAAGAGAAAATCAATTGAACCCATTTGTGAGCATCTTGGCTCAACATCGGCTGCAGTGCACATATCTGTTTTGGTTTTTTTTTGTTTGATTGTTTTTTATTTATATGAGTAGGCTACATCATGAAAAAAAAAAAGTCTATCTCCTAAATATTCCAGTATGCCCATCAACCTTTAGGCCAATATTACACAGGCATCTATCAAAGCCCATGTCAGACTAATGCTCTTTCCTGTATCTTGGCACAGCATGACCATATGGAAGTGTAGAAGCCTCCTTTGGATTGGCTAACCAGTCAGGTTGAAAAGGGTGAGCAGAGCAGGCAGAGAATTCTTTCTAAAATCATCTAATATCCACACGGATGTTGCTTTCTGCTCTGTCTCTCTCCAATCCCACTGAGGGACATGAAAACCAGAGACCACAGACAACCTTGATTGAGGCACAGCTGAAACATGCTAATGCTCTGATTTTGTTTTCATTGGGAGAGCTCCCTGGCTGTGGCATATCATTTGATTTTTGCATGCATCGAATCGCTCCATGTGAACTGTCACAACATGTGTTTCTGTCGGCTGACGCCTCAACGAGCACCTCTCTTTGAGCAATCATCTGGGGACAACGCTGGATGTTTATTTTGGCAGAAATCCCATCATGCATTCATGCCCATTTCCTTTGGTTTGAGTAGTGGCCCGGCATGTCACTGCAAACTAGACTGAAAACACAATATGCACATATGGAGTCCTAAGCCATGAACAAACAGCACGATTTGAAACCTCCACAAGCTTTGAAGAGCTGCACAATCTGAGCAATTTGCAGTAAACTAATTATAATCCAATTTTCTAATCTCTCCTTTTTCTTGCTGCTATTTTCTACCTTCTTGATAGTTTAAGACCTGGCCCATTAAAACAACCAGCGCTTTTAATGACAGCACGTTAACACAGCACAAAAAGAACATTCTCCTTTGCTTTTTCTTCATTTAAATTCAATTATCAGAGAGAACAGTTAGACAGCAAGGGAATAATAATAATGAGGGGTGTGCAAAGGATGAAGGTGTGCGATGGCCGCGTGGTGACATCTTTTGTTCTGTTTTCGGATTGGCAAGATAATGGCAAGAGCTGCCGTGAGGGGGGCCAGCAAAAGTGGAGCTCACCACGCAGGTTATCTTTCATGCTGTACAGGATAATCATGGAGTGGTGAAAGCTGGGGAGCAGCAGAGACATATCTTCTTGGAGATCAAGGTCAAAACAACTCAAAGGAAGGTGGAAATTCAGTTTCAAAAACACTCACAACTGCCTGAAACATATTGATCTAGCTCCTCTTCCCTCTACCTCCAAAGTCATTTCTCTGATAGACCCTGGTAGAAATACATTATTTTCTTGTCATAGGCACCACAATGGATCACTGTTAAGAATATACTGCACTTATAGAGAGAGGAGAGGGAAGAATGTTAAGAGCATTGCGTGCTACATTTGAAATAGCAATCCGCAGAGCGACCCTCTGCTTCCCATCAGCCTTGTAACATTTTACCATTCCACAAGTTGAATTTCCATCAGTCACAGACATATGACTACAAATTAGGAGCCTCAAGAACTGGACATCTGAGAGCAACATAAGCTAGGTGAGCTAAGAAAAAAAGAATTTGTCAAGTATGGAATTGCTATAATTAGGGTATAGATAAATGTTACGTGTCCAGTCTGGACTCTAGCTTGTCTTTAAAAATGCATAACTGCTTTATACGTGGAATCACTCTGCAGAAACTTTACACAGACAGATCAATAACAACGCCTAGCACTGAGTCCTCTAAGGCATTGCAGTAAGCTCAGCCACTGATGTATCTGAGCCAAGTGGCCTTTGCAACAAAGGAATAGCAGCTCCCTCTTATTCCTTTGATTCATGCCCTTGGAAGTTGGCACATATTCCCACCAAAGCATGTCTAACTATCTGATTGAAGTGCTTGATGTTAAGCAAAATTGTTATCCTTAATTCACAAAGAGCTACAGATCAAAGTATATGAGACAAGCTTTAGTGAATAGATTATTTAGCATTTGATTTTAATTCCCTCAAACTGATAAAAAACAGTTTTCTCTTGCTTAGCAGACAGTGATGGACAGTGACCATGTTTATGAAGCTGCACATTGTGCCACCAGATGTGGAATCAATAGTCAAGAATTTAACTCTCTTGTCTTTTTAATAGTTTATTGTTCCATGGTATATTTTGGTCATTTCAGGCTGACTGCAGGATGTTGTTCAGATGTTGTCACTCTCAAGTCCTCCACCTCTCCTCTTTTGTTCTGAGCACAAATCCTTCCTTTATTATCCAGGCAGCAGCACAAGGTCCTGACCCCACTTCCCTATTGCAGTTTCCTACATGTTTGATGCCAGCCTCCCCGCTCTTGGATTATTGTAATACTCTATGCATTTGCTTTGATGTAATAACTATGTGCAACTTGTAGTCGGTGTAGAATTTGATGGAGCAATGACCTGACAGATGAGAGAGTGCAACAGACAGCTTGTGTCAAATGTATCCATGTTTTGGATTTGTCATACAAGCATCAATTCTTTATGGGGATTTTGTTGGAATACAACACTTTTTTTTTCTAAACAGGATTACATTTTATTCTGTAGTCATCCTTTATATTTTCCGACAAAGGTGTAGCCATTTACAGCATGTCAAGTGCTTTCCAAAGTACATTTAGTTGACTGGTGTAAATACCACAAATGATCCATTGCTGCAATTAATAACCTTGGATATATCAAGTGAGGACCAACTTGCAAATGAACCATACAAACAAACATTGCAACCTTCTATATTGTAATCTTTTTAAAAAATATGGTTTAATCATTCAATCAATTTGTCAAAGTCAAATTCAAGAGTAGGTGGTGGCACTACTGTATATACAGTACTTCTTATTATCTTCTGCCATTTTAATTTATTGACTGAGGACTTAATTGATTTACTGACACCATCCTCAAAGTCACCCCATCGGAAACGTTCCAGAGGAACAACACCACATCCGTGGATGAGTAGCTTATCCAGCTAATTAACTGTTGTTAATCAGATGAAAATGAATCTAATGAGATAATCCCTGACAAAAATGCAATGCTTGATAAAAAAGCAAAGCACAACAAAACATGCATTCTGATGATTTGCTAGGTTTGTATACAATAATACAGACTTTTACAGTATTATCATGTTTACATTCTACTATATCAGAGCATCTTCTCTTAGTGTCCACTGTTAGTGTCCATGTATTATTCTCTACAAGGTTGGGGTTTTTCTCAAATGTGTGGAAAAAAATAAATTGCTTATGGCCAAAAACCTGACTTCAGACAGGACAGCTGACAACAAAGTCAATAAATGTGTCACATCAGGCAATCCTGGGAGCAGACAAGGCCAGGCTATTCTGAGATCAGAACCCCTTACTGAACGCAAGGCATTCTAGGTGACTGACTTCATGTTGATGAAACTCACCTGTGTTGGGATCTGACAGAGCAGTTCTACCAAGATTTGGACACATCAATCATTAATAAGAAGAATGTGGCTTTGTTGACTTCATAGGGACCTGCAGGAGATGGTGACACAAGCAAGCACTCTTTGAGTGTTTCTCCCTGGCTTCACTAACACATAGCACAACACCTCACCTCCACACACACCCATCGACATGCAGTTTTCTTCGGTAGAATAATTGTGTGCCACCCCTGGCTGTCAAGCCATGTCAGTGTCTCGTTAGCACTGGTGTTTGCTCCGTCGAAGCTGGTAGCATCAGGAAAGGTCAGAGTGGCAGTCTCTGCTCTGTCACACTGAGCGCAGGCTGGACAGACACAGCAGGCTCAGCCCTGTCTGTCTGTAGATCCCAGACAGACTGATCCATGGAGGCTGAGTTTTTACACAAACACCTCAGAGAGGACTCAATAAACATCTCTTTTAATAAATCAATGTTGTAGTGCTTACCAAAAACAATGATGTCAGTGTAATTTACACAGTTTGAAAGAGCATATTAGCTATAGTCTTACTTACATCCAACGTTGCTATATTGTCTACAACAATTAATACTGCATGTTTCAGGCTGCCATGTCTCCATTGTCTTGTTTCTCTCCTTCACAGACTTGAATTTGATAATCCTCATAAGCAGCAAAGAATGTGTTTGAGTTTTTCGAACAGCCTGATATAACAGTATTCAGATTGGGGAGTGGATGAAGGCTGACAGGTGGAGAGACACAAACAGGAAACCTTGCTGATGCCCTGTCTGCCAAACCCCTCTGATACATGTCCAAAACTCTGACGGGACTGAGACAAAAAAGCTAGACCCAATTTATTTCACTCTGTTGCTAGCCTTTCATTTTTGTGACTGGCGCCAGGGTGCTTATCAACTGCAGGACTATTAGCCGCATCAAATCAATGTGTTCATTGCTTTCTCTTGCTTCCATTGCTCTCTTCTCTTTTTTTCTCCTCCTGTCCCTCCCTCTCTCTCTCGCTTCCTCTAACTCTCTCTCTTTCTGCCAGACAGGTCAGATATTAGAAACCTGTATTATCAGGTCTTCCCAGGATGCTGGTGGAAAAGTTGATTTGCAACGCCCGATTGAATCTACTTATCCTTCATCCCTTTCCAACCCCCAGCCAGCTGCCCAAGCAGACAGAAGCCCAATGGCCTATCTACACTGAGGTGCCAAGGAATAAAAATATCTATCTACAGAAAGGGGGTGGGGAGCGGAGGGGTGGCCGGGTGGAGAAAGGAGACAGAGAGAGGGAAACGAAGAGAGGAACAGAGTGTCGGCCCACATGTCACAGACTTGGACAGCTTCGGGGGGGAGAGAGGGGAGGGGGTATAAATGTACTCCTTGCCTCTTCCCCTTTCCAACCCCAGCCCAATTCCCTTTGCAA
Source organism: Scomber scombrus (assembly GCF_963691925.1). NCBI lineage: Eukaryota > Metazoa > Chordata > Actinopteri > Scombriformes > Scombridae > Scomber > Scomber scombrus. The sequence continues at coordinate 13,344,363 of NC_084988.1, read as the reverse complement.
ACCTTTATCTACTAGCATTATACATCCATTTATCAGTCAGCAAACAAAACATGTTACACCCCCCATCCTGAATCCCACCAGCTCACACCACACACACACACACACACACACTCAGGCAGCACTGAGCAAATCTTTCAGGCAAAGTTAAATTAGTCAAATCATTGAAAGGAGGCGAGCAGAGCAAAGGTCACAGAGGACATTCATTAAACAACTGTAACTTGTGCTAATTGAAGCTAGCTTGCGATAAAGGAAAAACGGGAGAAAAGAAATATTTATCTGTTGACTGGGCTGCCACGGCTGAGTGGCCGTCAGTAGCACAAAAGGAGCCATTATGGCTTTATCTTTGTAAATAGACGGGAAAGTGAGTCTTGGCTGCAGACGGAGGGATGAAGGGATGACGGAGGAGTCGGAGAGGAGAAAGAGGGAAGGGGAGGAAGTGGGTGAGGTGACTGATGAGGAGAGTGTGGAGCTGTGGCTGCTGGAGAAAAAGGGGAAGAATACACGCAGTGGCAGCAGAGGGGGAACAGCTCCAGAATGGTGCCTTCATCAGGAGGTGATGGCAGTGTGTGTGTGTGTGTGTGTGTGTGTGTGTGTGTGTGTGTGTGTGTGTGTGTGTGTGTGTGTGTGTGTGTGTGTGTGTGTGTGTGTGTGGTGGTGGTGGGGGGGACTCAATTTGTGAATGCAATTACTGTAGACCTCCCAAGTCTGACTACTGAATCGAATCAACACTGTGGTGGCAACTCGAGTGCCTAATTTCATTCTGTATACCCTTCATTCAAAAGACAAAATGGACAATTAGAGTTCTGACGATGGCAGGTGTCCTCACATAAAGAGGTGTCACCAAAAAACTTCTTCGTAAGTGCGATGTGTATGACAAGTAAAACATAGAGTTGAAGCTAACTGACTGGCCCGGAGCTGTGTACTCTGCTGCAGTGACACAGCCACAGATCTAAAAGGACAGCTGTCAATGGAGACGTAGATGTCACCGGACCAGAAATCTGTGGTTTGGACTGAGCTTACTGAAGTCTCCTTCTTTGACTTTAATCTCAGACACGGTTGCTCCCTTTAACAAATTCCCCCCTCACAGAACTCTTTGAGTTATTGGCACGGCTGCACCTGCAATTAAAGCCAAAAAACAAACTCCATTACTACCTACGTATCTTTGGGTTTTCCTGCAGACGTTTTCTGGCATCGGAGCCAAATGATGTTTGACTTTTGGACCTTGGAAACTTTTAATGGAGTTCATTGTGCAATCAACCTGGCCGGGGGAGCCGAGTGAACTCTGACTTCGTAGTATTGATCTCCTTCCAGTGTGTTTACTGGCTGAGGTCACCAGAATCCCTTCTACGGCCTGTAAAAGGGTCAATAATGTCAATACAGTAAATTAGGTAATTCTGCTGTAAAACATCCTAGGATGGTCAATTTCCATTTTAGTAAACTATATATGTGTGACACACAATTACATCTACATGTCAACATGTCAAGTTGTCACACCGTTTCAGCAGACAGAGATTGAATCTGGACCAGGCGGCTGGATGTATATCCAAAGGGGCGGATCTATGAGTAAACAAATCACCTTTTGTCAAGTCCAATGACAAATCACTCCTCTGTAGAAGATGGAGGATTAGTGGCATTTAACCCTTTACTACCTTGTGTCTAAAGAGATAAGGGTCAAAAGGACGCCATTGTTCATGTAGCTGAGTGGAAACAGCACATTTTTGCAAAGAAAACCTGAAATTAGATGCTTAGAATGAATTCTTATTTTGTTATTTAAGGTGTTCAGCTGTTTCAAATCGCTTGATTTAATCAATTTTAACCCATGTGTTTTGTTGACATTGGCTTCACTTTGCCATTGTTTGGCATCTTCCAGATATTTCATGTTTTTTATGTTATACAACACCAGTCAAAAGTTTGAACACACTTTCTCATTCAACAGAATGGGAAGGTGTGTCCAAATGTTTGACTAGTGCTGTATATACAGTATATTCTTTTTGTTTGCCAAAAAATCATTTGAAACACAAGGTAATATTACTTAAATATGGGATTGATTAGAACGGCAAGAGGTCCAACTCCCTGTGAGACCTATTATGAATAAACTGTTATGAGGCTTCAATATCAGAAATCCAACAACATTACAATGTATGTGTGTCTGTACAACTCAAATCACGTGTTTTCAAAATGATCATCAAATACTCAGGAACAGTAATGCAATTTTGGCATCCAATGTAAAAACCATCTGATGAGTGCCACAAGTAATTTGGCTCCTTTTCTTAATGTGGCTCTTGAGAAAGGACATATAGTATATGCTGAAGAGTGCTGTAACACTGTATTTATCTTGATATTATTCAAGATGCACCAGGTAATTAAAAAAATACTCAGAGTATAATTTATTTCTAGGTCCCTCTAAATGAGAAATTGGTATGCCCTTATTCTCTGTGCTTCTTTCCTTGTACCTATTGATATGCAGTAAGTATTTCATAGGGACCCTGAACATACTAAACAGTGGCTGTGAGGTGTAATCTTAAGTGTTACTGAAAATCTTTTGTATTTAACCATAAAATTAGGAAAAGTCTAGAAGTGTCAAGCTGACTTAAAAAAGTTAAGTATGATTTTTAAGCTTTTAAGAAGGGGACAGGGTTTCCAATTCCCTAAACAGAACATTATATGTTTTTTTTCATTTTCTCTTTTTTTTTATAGTAACGGTAGAGATACATACAGGAGATTATTATTTAGTTTAAGAAGAACTTTAACCAATATGTTAGTTGGGACTGTATAATGTAAAAACAACTTGCAGTATACTCTACATTGCATGCTGTATTGTAAATCTGTGATACACTATAGGAGTGCGTACAGTCAACCATCAACACTGCATGTCACTGCAATCAGTTATTTCTTTTCCGGCACTTCAAAAGTCTACCTTTTTACTTTCAGAAAGAGACGGATGATTGAACCATCAATCTGGTGCTCTGAGGTCATTTTCAAGACATAATTTGTGCCTAATAGCAATTTATAGAGTAAGAATAAAGTAACATCAGTAGCAAGTACATACTCCAGGGAACACATTATGTAGGCACCAGAGGACTAGCAAAGAGGTAAGTGTAATAAAAAATGAAAACGCACTAAAGCGAAATATTACTTGTGGTACAGCTGAATTTACATAAAACTGCAGCATCTAATGGCGATAATACAGAACCAGACATGACTTCTGTTCACATTTTTGAAATATAAGACTACTTATCAGGAGATAAGACTTTTTTGTAAGTGAAAGAATCACGGCACCGTTCCTGTGACAGAGAGACTAGATGGATTTGTATTACATCTGTGCCATTTCACTCTGCCTCTCTGCAAGACAGCTCTACAATTCAGGGCTGTGAGTTAAAAAAAAAAAAGAAAAAAAGGGGAGGTTAGAAAAAAGTGCCACAATTTTCTGAAAGCACTGCCCATTTAGTTCTGCTCAGGATGGACACAAAAGGTTGAGCCAGCGGCGAATATTGGAAAAGCTAACGGTAGGGCTTGTATAATCATTGGGAATGGTCGGGGGGCGGACAGAGGCATCAAGCTCCAAAGCACTCCAGACAGACACACATCACACCAGGCCTTCTGAGATGGGAGTCCTGGGTAGGGCCTATTGCTTGATACCACAAGGGAAATAAACTGCCTAAAATAGGCACGAGGGCAGGAAATGGATTTTATTGGAGAACTAATCAAGGGCGCCGTTTTAGTGGGGCACAATTTAGATTTTGATTGGATTCCTACTGACATCGGGGTTATCAATGCGTCTCATACTGGGAGGTGTAATTTGATCTTTGATGTCCACACGGTTGTCGTGATGTATGTCCTGCTGCATGGGCAATGACTGCTGCGCATGTGTTTGTAGCAGCAGCACGTATGTTTGGGTGGATGCCAGTGTGTATTGGATTTGTGTTCAGGTGAATGTCAGACAGAGAGGTGGAGAATATAGTGGCTATTGTGGCTTCAGCGACCTCCCTCTTCAACTTTTTTGGTTGAAGTGCCCCTCTGGACTAAATTGGGTAAATAGAGATATTAGTTCTGATCATTACTAGTTGTATCAAAGTGAGAGAATACGGCAAGCATCAGGGTCCAAAAAAGAAAGCAACAGAGGGTGAATGTCTGTGAGACCACAAACATTACTTCATTTAAGTATGAGCATTCATTTCTTCTAGTAACTAGTAACTCTGACATTGATACTGCTTAGGTCTGACTCCAGATACTGTATAGAGTTACATATGTTGTAACAAACTAGGAACAGGTTTAGTTCAGATGATTAAATCAGAAGTCCACCGATTAATCATTCAACTAATTGAAATAATACAGTAAAAGTCTACAAAAGTGGGTAAAAGTAGTGCATTAATGAGTTAATTACTTTGCTTAACTTGATAAGAAGAGATAAGAAATGTTTGTAGCATAATCGTTTACTCACTCTGGCTTCAAAACACCTGAAAATGCAGGGAGCTACTTGATAGTTATTAATAATAAATAGCACTAATTGTTACATATATGAACTATGGGTTGAATATTAATCATAATCACATCCTTCGAGTCCTGATTGGTTCAGAGTATTTGCACTCTTATTCTTTCACAGCAGCCCAGGGAAAGAAAATCTTAATGATGATGGTGTTAATAAAAAACATCAACCTTTTATATAAAAACTAAATGTACATGAAGAAATTCTGTTTCCCTGTTTAATTATACAAGACACATTTGAATCAGGGGATCAGGAATCAGTACTTTCAGACATTAACAGCAGAAATATTGTTCAGTGTTTGTTTCTTTTATTTATTCATACTAGTTTGCTCATCAAAAAACAAGTAGCACATACAATGTATGTAGTTGTGTAATGTGTAAACTTAATTTGAAAAAGCAACAGTAATAACGTGACAATACAGTTGCTAATAGCAATGGTATAATCATGAGCTTAATTTGAGCTGGTTTTAGCTCATTGTTCTGATTTTCCAGCCTGCATATATAGACTTTATCATTGATGGAGCAGAAAGTCAAGTCCACATTTACCAACAAAAATATGTGCCAGTGGCTCTTAACGTTACTTTATTTTTTTTAAATCATCCACATTACACCCACAAACAAGGCCTAATTTAAATTGTGTATTTTTATACAGGAGTTTGGTTTAAGCATTAACTCAGAAGCTGTTTGGACATGGATTTCAGAACCTTTAGTGGACTCACCCCTAATGTTTCATGGCAGAGTATACTGCTCATTTTTCCACAGTTTTGAAACCTCATTTTATGTACATGGATCAATATTACAGCCAAAAACTAGCCCAGCTTGGCAGTTAAAGAACAATAATTAAGAACAGAATGAACTGGCAAATTAGCAGACAATGTAAATGCACATCTGTGAACAGTCTATCTACTTTGATTTTCACACTGGCTTCTTCCCGTTAGTTGTCTGTTTTGTCGATGCCATCAGGTGACATGAGAAGTGCTTTTATTGAATTCGACATCTGGTGTGCTGACTAGCAATATCTGAGCCCAATTTAGCTTGTAATAATGTTGGCAAGCAACAGAGCTCAAAGTTCTGTCCAAAAAGGTGCACTGGACTTAACTGTTACTGGACTGGTCTATCTGCTGCATATGTCTATAATAATAATAACAATGTATGGAGCAGAATAGCTAAACTGAATGAATTGATTAATTTATTGTAGTATATTTACAGACTCTGTGGACCTTTTCTGTTTGCAGTTTACCTTAATATAGCACAATTTTATCTTATAACTTCTGACACTGAAAAATACTTATAATATCCTGTTATGCTGAGATGAAGAGCAGCAGCCTTTTTTAATGTGCAACATTCTAATCCCATTTAAGTTGCAGCCAACACAGACTAGTGCCAAAATATCATCAAAACCAGGCGGCTTTGATGCTCAGGCCAAGGCTTTAAAGACAGAGGAATGTGGTAGTGGGGGCTAGTGCCAGGTGTATACCACAGCGTAATTAGGCCTGAATCGAATTATAAAGCAGCATATAAAATATAATGTCACTTATTAGCAACATATTTTAAGTGTGTTACTGTTAGTAAGATTGCAGATACTCTAGGAATGATACAGAGAAACCACTTCAGCTAATGACTGAGTAGAAAGGGTCAAACAAGTCTTCTGCATATAAAAAAAAGCACAGCACTTGAGCAATCCATATGAGCAAGAAACACGTGTTCGAAAAAAGGTGTCAACTATTGAAACCAAACTCAACTTTATAATGACTTGGAGATTTTGAAGGGACAATAAATGGGCGAAACGGTCAATCAAGTTTCCAAAAAAAGGGACAGACTGACCCAGACTGCTTTTCTGGCTTGACAGCTCATTCAGTGCCTACACATTTTCATGCAACTATTTTTCACATGTGGGGTGAGATTAAAAGCACTTCAACACAACATGCTATGTTTGCATGTGAATGGAAGCCACACAGAGAATGTCACATCACTTATCTTTTGTATAAAACTGTGGTGCACCTCTTGTCAGCTGCAAATAAGCCCATTGTATCCTGCTGATAAAAGGCAATCAAACAAAGTATATAATTGTGAAGTCAAGCATTGATTGCCTGTATAACTACCGCCTAATGCTGAAATAATTAAGAATGTCTCTTACTGGGGACTGGCAATGCAATTATCACCTTGATGACTGTACCATACAAAGACATTCGGAGGAGGGAGACAGAAAACGAGAGAGAAGCAAATAACTAAAATGACGGGGATAATGCAATTAGAATATGGCTGAGAGGGGAAGGAAACAAAGGGGAGACAGCCTCAAGGCTTTTTCCAACAGGGTTGCCATGTCTACACGCTTAATTTGCATCCTTATAATGTCGCACAATTATACTAGATAGGCTTCCAAAGCGGTGCAGAGAGCTTGTGCAGCCCTTACATAACCATTTCATAGTTTATATCTTTGTTTCTCACTTTACTCTCAACATCAGACAGTACTGCTTGAGCTGTCACTTCCTCCTCCTGTCTCTCACCTGCCGGCTAATTCAAAGTTGAATCCAATAAACATTCAGAATGAGCAGGTGTCAAGCAATGCTTCACTTTAGACATTTACTTAAACCTTCATCATTCTGATTCATTACGTTTCAGTGACAGCTAATAAGCCGTAAGCTGTGCCGTGATATCCACTGCAGAAGGCCATTTTTAACTACACCTTTATTACAGATACTGCTACTTGTAATGCAGTATGTGATATATACAATAGTGGACATAGTCATCATCTTATAGGAAAAACGGGCAATGTTCTATTCCTCATTTTGCATTATTAAAGGTGGAGATCAAATGAAATATTCAACAGATGATGTGCTGCTTTAATATTCATAGAAATGAACTTTATATTAGAGAACACATTTTTATGGGAAGTAGACTGGAGGCCACTGATTAAATTTCATTGTTTGATCACTATGCAGGGACATTATGGGGTATTATGAGAGCCAGCCGGTGCCCCCCTTTAGCAAACATTAAGGGGCAGTCTCTAAGGCCACACCACTGACAGGGCACATCACAAGTTTACAACACTTAGATGTGTTTCAAAAATTGAAAAAAGCTGACTTTTTAATGCAGCGCCTGAAACGTTTTGAATAAAGATGAGAGGTGTGTGGGAAATATGTAAGTCATAGCATGTCTGAAAAAGCAGCGATACATATTCATGTATTTACTGGCAAAGATATCACCTAAGGCGATCATGATTCTGTAAATATGAATAAATCAGATAGGTCCCTGTAGTGCAGTTTCTGTACTTTTATATGCTAGAGTGGCTCTTGTGTTGCTTTGTTTTATTTTGTTTTGTTGTGTTTACATAAGAGTATTAAAGAGTTAATTAAGTTTAAACTAAAAACAAACACAAGCTTCATTACACAACTATCAGGAGAGACAGTTCAGACACTAATCTATTTTAAACTTGGATGAGATGTGTAATAGCTGCAATACAGAGTCAGGACCATTTATTGCTCTGTCTTTCTCTCTGTCACAAACTCACAAACTCACACACACACATACCCTCTGGTCAGAGAGATCAAGAGAGGGGGATAGGGGTCCCTGCTGCGACTCTTAACAAGATGGCATTCTCCGAGGTCACAGAGGTTGCCAGAGTTCGTGTCTACTTTTAAGGGACGTGAAACTCTACTCACGGTTTTCTAACAGTTGTCTAATTGGATTAGGCCTCAAAGAGAGGCCCCTTTTTTATCCCTGGCTTTTGTCCATTTGCCTCAGCAGCGAATGGAGCTTAAAGGGCTCCAGACACTGAGGAGGACGGGCGATGGATTAGGTGAGGTATCCTGACCAATTAAGACGAGGCCAGGTGTCATGCTGATTGCAAGAAAATTGAGACCTCGGCCGACATGTGTCTAATTCCCCACTCACTTCCCAGCAACCACTCATTTGCCTGTCCGCCACAGACTGCTTTCCTCTCTCCCCCTTTTTTCTCTTCCTTTCCTCCTCTGCAAAGGTAACCCGAGCTGTCTTCCCTTGACCCTTCTCTTCCGTGGAGAGCTAATCAGACCCACCTGGAGCTCCCCAGGGGTGTGTTAGCTGCTGGCTCAGCTAGCAACAGCTGATCCTAGAAGGAATCCCTGGGACCAACGTTGGAGGCCTGGCACCCAATACACACTGACTCAGGATCAACCAGGGAGATTTTCCAACTGATGGTTCATTGAACCTTGCTTAGAATCACCACCTAGCTAAGATAATACGGAGTGAGAGAGAGTGTGTGCGTACGTGTGTGTGTGTGTGTGTGTGTGTGTGTGTGTGTGTGTGTGTGTGCGTGCGTGCGTGCATGCATACGTACCACTTGGGGACCAAAGACCGGTCCTAATAAGGCAAAAACGTAATTTCTGACTTCCTGTTTAAGGTTTGGGTAAGGTGTGAATTGAGGTTAGGTTAAGGTTGAGGTTAGGGTTTGAGTTAGGCTGTCCACAATCAATGGAAGTCAATCCAATGTCCTAATAAGAATAGCTGTGCAAACTTATAAATAAATACATATATAAAGACAATACTACAATGTCAGATAATAAATGTTTACATACAAAGTTTTGCATAAATTATGCACCAAATGGTAAAAGAAGTAAGAAAGAATCCGCTTTCAGTAGAAGCCAAATTTTCCCCTCAATTCCCAGGTGTTCTCCACCTAACTGACTAATTAAAAGTGGCTGTATTCAAAATGTTGATTCTGGCGCGCAGGTGGTTGAGTGGTTAAGGATGCCATATACGCAGCGGACTCCGGTTCAAATCCCCCCTCCCCCTCTCCTGTGATTTCCTGTCTATCTACTGCTAATAAAGGTGTCTATGCCAGAAAAAAATGTTGATTCTAGAAATGGCTCTCATGACAGCTTGTTTGTCAAAGGGTCGGTCATTGTGAAGAGAAAGTATACAGTATACACTCAAAGTTAACAACTAGCTGATGAACAAAGTGGTGCGTTTTAGCATCCTGATGTGGAGATGGAGACCAAAGACAGAACTGAAAGAAGAAGTAATATTGAGCATAAACTTGCCAGACTGTCAGAGGCATACTTCAAATGCCAAATAATGCGGCCAAAATAAAAGGAAAAGACACTGTTATTGCAGGTGCAAGTGTTTCCAACTGTATAAATGCAAATGTTTCAAATAGAAAAATAACATTAAAGTTATGAGGAATTTGCTGCAGTGTATCAGAATATCCAGAATGTGACATTAAAAACACCACTTCAGGTATGGTTTCCATAAGACAAACAGTAAAAACAACTAACTGATTATAAACAGGCAGCACTGTACAAAGGCATAAATAAATCAAAGAGAATGATTCATATATACTTTACATATGTGCTTTTGCTTTACACAATTTGTGTAACTCGGGCTCAGGCTCACTAACATCACAGTCAAATGACTGTCAGATGCAAACAGCCTCATATTCCATAATACATGTAACACTGATTCCCTTAACTATTAATAAAAAAAAAGCAATAATAACAACAGCTTTTTTCATATTATTTGGAGCATTAAATTATTCTAATATAGCCGAAGGCCAACTGAAATGGAAACAGGAACATGCAGATCCAGTCCATTATGCATTGTTAAACGTTGATCTATGGTTTAATATTTGCTTCCCAACAGCAATGACAATGTGTTATTACCTTGACAGAGGGCCATAATGTTCGTTGACATGCCAGTGATTATTTAAATAAGCTGCAACAATATATACGGCTCCACATGATCTGAGGTATGAGCCTCACAGGGAAAATGTGCAGACAGAGGGGTAAAAATCTAAGTTTGGAACTGAGGTTATCGGAGGCTGAGAATGAAAAATATTAATGAGGTGTATCAGAAAACCAGCTCATTGTAATACTGAGACTAGACTCCAGAACAAAGCTCAAGCATAATATGAAGGGAAACGACTGAAATTAATGATTTAAGACTTGTTAATGTGTAGGGCAAGAAAAAAATTGGATTATGTCTGTTGTCAACATGGAAATAACTAGCTGTATATGCCTAAGGCCTACGGAATTAGTGAAACTGGTAAGGCTGCTCATACTGTACATTGTTAAATCCCCACAGCTGTGCTGCAGTGCCTCCATACTCTTCCTCTATGTACAGAAGTTTCTTGTAAATAGTTACAGAAAACACTAAATCAACATCAGATTGTTGCTGGAAGTTTCAAAAGTGGCTGTTTTGCTGAAATGTGTCTTGGAGCAGTTGGCATCCACATGCACGAGGGACACACATTTCACTTCAGCTAAGGATGCAAACGTATTCCTTTGACAGAGACACAATAAGTAGCAAAGCATCAGCTAAAATAAACATAAAAGCCTCTTGCCAAACACCAACTGTTATGAAAGGCGGCGGATAGCGAGCATACTGGCATCCACAGCAATTAGAGGAGAAGGGTTAGCGAGGACTCCGCCTGTCCCAGACTTGCACACCCGCTCCCACACCTGTTTCTGCTCCTGGTCCAAACCAGAGACAGAGAGAGAGAGAGAGAGAGAGAGAGAGAGAGAGAGAGAGAGAGAGAGAGAGAGAGAGAGAGAGAGAGAGAGAGAGAGAGAGAGAGAGAGAGAGAGACAGAGAGAGAGAGAGAGAGGCTGGTTACTTTGTCGCAGTGCCATCTTAGCCCGGCATCGTCTAATGAGATTAGATGGCTCACTAATGAGCTCTACAGTGGGGAGAGTCAACTGTGAAGTGAAGGTCAGAAATTTCATCACTCAAATGTGCTGTTGGACTTCAGGAGTCATTAACTAATAACAAACAAATGATTTAAAGGAACCCAGCTATGGTATTTTGGTTGGCCTCTTGAGACTTTCTCTCTCCTTCTCTCCTTGTTTTAACAAGCGTCTAGAGTAAGGATGTAAAAGAAAAACACTGAGTAGCTCCACTTCATGAATGGAAGTGATTTTGGGAAGACTTGTCCATACTACATTAAATGGTCAAATGCTTTTTTCAGTAAGAAACCACAAATGATACAATTCAGTTGACTGTAAAGAAGTTAAATGGTGTCTGGAAATTAACAATGCCCAAGTAATTTATATTTTTTCTGCAAATTCAGATCCAATCACAAATGTAAGCACATTGTATTCATTAGGGCCCTTAGAGAGGGTACAAAATCACTGAGAAAGACTGCAAGCTTTTACAATAACTTTTTTTCTTCCTATCTGGGATCTTTACCAGATGCCCCAGTGGTGAGCTAAGCATCAGGGCAGCAAATGAGCATTTTTTGCTGGCACCTTTAATAATGTGCTGACACAATGTCATACATGTTTAACCAGGTAATAGAAGGCTGTAAAATAATGATCCATATTGGCTTTTAAGACAAGGTATTAATCTCCGCCATCTTTTTTGCCCCTTTACTCTGCCACTTCATTCAGCGAGGGTTAAAGCAGATTGACCTCCCTTCAAATAAAATTAATTGTTTTTGGTATTCATTTCATTTGCCACAAAGAAAAGCTGCAAGGCTGGTGAAATGTTTACCCATATGTCAGCGTTTCCTGTTATTGGCACACAACTAAATGTTTGCTTTTTTTGTATTCCAGAAGGATTTCTTATTATGTGTAATACCCTGTTAACCAGTGATAAAATGAATTTCATTTTAGCAATATCAGGAAGATGTAATCAACATGCAATTTGCTCAAGTGCACAAAACTATCATTTTTGTTAGCACTGCATATTTACTGAAGAAATATCGCATGCCAGAGTGTATTAACGCAAGGAGGATGTCATGCATCTTCCCATCAGACCTGAGAGATCCTTGTCACCACTATCTCCTGTAATCTGTTTAATACTGTTTATGTCTGTCCAAATTGAACATGTGGTATAGAATGACTAATGTCGGTCTCATAATTTAGTCATAACACTCTGTACCCTATAGGAGCCATCTATGGATGCTTAGTCCATGAGTGCACACTGCATGAATAGTGATCCATTCACCCTTCACCTTTAAAAGCCCTGATGGCAAGCCCCATTCAGATGCAACTACTCTATCAAGCCCAAACCATCTTTTAGATAAAACAATAAAGATTTGATGTGGACCTCTGTGTGTGCATGTGTGCATGTGTGTATGTGTGTGTCTGCAGAGCCAGCTCCTGTGTGAGGATGATCTCACTGACTCACGTAGTGAAGGAGAGAGAGAGAAAGAGAGCACTCGAGGTGATGACTTCTCCACTCACTTAGGGAACTTTGACTTATGAGGTGCACTGCATTTAGCCAAGCTAATGCAAGTGAGGGCTGTGCCATTAACCTCGGGACGAGAGTCAGTCCTAGGCAGTATGATGCATTCAGATTGGCAGAGGACAATATTTCACCATGACAGGCATTACCAATGAATAATTAAGTGTTTAATATAATGATCTTGAGAGAAAGAGAGAGAGAAAAAAGAAAGACAGAAAGAGAGAGAGACAGAGACAGAGAGAGGAGAAAATGGTAATTCCACAATTCATTGCCCTTAAAACCTATCTGGCATTATTACCCAGCAGCATTGCATGGGGGCTTTTGTTGAAACAAATAGGTTTTTGATGGCTCCGCCAGAGTAGTAACGGTTATTAGGTTTGAGAACTCTTTCATGATGGAAGTGGTATCCTGCCGAGCGGAGATCATGAAATTTTAAGTGGGGAATTTACAGCAGAAAGACTGCGGGACAGTGAGGCCGTCTGGGCAATGCCTGGGGACACATGTGTTTTGGTGAAGCATAATGCTCGTCTAATGTCACCGCGAATAAATAGTTAACAAGCTGGAGATAGTTGTGCTTGTTGGAACTGCAGCCTGGTTCAAAAAAATATCTCCTTTTTTTAATTTTTACTAGAATAATCTGGGTTTAGAGTCAGTTGGGAGAGATGAAACACATCTACAGCACGGCCAAATCTTACTCTAACAAAATCGTGTCAACTTGCAAAGTCTGTGGGAAAATGTGTTCGATCAAATGCAGATAATAGAAAATCAAAAAGATGCTGACATAAAGCAAAACTACTCAGGCTCCTTCAGTGTGACTGGCATGATGTCAATACAGTGCATCTACTCAGTGCGTGTTTGTTTAAAAAAGGAAAGCTATGAAAGTTTTGTGATTTTATATTAATCAGAAGAGCAACTTAGAACATGTACTTAAAATTATCACACTGATGGTGGAGCCTGGCCAGTACTGAACTTTTCAGACTGGTATCAGTATCAATACTTGAGTCTGTAAAAAGAAATCTGATTGGGATGGTGGTGTAAGGGTTAAGGTACTGACCACAAACCACAATTACCCAGCCTCACATCTGGCCAGGACCTTGTATGTCATTACCTATCTCTCTCTCTCTCTCTCTCTCTCTCTCTCTCTCTCTCTCTCTCTCTCTCTCTCTCTCTCTCTCTCTCTCTCTCTCTCTCTCTCTCTCTCTCTCTATGTCCACATCTCTCGACTGTTAGCGATCAAATAAACACATAACATGATATATTGGCCGATAAGTTTCTCAACAACAAAAATAAAAATGTTTGATCCCTTACTTGTGGTCAATAAAGAATTAGGTATCAATTGAATGGCACAGCAAAAACTAGTGGATACCTACAGTACGACTCAAATAGTGATATTACAAAGACTAATTTCAGAGTATTTATAATGCTTATTTATTTACATAAATATATGACCTGCATTTATTGCTGTGGCCACTACACAATAATTGCTTCACAGTACTGTTCCTGAAGGCTTGTTTTACAGTTAATACCTAAAAATATAATCATAATTTTCTTCATGAGAGGAGCAACTGTTGGATAGTCCCATTCCTTTCAACTTACAACATCACTTTGGCTTATACACATACATTGGTAGACAATCTCTTGTGTGGCCTTAGTATATCTGAAACATGCACCAATGGACTTCAACATTTTTCTCCTGCCTACAACAAACTTCTCAATCAATGTTGTCCTCTAAAAGTAAGCCAAGGACTACATTCACACATTAGCATGATTCACAGTCCACCCACGCCCTCCAAACACAGTCTTACATGTCTCCAAATGCCCAACAGAGAGCTAATTTCACTCCTCACACTGGTGACCTTTGGCATCATATATATGTAGTGCTTGTTGCCTGTATGACAGATTCCTATGCATATTCATAACTACATATGGCCCACCAGAATGAAGCCTGTCTACTTGCTGCAGACTGTAAAGCGAGTGAGGCAGTTCATTACTGGGTGTTCTCAATCGGGTCCAGTCGAACCCCGAGGAATAGCGTGTGTGTGTGTGTGTGTTTGTGTGTGCGTGTGTGTGTGTGTGCGTGTGTGTGTGTGTGCATGTGTGTGTGTGTGTGTGTGTGTGTGCGCGTGTGTGATGGGTTGATGGTGGTGAGATAATTTTTGGTTGTGTGTGCGGGAGGAGGATGTATTGATGTGTGTTTTGTTGTGGGTTGCAGGCGAGAGTGGGATTGTGTTGAAAGAGAGGGGATATAAGTTTGTGTGTCTGTGGTGGAAGTGATGGTGGCAGTGGGAAGTGTGCATGTAAATGGCGGGGGTGGTACATGTCTGCGTTTGTGCATGTGCTTGTGTCTCTGAGCGGTGTGTGGGAGTGTGTTTGAGTGTGTTGTGGCACACGCTCACAGGCTTCTCTTGTTTGTGAGGTGAGAAGAGAGAAAAGTGGAGTCCCTCAGCATGCCTCCACCTCCTCTTGCTCCATCTGCCCATTTCGCTCAGTTCTCCATAAATTAAAAACGCTCTACATCTGCTTTGGGGTACATTGTTAGTTGTGTGCATTCGGTGGTTCCTCTGTTTATGAAAAATTAAACACTTTTCTGCATTTGATTATTCCCCAACTCCCGAAAGCCCCTCTGCAGCAGACATGACAGAGGCCCATGCTTCACCCCAACATGCTGTGAAGAAGACCAGGGCCTCCACCTACGGGAGTGAGGAACATCTCAAGTAAAGTAAAAAAAAGAAAGAAGAAGAAGTAATTAACATCTGTTCATGGTAATGGTAAGCACATGTGTGAAGCCAGGAAATGCTATTCAGCATTGGCATGATGACATACTTTCACAGGAGAAATCAACCATGACAAAAAACAGTTTGTTAAACACTGACAACAAAACCAAGTGCACTACATGTGTATCTCTCTAAGCTGTGCATCTCTAAGCTTTCACATGCCTTTTTGAAAGGAAGATGGTAAAAGAGCAAAACATGTTCTCATTGACTTAATAGAGAACAAATGGTGGAGCTGCAAAACAGCAACCACTCTAAAATGAAGTAACTGCCGCCACTATTTCACTTCAACTGTCAGTTAAACAATCCCCATGTGCTACAAGACTCCCCAATGTGCGCTTGTTTCCTTCCCTAAATGGATTCACTGACGAGAGGACTGGCTTGATAAAATATAATTTCCAGCAAGTCAGAGCATCTGTATGCAAGAGGATGTGTGGCTGCAGATGAATAGACATTGTAAGGGACAGTGTAGGTAATTGGGACAAAAGGGACCACAGGATGCCCCCTTAGAGCAGCCAGCCTTGAGTGGAATAATGAGTGTAATCAGAGGTTGTGGTCACAATGCTGCCCTATACAGAACACCCAGGCCACTAGGGAGGACCCGTGTTTGTCTTTGACATTAACATGCAGGGCTCCAGGGCAGTCATATTTGGCCATGGTTTGGTAACTGTGAGTCTTGTAGCAGAACAGGTGTTGCAGGCCGACGAGGCCATCAATCTCTCACTGGCCTGTCTCTGTAGGATTCAGGGTTAATTATCGTCAAATAAGCCATTAAGGAGAAGGATGGAGGCACAGAGGATGAGGGGATGCTAACCTTGGCAAGAGAGGGACAGCTGGGTTGCTGAGTTAGGTTAAGTTGGCTTTGATTGTTGCTAAGGTAGCTATTGTAACTTGGTCATGTTTGTATAAAATGTCATTTCTAGAAAGATTGACTTCTGTCACAGAGCCAAAAAGAATGTACCACTTTTTGAGAGACAGAAGTGAAGAATAATATTTGAAATTCACATGTTTGCATTATTGTACACATAACATTTTAGACTACATTCCACAGTGTTTGTAGTGGCTGAGTTGCACCAGCAATTTGTAAAGACAAGTTTGTGAGGAAAGTCCTTCCTAAATTCATATTTACTGCAATCTAGTTTTTAGAAATTTACTAAATCTGGTTGCACCATTATAACTTAAGAAATGTCCCATTAAAGACTTGAATAATGTAGGAAATGTTTGATTTGCCATCCAATCAAAAGCAATCAACTAAACAGGAGTAGCAGTAATCAGTCTTCCAGTAACCAGGAAGTCACTGTCAATACTGACAGTTTAAAGGAGGCCAAACTATGCCATTCCTTTGTAAATGTAGGTATAACTTTGTTTTAATTATGGAGACATATCTGTTTCAATGCAGTTTAGAATGAGTGGGAAACATTTGATTAACCTCTTCTAACCTAACTAATGCTACTTTTGTCATCAATAGCATAACACTCTGACTGGTACTATATATGTAATTTTTGTGAAAATCAGTTTACATCATTATTAAGCAGCTTTTTGATCAGATATGTTTACCATATATCAGATTACATTTATGAGAGTTCATAAATTAGAAAGATAAGGTTATAGTTTTCTCCAGTTAATTCAGTTTTCTACACCATATGTAGAAAAGTGAAATAATTTAAATGCATCTTTTAAATGATTTCTATGTAAGGGACTCCAGATGGATTTTCCTTGAATATCCAAAGGATGTGCGCACTAACAAATGACTTGCCTCCCTTCTGCTAACTTAAATACATAACCAGCAAAACTACACAACAACGCAACAAAGAAGATGCTATCCAAGTACATACACCTTGCAGGTATTAGCTCACCTGCTGATGAGACAGCTAGCTGCCTACATTGACCACAACACATTTCTCAAGACAATACCCCAGCAATGACAAGTTGCACACTCTCAAGGACACACATGTTGCTCCCTATCCACAGCCAGTTTGCTCCCGGTCCACAGCATCGGTCGGTGCAGACTGACCATCACTGGACATTAGCCACAGCAAAACAAGGTCCTTTGTGTGTATGTTTGAGTCTGAGCAAGCGTGCGCTCCTATACATTGGACAGTGGGGCGAGGAGCAATTACATAATTATGACAAGTGTCATCTGTTCACTTCCGGAACCGGAACATTTGATTATGAGCAATCATTTCTTAACCATCCAAGGTAGACTTACCACGACCTATGAGATGGTTCAACGATGCTTTATGCTCTTATATAAACCACAAGTTTGATGATATCAACCCAGTTTCATTTTGCACACGTAGAAGTACTACACTACCCACAATCCCAAAGTGTGACAGTTACGTCTCTGATCGGTGGAGCTTGCTGTTGCCATGGGAATGTTTAATGTTATGTCGGCTAGTGAGTTCACAACTGAACAGTATTATCGTCTTCAAGAGATGAGAACAGGAGTGTCGGAAGGTGTGAAAATCACTGCAAGTCAGGCCATGTATTAAAGTGTAGTGTTTGTGAGGGCCAGTTTGAAAGACAGGACATACAAGGTTGTGTTGAGTTTTGTAGACTGGCTAGTTTAGTAGCTAGCATATTAGCTGCTACCTCCACATCCAGGCAGGTTCTCACATAATGTGCGCAGTTGCGCACACACATACACATGAGCGCTGCTGACTCTCACTTGTCATTAATGCTCAAGTGCCAGGTAGCTGAATTAAGGTGGGTCACACACTGTCACAACAAAATGTTCAGGAAATTGTTAACTTACTGAAAAAGCTTGGTATAACAAGATAATATATAATAGTAAAATAGTGAAAAGATGAGGAGAGTGGCTAGTTTACATTTGATTGTTGCGTAGGAGAAGACTGGTCTATTTTATGGGTGAAAGTCTCTTGTTTTGATGTGTTTGTTCCTCCAGATATAATCTTTTTCAAAGAAGGAGAAAGTCAGTCTTCACTGGTAGTAATCAGTTAACATGAGCTAAGTAACATCCATGTCCCTTTATGGTCAGGGGCTCTCCATTTTTACAAATAAAAAGCTGGCTGTATGTATAAACTGGGTCACAAAATGTACTAATATTTTACTTTTTGAGGAGAACTTTTGGCCCACTGCTTGGGACTTTGGGGTAAATTTCCAGTGTTGCAGACAGGTACATTAGAGCCAGTTGTATTTACATGCAGTACAACTTGTTAAGATTATAAATGTGAAAGAATATACTGCTGACTAAATAACTGTAACTCCACCACCTCTCCTGACTTGTAAGTGTTTGAGAGTGAGGCAGGGGCAGGATGCAGGGGCCGTGGAGAGAGCTCCATTGTTGAGGTGAGTGATGAAAGGGATTTGACAGTTAAAAACAATTTATGATGCAGACTATTTTCTCATAATTGTATGGAAATCAATGGGAATATTGACTGGGAAACATTTCAGTCAAGGTGCCCTATATGACCAATAACATCAGGAGAGCATAATTTATTTGAATATTTGATAACTTATATAATATCATTCCTAGGTGAGCCTTCCTATGCTATGTTCACTTTCAAATTGTAAATCAACAATGCACCCTTAATATTTTTTGCATTCATTTTAGAGGGGAAAAACCACACACGCACACGCACACACACACACACACACACACACACACACACACACACACACACACACACACACACACACACACACACACACACACACACACACACACACACATGATTATCTTACCTGTTTATTACTTAAATGACAAAAGGAATCTATTTGTTGATGTCCTTTATCCTAAAACATTGCCCTAAGTAATTGTATGGAGTGTGTGTCAGTATCAGTGTTAATGTGTGTAGAATTTGTGTGTAAACAAAACCACCAACATAAATGACTAACAACATAATCTAGTTTTGAAACACATGTCCTGGTGATTCTTCATAGTAGTAGAAATGATTGGAAGATTAATATAGTTTATTAGAGAATGAATAGTGTTTTGACTACAGTTGCCATCATCATTTTACTCATTGATTAAAATAAATTGCAATTGCATGCAAGCATAAAGAGATACTGTTTACAATAACATGAACTCTATTATAGTACACTAATAAAATGGTATAATATAAAATATAGGTGAATTAGGAAGAACAGTGTGCCCCTTTTCAATGTTCACTCTACATACACAAATAAGATCACTTTGGATATGTTGACCTTTCAATCAAGAGGCAACTTTAAATATATGAAATTTGTAGATGATTGTATTCTTTTGTAAATCCAATTAAATCAAATGTTATTTGTGTGTGTGTTTAACAGGCTGTGAGTTGGATTTCTTCAAACTATTTCTCTTTCTCTTTACAGGTTCTCTCTGGTAACTCTGGAGTCATCCACTCTACCTCCTGCGAGTGTCCCCATGGGGAAGTGCAGCCACTCTGCTGCTTTGATGATCTCGGCTATTCACAACCTCAGCTCCACATATGTTGAGTGCCAGTGGAAAAGGCCTGATGTGCCATCAGACAAGGTCAAGGAACTGGAGGAGCTTATTCCAGTATGGAGGTACAAGCATGGCCGTAGCTACCATTGAGGACACCGAGGTCATGTCCTCGGTATTTTTTTCTTGAAGTTTCGTTTTGTTGTGAAGTGAAAATAGCCGATGAGACAATTATCCTTGCATCAACGGACCGTCACGCGACACGTGCTTGCAGATACTGCTACCATGTCAAAACAAAAGTAGTCGGCTATAACCAGCGGCGGAGTGATTCCTTGAAATCCACCGGGAATTTTTTCACTGGCCCCCAGTATGTCCCAACTGGTTTCCAATTTAACTGGTTTCCTTACAGAACAGCTCCAGCTGTGTTGTGCTTCCGTCAGCAGATTCGTCACAAATTCACAAATATACACAGCATATTAGGCTACTGGAGATTTTTAAGTGCTCACTTTCAGAAAAAATATTCGCTGCAGTAGATGTAGTAGTGAACTGCGACTTGAAAATAGCCAGAAATATGTTTATGTCTACATTTGTGAATTGGACATGACCCGATTTTGCAAAGTGTTCATTCATTGGACCAGCCCTTTTCTCCCTTTCCCAGCAGGCCGTGCTTTATTCCACATTTTAAGAACAAACAAAGAAAATAATATATTGCAGTTATACTTTTTAAAGATACAACCATAGAAGTTGTAGAATACTGAAATAGGAGTTGATTTAAGTTGCAAAATTGGAAGTGATAAGAAAGAACTGGACCACAAGAGTGACCATGACTGAGAAATGCACAGCAAGAAAGTGGTATAAATACATCATGGATTACTTCTTACTATTATATAGGATGTGATTTTCTTTTTGACCTCGGTATTTGAAAAATCCTGGCTACGGCCTTGGGTACAAGCCTCTGACTCATGCAGCAACCCCAGTTGACCGTAAGTGGCTGCTCAGTCAGTTCCAGTACTGGTTTACTGGGATTTCCTGGCTGCTCACTCCTGAGCCTGCAACCCAGCAAGAACCTCTTTTTCACCTCTCCACTGACTGCATCCTAACCAGACACTGGGTCCCCCAGTGGTCTGGTTGGAGAGACACACATCATTGAGGAGAAGTGCCCATTCAAGTGGAGGGACCATACTGTTGAGGAAGCAGTGTAGTTCTTCTACCTTCATCAGGAGGAAGGTGGCACCTACTGCCTGAAGGCGGATCACCATTACTGGCATCAAGTACAGGGACAGCTTCACATCTCTGGGAAGACCACCTGCTACTTCACCATCTGGATACCCAAGCAGTGTGTGATCATACCCATCTCCCATGATGACTTCTGGGAGCCTAATTTGGAGATCTTGGAGTCCTTCTACAAAGACCACATGCTTCCACAGCTTGTGTAAAACTGTCAGGGGACTAAAACATTGTTTGCAAATAATTGATAGTTGTATCTCTTTATTTTACAGTCTCCTGAAAGCCAATAACATAACACCACACGCTCACTCTTGTGTTTCTTGAAATATAATGCAATCTGAACACAATGAAATTAACTTCTGCACACTGTCTTGCTTACTGCTGAAATGTATTACATTGTTTCAGTCACAATAACATGGATACAATAGCTATAACAATGGCAATAAATATAAAGTGACATCCATGCAGCCTCAAAACTTTCCAAAGGTCAAAATATAGAGAAGAACGCATAATTAAGAAAAAAAACGAATTAAGGATATTGATATATCATGAATCTGACAGGGTTATAAAACATATTAAATCCATTCTATAAAAAGTCAAAAGTGAAAATGTAATGCAATCAAAATGTGTTCCTGTTGCACTCTGTTGAGTTCGGCAAAGTGAAAGTTACTCATCCAAATTTACCGCAACTTCTTTGATCAAGGCATCCTGGTGATTTACCAGAGCACAGCAGAGCTGCACCACCACATTAGCATGACTTCACAGGGTGTGAGGAATGAAAGTTTGAATGAATTTTGTATGAATTTTGTATTCTTTCATATGGGCATTTGCTCTTTTAATATGTATTCTGGTCTGTTTCTTTAGGAAGTTTAATCTCACTCTTTGTCAGCCTGTCATGATGCAAAAACAGTGGGATGTTCACACTGACTTCTGGCGCAATGTCTTGGACAAGAAATTCTTCAGGGTTAATATTCCAGTATTCCACTCTTAGCCATGATGTCCTTGTCAGAGACCGATCCAGGATACAAGAAGGAGCAGTATGTTATCACAACATTTGGCGCTACAGGAAGAGTTTAAATGAATGCCTGCCGCTGTATGAGGAGTAGGTGTGCTTCTGAAGGTCCATGGAGGCTGGAGCTACAACTTCACCATCTGTGTAAAATTACAAAGAGCTTATGAGTGCCTGTATTACAGATGCCTTGATCACTTTTTTTTGCAAGAGAATAGTGATATACTGGAAAGTAATTTGACCACTATGCTTAGGTTATCAAGAGGAAACACATGCTCAGGTAAAAAGTAATGACTGGAATCATCAAAGGTTAGAGTCTATGTTAGAATTATATAGATTCATACCTATATAAAACACCCTAATAAAGCACACTTTTTTATTGCCATGCACCTTTAGTCTTAACAGTATCCATCTCTCATTGTGGATTACTTCATAATGCATAAATGGAAAATGCCATTAGGGTTTCTTTTCATGCTCTTAACATATTAATTGACATTACAGCGAATGTCGGATCATACAGTAAATTGTATCCGGTGAAGTCACTGACACCTGACCTATTGAAAATTTTACAGTGTGCTTATACCTTCATTTATCTACTCAATGTGCCCATGAATATTTAAGGCTGACAATTAAACCCCAGCTGACCTGCGGGATGGAGCTGGACCAGCGCTGTCAAAGCGATGCTGCATAAATACGCCCACGCAGTCACACTCATCAAAAACCCAAAAATGCAACACCCCCCACCTCTATCCCTGCTACCACCGCTCACATGTACACCAAATTGCACAGAGGCATAAAAGCTTTGTCACAATGTCACACAGTCTCAATGACATGGCCAGAGTGTGACAGGCACATCACATATGTGTCATGTTTATGAGGGCATCAACAGACATGGTTTGTGTTTTGTGTATGTAAATGTTTTGGCAGGGTCAAAGTTAATGCATGTCAGTATCCTGCTTCACCTTGGTTTAGTGATGGAGAGCAGACTGTGTGTGGGGTGTGCAAAACTGTATTGGAATACTGAACAATGTAATTGCAAGTTGCATAAAATGGCATCGTAGTGTGTGCAGTAGCTAAATTGTTTGCAGTGACAAATGACACGTTTTAGAAGAATTATCACCTGACTTTGCAGTTTCCCTCAGTTCTCTGGAGCTTTATAGCATCTTTTCGCTGTTCATTTGTTTTGGTTTTCTCTCATCCACTCTCATCATCATCATTTTTGGCTGCAGGAGACTGCTTTTTTTAGGGGGGGGTTTTGTAAAAGAGATTTCAAAACCCACTGTTTGCATACCATATGGCATCTTCTGTAGTTGGTGAAACTGGTGAAGCATGTACCAGCTAAAGATATAGATATTTCCCTCAAGAGTTGATGGATTTTGGACTTAAATTTGCCAAGTAGTCAGACATGATTCAAGATGAATGCTGCTGTTGTTCCATATCTGCTGGTTGTGTAAATAGCCAACTGTTTCGAAACATGTTCACCATATCAAGTTAAAAGGTAATATTATGTCTATCAATGCTGTGTTTACAGCTTGTTTCTGCTGCGCTCAGGCCAAAAAACATTCACTGCAGGTTTAAAGAATAAAAAACTTGAGAACTCAATAGACAAGATTTTGGCTCTCTCATAACTGAAAGAAAACTGCTTTAGCAACACATCTAATGAATTAATCCAAAGGGTATTGTAGCAAAAACAGATGCACCTCAATGCTTATTATGTATAGAGTTCAACCAAGGTCTCTCTGTCAAACTGTCAAGTTATATTTGATGTGATCCCACACCAACAGCCATCTTCCCTGACAGACATCCATACGCACAGTCTGAATATAATAACCATCACATTATCAGACTGATTTAAGATATATCTCTTCAGAAAGTGCCCATGCTGTCACCCTATTTTCATCTCCAACCTTGCACTAGTGCATTTGTACCCTTAATATGGGTTATACAGTATGGTCTTGGTTTTTAATGACATAAATAATACAGTAATTCCATTGAAATTAAGGAGTCTTATACAGATGTAGGCTTTCTTACTTCCCTATCCAGCATGAACCACAGTGTCTATAGGTCAGATTACTTTTTCATATGGTATAAAATATAAATGAACCAAAGCTTTTTCTACCCCCCTAATCACTTTCCTATATTTTTATCACAGTGGCCATGAGGATAGAGGGGGGGAATGACTTCCCATTCTAATCATATTGTCATACCCTGAGGTTAGGCCTTCCATTTTGCATACTAGAGGAAAATGGCATTGAAAGAGAGACTTGATATACCGTGAGTGTTAAATATATGTAAAAAGTATTCCATTTATTCATGCTTCAGCAGCGCTTTATGTCAAATGTCCTAGTATTAAAACAATCATTTCAGACAAGCCAAATGAAAACTCACCAAAACTTCTCCTAGCCTGTCAACAACACTTTTCAAACTTTCATGGATTTACTGATTCTACCCAGACGTGAACTCTATTACCTTAACGCATCCCAAGCACCCACACTGTGGCAATTTAGTACAAAAACATTTCCTCTAAATTGTCTAAAATTTGTCAGCTTACCCATACTAGATACCGTTCAAGGCTAAATCGAAGTTTCCATATATGAAAAATGTCTGGTTAGAGATCTATCATTATAGCAATCGCTCCCTCACTGTTGTATCATTTTTTTCTCAAACACACATCTCATCTGAAGGCCTGTAGCATGTCCCAGCTAGGCCCAGTATTTTCAGATACACTGTTATTTTGCACAAACGGTGATCTCCACAGGCAATCTGCATCTAGCTGTGGCGTGTTTGCCATGGGAATAGAAATCAGACACCTGTCTGTGCAGTAGGAAGATTTTTTTCTTTCTTTCTTTCTTTTTTTAATACAACAGCTACTAAGCAGCCAGGCATATCAAAGGAGTGGAGTGAAAATGTCTCCTTGTGCAGTAAGAGAAAGTTAGGTTGTAAAATAGGAAAGGTATTATGGTTTACAGGCATTGGGGACTAATATAACAGTCATTGTTGTTGTCTCCATCATCGCTGACATCCTGGACAGTAATCGTAGCTTAAATGGAATCACCGCAATGATGACAGCTTTTTGGATTTATCACTCCACTCTAAATACCTCTATTTTATTCTGTCAGTTTTCTCTCACAAACAGAGAATCAGTAAGAAAAGAACACGCAACTCTCAATAACAATGAAGACAGACTCCCATATATACAGTATATACATACACACTGTCTTAGATTATTTTGATTTAATTTACTCTAATTTGTTCTTGTGCCTAGTTTTTTTTTTTTTTTTTTTTTTTTACATGTTTTTGCGCAAATAAAATAATAGTCACAGATTGTGACAGGTGATAGGGCCCATCTTTCTATTTTTCTCTCTTTTTCACCTTTTTAAAGTCTGTTAAAAGCAGCTGTGTGACAGTGACGTTTGAGTTACCAGCAGTTTGCATCGGCCCTTTGTCTAAATTTGTCCCTGGAGGATGTTTCAAATGTGTGATACCAAGTCCTAAGGGAAATAACAGCAGTTGTGAATGCCATATTGATGTTCTTTGCCCCCGTGTTTTCACAGTCAGATCAGCAGCCGCTGTAAAGCACATGAAAAAAAATAAAGATGTCGTAGGGTCACAGAATAGAATATCCAACTGAAAACCTGGATCATGTGAAGACTGTGTGGTGAAAAACAGCTTTATGGTTTAAACAGTGAATGCTCAATGTTGAACCAAATTGATGTTACATTATCAATTCAGTCAGATAGTTAAAAGAAGAAGAGTACATTGTTTTTTGTTCACATAGATCATGTCATTACAAATTAAAGTTTTAGTAATAGTATGTACCACCATATACTGTCTAAAGGTCAGATCTCAATTTATTCTGCACCATTTACACTACCTATATTACATATTTAATATAATTAATTCCTGTTGAGTGTCTTATGCAAATTCAATCTGCTCTTATCTCTGCAACTTCATTAATCTGCCGTTACATCCATCCTCGCCTACTTCTTGATCAGGCTGTAGCTCAATACTCTTCATTAACTGAACCTTTTTCCAGGGAATATTCAATCTTACGTGAGCCAGGTCAAGCAGGACTACACAGCCGGGGATTGTGATTCTAATCATGCAGGGGAGGACAACATACACCCATACTTGTTTAATTGGCTGATATACCCATGTTGAGCAGGTGCTGATAACATCCCACATGCACTGTTTTTCATAAGTGCGTGGCTCCTCCACCATCGCCCTCCACATGCCCAAGAGAAGTGAAGAGGGCAAGTAAACGGATAGTCTGCTTGAGATACCCTCTGAGTAATTTCACCCTGTACGTTTGAGGCTTTATAGGGGCTTCATTTGGAGGACCCTTCCCCCGTCCCCCCTTCTCCCTCCCTACTCCACACATACACTATTATATAAAAAACATTATTAATATTCACCAGAAATTACTAAGGAGAGCGAGAGAGGGTTGCCATATCCAGATGGATGCCCCTTAAATCTGTCTTCAATTAGTCTCCACTAACTTACATCTTCCAGCTGAATTCTGATTAGCTGATCTGGCAATTTACTGAGCCTAGCTGGAGAGCACTTGGTCCCCCTCCTGAGTGCAACCTAGCTGCATTTGAGTATTGTGAACCTTTGATCAGTGTGCCCTTATTACCTATAAAAGCCAATACTATTAGATTTTGCATTTCCTCATCCCCTTAGTCCATAGTGCTTTTCCCTCATCTAGCTATATAAAAGATCATAGGCTCATGTCCTGAAAAGCGTCCAGTGATCCACAAAAGTAAAATAGATGATAATACCTTTTAGTTAATATATCTCACATCTTTCTAATGCAATGATGAACCTATGGCCCGATCTTCTGTCTCTGTAGCTAGCTACTTCCCTCTTGTGGCCAACTAGGACACAGAGACGCCTGAGAAATTTACTGAGGTCAACATGTTCACTTTCCTTCTTCTTGCATTTTTTAAAGCTTGAAAAGGGAGGTTAGAAATGTGTATAACACAAAAACACTTTACTGACATTCATCTCCAGTGCTGGCCTCATGCTCCTTCCTTCCCTCCCCCACCTTCTTCTCCACCAGTCTGTGTAGAAAGTGGATCACCAGGGGAGCTAAACCCCTGCCCATTAACATATAGAGTCTTTATTTAAATCCCATTCACTTTTCCATCCATTTAGAAGAGTAATGCCAGCAGGTTACAGTGATGGCATTGCATGAGGCCCTGATTGAGCTTCAATTTGAACATTTTATCTGATTGTGAGGTAAACAGTATCATGATGGATAAGATCTCATTACAATAGGAAAGTGAGAGTTTAATTTCCTGTACATGTTCCATCTTTATTAATGTCAGAGGCAGCTGGTTGTCAATTGCATTACGGGCCTTGGTACTCTGGCTAGGCATCCTGCTTGACACAAATGAGGCCAGAGAGCCAGCTTAAAGGGATTACATTTGGTACAATCCTCCAGCCAATTTCGATTTGTTTTTGACATTAACACTGTTGTATATAAAGCATCACACAGTGTAAAACGCTTAACAACTTAGTTAAAATAGCCTGCAAAACATTAAGCGTTATACCGTTCAATTAATCTATGTTATTGTTGTCTCTATGTGTCTTCTCCTAATGTCTTGAAATAGCTGCCAGTGTGGCAAGAGACCAGCTTATCTAGAAGCAGCAGACTTGTGATGTTGTCTATCAAGAAGGAAACTACAGAAGAAGACATTGACTGTCGCACCCTGACACTAGTTGTCCAGTGAAAGAAAGAAGTGAAGAAGAGAAAAAAACTTCAATAATAAACCTGTCAACACTCAAATCTGAATACCCAGGAGCCACAACTGTCTCAACTGTCCTCCCCTGGTGATAGTCATCATCACGGACACTCTCCTGAGAGACAGCATCTCATCTATCAGTCCGTCACATACACACACGCACACACATAAAACACACAGCCCTCCAGATCACATCATCTCTATTTGTCCCATTATATCCTTAACACGGTCTAAAATACCTCTGCTGCTCTACGAAGGAAACAGTGGAGGGTTGAGGGCTGTTGAGGTGTGTGTGTGTGTGTGTGTGTGTGTGTGTGTGTGTGTGTGTGTGTGTCTGTGCATAAGTGTGTGTCGTCAGTGGCTTCATTACCAGCGCAGCCTATTGCCTATGCCTGTCGCTAAGACTCTGAGACAGCCTTGTTTGTTTGTTTCCCCGCTGTAATCCTCAGCTGAGGTTTGACGTGCTGTGGGGAGCCTTAGCTGTGTTACCCACAGGCCTCTGGGAGCTGGAGTGCCGTGGTTTGTACCAGGAAAAGAGAGAGAGAGAGGCACTGGAGACTTACACCCCCTGCACCTGATCATTACCATGCTAAATTTATATTGATTGCTGTAGCTTAAGAGCTAAATGTGAGTTATTCCCCTGGCGCAGTCACTGTGTAGGATCTGCTGTGGTGGGCTGCTGGTAATCCAGAGAAACCACAACATGTAGACTATGTTTGGCCAAAGATATGGTGGTACACTTTATACAGTGCCAGGGAGCATTTATGTTCCCTTACCGACCCGTCCAGCAATGATTTTCATTGATGAGTTTCACAGCTCTTGGATTTCACATTATATCCAACCCTGTGTGCAGAAACTTACATGAAGCAGGGAAGTTGGCAGACCTGGAGGAGTGGGCAGTGGTTAGGTAGTTGTTTCTTCATGATGTTTCCAGTTTTTCTTGCCCTCGCTCCTCTGCATAAAGTTATGTGTTTGTGGTGTCTCTTCTCCTCCAGGCAGCTTTCATCACACATATGCATATGTGCTTGCCCTTGACATTATCATCAGCAGATTTGTGCTAGGGGCCCCGAGGTAAGGTTGAAATACTGCTGAGGCTTCTGAGAGAGTGGCCCGCTTTAGAGAGAGCGTCCGAGGGCTAAATACGCACCCAGAGACGAAGGCAGAGGAAGGGAAAAAGCTCAGTAACTGAACCTAGCAGAGCGCCCCTCAGGGGACGGCAGTAATTAAACAGTGATTAAATTAAGGGGCAACGCGGGCAAAACGCTGGCTGATTGACACTCTGCTGGCTCCTCGCTCTCTCTCTCTCTTTCTTCCTCTATCTCTCTCTCTCTGCCTTGCTCTCTCTGTGGGTTCAGCTCTGTCGTGGAGCATTGCTTTCTATTGACCTCCAATTACACACCCACTCTGAATTCTTCAAGGTCCAATTTTCGAAAACTATTTTCTTAACTGTGTTAAGAGCATGGATCACTGCACATTTGCTTCTGAGAAGGCTGAGCTGCAGGACTGGAATACAGAAGTTGAGCAAAGGAAAAAAACACTTAAATGCATAGTGTCTTTGTGCTTCCAATACTATCAATGTTTACTTCAGATGAACTCACAAACTACAATCGCTCTAGCGTTGCGCACAGAGTACTATCAGTCTTTACTACAAATAGACTCACAAAAGTACAATCACAAGAAGCTGCCAGTGACTTAGAATCTGTACTCGTGCAGAATCCAAAGTGAGTCTCCCCTTTTCAAGCCTGTTGTCGGGCAGCTTCAGGGATGCCTTATCAAATACTTTCCTAGGTGGGGAAATACCATAAATTACCTTTGGTGACTCCTTAAACCCAAAGCAAATAGACGGACAGAAGAGCTGAGCAACAGCAATAAAACCAGCTTTAACAAAACAATCAGAAAAACAGAGACACTGAAATTGCCTTCCTCCGAATCTAAAATTCTCCCCACGTTCCTGGCTTACCCTGCTTGCCACAGTGCCCCAGGTCTTCAGGCCATTGTATAGATTTTTATAAACCAGGTCTTGTACTTATGAAAATATTGAGGGCCCTTAAACAATCTGTTAAGTCTTCTGATAGTGAAGAAGGTCCTTTTAGTGTGTAGTACAAATTCAAATAGCGGTATGGAGATGGATTATGGGGCAGACAAAGAACAGAGGCCCACTTTAGAGGATGAGTTCAAGATGACAGGTATTGATTAAGTGCTCAATGAGAGCATGCGTATGAAAGGCCAGCCACCACCGAGCTCATGAAAGAATCATATAGCTCATACACAAGACGCTTAGCAAACATACAGGCAGTGTAGGCGTGAGCACATTCAAGTTTGTCATATCGCAGGACAAATAGTTGACAATCTGCTCAGGGTTACTTGGTTTTCTATGGTTAAAAGCCATTAAAAAATGATATCAAACTTTTCTTATGTATTTTGAGCCTATTAGTACCTATATATCTGCTATTGAAAGCAGCAGACATCAACAGCCAGAAGATACACCTCTGTGGATGTGGGTTTGCCCAGAAAGACAGAAATGATTCTTTATGCCAGAATTCATTATTCTTTGGTTTGAAAAGCACAGTTTGACACCTCACATTCCTTTACTCTGACACTGGTATTGGAGGGAAAAGAGGAAGGATGTTCCCAAAGATAACATGTGAATTTAATTTCTTGGTGAAACAGCGGATCTGGGAGACTTAGCTCTCCCGAGCATAAATTGTGCAGTCGATGCGCAGTTGTCAGAGTTTGTGATGATGCCGTGCAAAGACAGCCATAATCGCAACATCACTGCCAGCCTGACCCACCTCATCATCCTTGACATTTAGCACAGCGCTTTTCTCTCTCTCCCTTCGTCACAGTAAACAAATGTTTTAACCCTGATTTGTATCAGCGTAACCAGAGGACATGCGATGACGCAAAGTGTGGAAAAACGTATGAGAGAGGGTGGCAGAAAAAAAGCAGAGATGGGAAGAGAAACACGGAGAGAAGCGGGGAAATTGAGTAAATGGAAAGAAGTGAGAGAGAAGAAAAGAGATAAAGACAGAGTGGAAGAAAAACAGAGAAATAGAGGGAGAGAACAGACCAGCAGGGAGAACAATTTGGTCAGACTGCCACCTAACAGAGGGTATCTGAGACTAATCTCTAAGGAAAGCTGTCAGGTCTCTGCAGACAATGTTCTGATGGAAACGAGGCAATAAATGCTACTGCATAAATATGCAGCATCCTGCCTAACAGTCACTACTCAGACCTGGGTTTGACCTCACTATCCTTCACCTGTACTGGCAGGTTTGCATGCCAAGTTACAAGCAGGACCACTAAAAAACTCTTAAAGCAGACCTCAGCGGGAGGTCCTCTCCAGAAAAAAAGTTTATCAAATCAAAAGCTGTGCTGAATAAAATCTGTACTTGACTTGTGAGGTTTGGTTAAATTTCAAAAGCACTCAAACAACCCATAATTGTTCAATGAGCAGTAAGACTTTTTGAGTGGAAACCCAAACATTAAGTATGTATGCATTCTCTTTTTTTTCTATTATGTATGTAACTATGTGTGGTTTAAAAGTGGATCATATGAATAATCAAAGAGTATGGAAACATCTCCTGTTAAATCAAATGTGTCAGAAAGGAGCAATTTACGAACCCATCACCCAAATATTTTCAATATACAATTTGAGATCCATGAATAGCATTGACAAAAGGCACATTTAACTTGATTACCCCTTGGCATTTCCCGCCATGAGTGACGGCAGCAGTAGATAAGGCAATCATGGCACTGACATAGTGTAAATATATGTATATGCTCATTCATCCTGCTCTTCAGATAAAGATATAAGGGCATATAAACGCATGAATGGACAATGTCTCTCAGCAGCCAGGTCCCTGCCTGCCTGCCTGCCTGCCTGCTTCCCTGCCTGTCTGTCTGTAGAGGCTGACAGTACAGCAGCGTGCCCTTCATTATCACCGGGTAATGCTCATCACAACGGCCATGGCTTTTCTCCATAAAACCCCCAAGTCTCACTCACAATGAGAAATAGGGGAGATAAGGCGCAGGAGACCATTTCTCTTGACATTCACGACGGCAAACTCATCAGTCATGCTGTCAAAGGCACTGGTGTTGGCTAGTTTGGGAATTATGAGAAATAATGATGGGTCGAAAATAGCCAGTAAGGGCTTCGCTTTTACCTTTGGTTTTGGAGTGTTGTGTATTGAGACACGCTCTGCATAAAACCCAATTTCTTTTGTCAGTGACCCTTGCACTGATTTCACATCCAATCTCACCATGTTCAGGAGGTTTGACTGGGCCTGTTTGAGCTGGCGCTGACATTTCCTCCTCACATGATAAAAGAGTGCGGCAGCAATAAGTTTATTTAAAAGAGAGAGCATTAAGAATGGGCAACGCTCGTTTATATTCACTGAGTATTATTCAAGTGAGGGCCAAGCCTTCTATGCTGTTAATCGTTCTTTAATTCAACTCACAAAAAAGAAAAATAGCTCCGACTAAAGCACACTAACATGGACCTGTTCTCTCCAGGACTATATCTGAAAATGGGACAACAACAAAACAGTAATAGCATGTGTCAAACAGTCATATTTTCACTTCAAACTAGTGACAGGCGATGACAGATGCTCCCAGTGCAATTCTCTTTGTAAACATTCTGGGACACACTATCACTCATGTAGGAGCCACTATTATGATGTACCACAAGGTCTATAAACTTAATGCAAATTATGAATTCCAAAGTCATTTGAAAGTGGATTTCAATATTGTAGCAAGGACAGCATGTTTGAAACATATAGCACAACTGCACAACTATAGATTATAGTCAGTAGGACTTTTAATGGGATCCCTGTGGGACCATACTGCAGGGATGTCCTCAAGCTCTAAATTATTTATTCAATTTCAGATTATCGACTTTATTAATTACTTTTCTTAATATATCTTATGAGAGTGCCAGGAGATATAGCCTAACTACCTAAAAGCTGCAAATGAAATGCTCCACATACATTTATATTAAATGTTTTGATGAAATACTGCATTGCTGTGGTGTGTGGCTCGTTTGTAACTTGAAAGTTTATGAACCAATATTAAGGTGCACCTGCTAAAAAGTGTTAATGCTCTGCCAAACATTGCTCATAACCAAAGTGTTGTGAAATTACTGGACAAGAGAGCTTGGGGCAATTTTGATTCAAGTGTGTGAATGAGACCTCTTGAAGCTCAAGGGTACTTGGATCACTGTGGAAATTAAGCCATGAGATTGTAGCTGAGGGGATGGTGGATTGACAACGACATTAGCCCCTCAGCACCTCCGTTGTATCACACTATAGCTCTGTAAAATAGATGGACAGGAATAGTAAATTAAATCTTCTTAATAGTAGCGAGGGATGTACAGTGAGGTTGGTTTGAACTGCAGCACTGTACAAGTGCTGGACATGAAGGGTGGTGTTTTTAGTGGAATAAAATTAAGTGGATCTGAAGTGTTTTGGTTAATGGGCCTACTCCAACCAACTTCACGCAGAAGGGACTGTCATATTTATATCAATTTGAAATGAGCTCCTTCACAATGCCTCCTGCCCTATTCTTGAAACAAGTTCAGAGGTCGTGCTCCATTCTTTGCAGTTAATTTGGATTGATTTATTAAATTCATTATATTACTAACATGAACAGACACTAAAGGGTTACTCAGTAACAACAGAGTGAGAAAACACTCATGGCTACTGCACTGACAGCACCACAAGATGCTTGCTTTTGTTGTGGCTTTGTTGATGGTTTTCTCACTACCTGTTTTTCTTTTCCAGGTTCAGTGACACCGCATTGCTTTGCCACAAAGACCAACCTTAATGTAGACAAAGCCAAGTCGGCAAATCTTTGCACAAGCAACATGCATGCACGCACACACTTTTAACAGTAGGAGGTACACTGAGGGAGCAAGGCGTTTTTCAATGCATTTAGATGAGACCTTTAACAAAGGTCCCT
This sequence comes from Scomber scombrus, assembly GCF_963691925.1. Lineage (NCBI taxonomy): Eukaryota > Metazoa > Chordata > Actinopteri > Scombriformes > Scombridae > Scomber > Scomber scombrus. The sequence continues at coordinate 13,310,616 of NC_084988.1, read as the reverse complement.
AATGCAGATATCAATGAAGCAAGGGACTGGGCTATCGTAGTGAAATTGGCTGACGGAGGGATGTCACCCCTGTGCATGAAAAATGATGGATCCCATTTGTAAACTTCTCTTCTACCTTGCTGCCCCCCTCTTTTCCTCATGGCCACATGCACATGCACGCCCCCCCCTCCTCCATCCCCCACCCCCCTTCAGCCCCTTCTATGCCATTGGTTATTAAACAAGGAAGTAAACCTATGACTTTTCTGGCAAATAACAAGTGGTCTGGTAAAAATTGGCACTTTACTGGCATTTCCGGAGAGTGCCAGGAAGCACACATAGGACTAAAGGATTTCAGTGATGACAGGATAGATTAACATCATGGACCTTGTTTTTCATCTTCCTTTCATTTTCATACTATTCTCCAAGGACATCAACAAAATGAAACCAATATCTATGAACCCGCAAACAAACAAACAACTAGAGCTTTCCAAATATTAGATTTTGTATGTTGAATTGGACAATCTACTGTTTCTTTCCATTGACTCCAAGGTAGGGCTTGATTTGTGAGGCAACACCTAAATCTATCTAATCCACAGAAGATAGCAGACCGCTGCATTAGAACATGCAGTTCTGTTCTCTGAAATAAAACAGATTTATATCTCCTATATAAAACTTCTCTCTTTTTGTAAGTGTAAAGATGACATCTGAATGCAAACATCATCCCAAACAATACAACACACACCATGCATAATACAAGAATTTACAGACCTTGCAGAAACCATGCTAGGCATATAAAGTATGATAAGCAACATAATATGCATACTGAGCATTTCTGAGGAAACAATGATATATTGCTAATCATCCTAGAATGAATTACTGCATTTTAAAAGCGGTGTGTTGAGTCAAAGGTGTAGAGGTTAATACAGGCAAACAAGCATCTCTGCTGGAAAATGAAAACTTCCCAGTGAAACATGATGGCCTTAACGCTGACATTGCGGTTTCGATGATGGAGTGACTTTGGGAGGGTTTGTGGTCCGCCAGTGTTCAAAGCTGTGCCTTGAGGGTAAGAGGTAAATTTGCTAAGTTAATCACATAATGAGGCCAATTAAACATGGGAGAACCCTGGTGAAATGGGAGCTGCCACAGAGCGGTCAACAAATGAATCTCTGTCTTTGCTGATTCCCTCTCTAGACAGAGGCCGGACAAACCAGTTTCTGGTCTCCAATAATCCTCTACTAAGTATTCACTTTAACACTAATGCTGTGTATCTTGTTAATGTATGTAAAGTAGACTGGATTATGTGTCTGTATTAGGTAAATTTAAGCAGGAATGTGTACATTAACATCTAGGGCAGTCTGGATTAGGACTATATTTAATGATTTATTTCGTTATCCATGAATGTGTAGATTTTTTATATGTAGAAATGGACCATTCATTAAGTGTATAAAATGTCAGAAATTGTAGAAAAATACCCACCACACTCTCCAAGAATCCACTGTGATGCTTGTTTTGTTCAAACAACAGCCCAAAAGAAAAAGCTATTCCATTTACAATGATATAAAACTGAGAAAATAAGTGAATCCTGCATGAAATCTTCGAAAGTTAGATATGTTTGAGTTGTGATAAATAGGTTTCTGTATTTGTGGCTTTGTCTGTGCTCTATCACTTGTCTCTGAAGTGGATAATGGTGTTAGGTGCTTATGCTCATCAGGATTAATTAAAATTCTAATCAGAATCTGATTCTGATAGTTTGCTCATATTGCCAGTTTAAATCATGCTTGCATGATCTTGATTTAAGTGGTAAACTCTTAATTAAATACCATTCAGTTGTATTTTTGAAATATGTTCAAATTAATAATCAAACAACTGATTAGGGTAAGTGTTTTTCTTTTTTAGTATCCAACTAAGCATCTGATTATTTCTGCACTAGTCTGAATCCATCCTGTAAGTGTTCAGGAGGAGTGTTACGCAGACTTTCACTCAAACCCTTAACACCACCATGAAAAATGATTGCAGAAATTTACCAAATAATTCCGGACATTGCACCTCTTCATCACAAACAAGCATTTTGATGGCTTAGCCTGCAGTTGGTCCCCTTGATTATAACTACTGGGATGTATTCTTGACAAGAGTATCTGAGTGTTAAAGTACTCTCGGGGGGTCTACAGGAGAATAAATCACTTCAGCTGCAATTAGACTTCCCTGAGTGCTTCCTACATACCTGTAACTCCACAGGCACAGCAGGCCTGAGGTCAAAGATTGTGAGGATTATACACTGAACAAGATGAATGGCAATGAAACAGTGTTTTCAGGTGCCATCATTTTACACATAAGAGCGCTAAGAGCTCAATAATCCAAGAGTATCGGCCCCTTCCAAACCATCTCTTGTTCACATACAGATTGAAGGGTTGGAGCATTATGACTCCTTGCTTTATGATACTGAAATATCTGCTTTACCTGTTCATGAACTGAGCACTAAGGCCTGTGGGTGTGTCGGTTAATTTGGAATGCAGATCAGAAGTAGCCAAGGATAGAATATATTGCTTGAAAGCTGTAGGGCTGCCATAAATGAAAAGCTGTATCACTGTCACAGACACAACACAAGGCAATAAGGACCTGCAGAGAGAGCAGTACATTAAAACATGAATACATGGGGAGATATATGGGCACTAATGAAAGAATATTTTAGCACCATCAAGGGTTTATAAAAGGCCCACCACCATTCACTAATCTGGATGTGGAGGATTTGCTCAGAGTAAGATGGACAAGGGAAATTAAGGCAGGCACATTTTACCAGATCATATTGCGATGATTTGTTAATAGAATGCAAAGCGACAGGCAAGATGTGAGACAGCGACTAAAGCATGGCCGTGATTTAGACTTAATCCGTCATTATCCCGCCTTTGAAGTGACCTCGCTGTGCATGTTCCCACTGTGACCCAGAAGCACACTCACAGCTTCTTCATTAGCCAGGATGAAACAGAGCCACAGCACACATGGCTTTGATGTCCTGTACTGTCCACACACATCCAAACACACACATCCAAACACACACACACACACACACACACACACACACACACACACACACACACACACACACACACACACACACACACACACACACACACACACACACACACACACACACACAGCATACCTACATACACTCACACATCAATGGTATCCTTATCACTGACTACACTGAGGCATGGAAAAACATTACGGTTTTTAATCAATTATGGCACTCACCTTTGGGGCAGCACATTCATTACATATGATAGGAGCAGCTAAGGGACAATATTCCGATTGCGTGCTGAGATTGAAATGAAAGAAATTGTATGGTTAGAGGGTAGACAAAGACTGCAATTTTGCACAGCTGAACATCCCAGGTTGAATTTACATATGTGCACACAAAAGGGCTATACTGCATGTGATTTCTCTGATATAATTTATGTGTACCCAGTGATTTATCATCCTTAGATCACTCTGTAGAAATCAAGCACAGATCTCCTAAAGAGGTCCACACATGCTGCCAGTAAATGATAGCTGTTGTAAAAGTTTATCATGGCTATGAAATGGAATGAATCAATCAAAAAAAAGGCACAGGTTTCCGCTGTGCAAAAATGGTGCCCCAATCAGAGGTAGTTATTTGGTAGGGGACTGGAGGTTAAAGAGATTAAACACATGCAGCACATGTACGCAGCAACACCGGTTTTTATTTTTTAAAAATCAGAATACTCACATGCTATAATTGAAAAATGGAAGTTGTTGTAAGTAATATTAAACAGGAAGTTTCAGGAAGCTAATACGACGGTTAAAGAAGCATTCCAGATGTGCTAATGATTATTTATAATTTATGTACACTAGCATCAAATGTCCATACAAACACTAGCCAGTGAGCTACATATAGATTAAACAACAATAGGCATATGTTGATGTTAAAATACTTTACTGAATCCCCATGTGAAACTATAGATGCATACAACATAAAGGGAAACAGTTCTGGGATTAGGTACAGTACATGGTGATTATGTGGGATTACATTTTAGAGTCCATTGCAGGTTATGGTGGTTTCAGGTCATTTAAAATATCAATAGACAGCATTAACACTGGACATTCGTAGTAAGCATACATTTAGGTTTAATCATATTTTAATGAAGGAAGACAAAGCTTTCAGTAAGTACCTTCAAGTGGATGAACATGAGAATTTATCTCAAATATATACATCATTTTCACACTTAAGTATAATTTTTATATCGACCAAAATTTGTTAAAGTCACAAAATTATTTCAGTTAACATAAATACTTCAAGACATCATAAAATAACAAACTGTGGGACAAATAATGTCAATGGCTACAGACACTCTCAGCTGGGTCACAAAGACAGTGTTGAGTTTCAGAGGTCAAAGGTTTTGACCAAATGGGTGCCTCGGTAGACTGAGACCGCTAACCTGATGCACTAGATGGTTTGTTATACAGAACCATCTAAGAAATCATCCTTGGAAACTGTTTGATATGGGCATTCACTTTCAAAAAATAGTTGTCAGGTGATTGGTCCAAATCACTGGTGGTTCGGATGTATTGTCGCATAATGTCATGATCTCACAATTCCACTTCAAATACTTTAAAGTCATGTATCAGGTTATTGTCATACATACTGTATGTGTATATATTTAGGGCCCGAGCGGCGACTGCAAGTCGCCTGGCGAAAGCCCTATTGAAATTGTAATGTTTATTATTATTATTATTATTATTATTATTAGGGCCCGAGCGGCGACTGCAAGTCGCCTGGCGAAAGCCCTATTGAAATTGTAATGTTTATTATTATTATTAGGGCCCGAGCGGCGACTGCAAGTCGCCTGGCGAAAGCCCTATTGAAATTGTAATGTTTATTAGGGCCCGAGCGGCGACTGCAAGTCGCCTGGCGAAAGCCCTATTGAAATTGTAATGTTTATTATTATTATTATTATTATTCTTCCGACATTTCGTGCCCCAATTTCGCCCCTTTCCCAAATGCGAAAATGCTTATACTTTTGCATGGACGTCCGGCCTCATCCGAAATTTGATATTTTTGGGTGGTCGCACATGGTCGACGCAGAATGGCGGAATAGCGCCCCCTACAAAGTCCAAAAATGCCCATAGGGAATTTTGCTAACTTTGTCCTATGCTCACAAAATTCGGTACACATATGTATTATACCCACATATGCAAAAAAGCCTCTTGACCGCATGACCTCAACCCAACAGGAAGTCGGCCATTTTGGTTTTGATTTTTCCCCTCCTAAAATTAACTCCTCCCACAGCGTTCGCCCGATCAAGTTCAAATTAGGTACGCAACATCTCCAGACCTAGCTGAGCTTAAGTTGTGCTCTGCGCATCCATAGGTCAAAGGGCGTGTCTGCCAGGGCTCAACTAACTTTGGCATGCTCGCCATGTACATACGAGTGGCTCTCACGCCCACATACTTCATCCAATCAGCTTCAAACTTGCTGGACATGATGATGGCTCCGCCCTGAACGTCCCGATATATTAACTTCCCACGTAACTCATAGCGCCCCCCGGTGGTAACAGGAAGTTAATTAAGATTCATTAAAATTACATACTTTGCCCCATCAACTTCATTCAGAACCAGTTGGTGAAGCTACATTATGAAGACTGTGAAGCTACGAGTAATGGCATCCGTGTGGCGACGCGGCGACCATCAATTCCTCGCCATGAAAATACGTTTGGCTTTTTGATGGCTTTATTGAACTCGTATCATCATGAAAATTGGTACACAGGTCCAGGGTGCCGACCTCAATGTCTCCATTCGCTCATAGGCGATCTCACTCGTCTCGCCCCCTAGTGGAAACAGGAAGTGCCATATTTTACATCATCATTGTGCGATTTCCACAAAACTTCACATGTGTAATCACTGTCCCACCCTGAACGCAACCGCTTGTGTTTTGTTACACTCTACTGCCCCCTGGTGGATGAACCATCAACCTCTCATGACTCCTTCATGCTTTGTCCAATTCACTCCAAACTTCACATGACTGATGAGTGGCCGTCCTGAACACACCAGACCACACCAGACCATATGTGTAACTACCTGTGACTGCCCCCTACTGGATGAACGAAACATTGCATTTTTGGCCTCCTTCCAGGTTTTTTCTCACTTTCTGCTTCACGCCACAGCCCCGCCATGCCTCAGACCCCGCGGTGGCATGGGTGAGCGAGGGCCCGCCATCGCCGCTTGCGGCTTTAATTTTATTTGTAATGTGAAGTGAATTCAATCAAAAAGAGACATACTTACCACTGTGTGAAGACCATAGGAGCACAAATATCTGGAACATGGCCCTGAATTAAACAACTGATTATGAAAATTGACAGAAACATCAGTGATTATGTTGTACTTGGGAATACAAAGGAGAATACCTTTTAGTGCTCTCAAAAGTCAGCTGTTGTCAAAAAAAAAAAACAGAAAGGATTTGTTACAATTTATTTGTTCTAAAAATCCAGACAATTTGGATGATCAAGCCCCTGAACTGAAACCTGCAATCTGTCTACATGCCATTAAGATACTGTTTGCTCATTTTTTTGACAACTTCCTTTCCAGCTTCTGGTTTCCAGCAGTTGTCAATAATTTAATCTAGTCACCAAACTGAATACAGTCCATAAATATATCTTTCCATCTTTTTACTGGTTGTAGTGCCAACTCCTCTAGTCAGGAGCTGTTGAGATCATTACTTTTTTAGTATGTTACTTTATAAGTTATATTAAACTCCATGAAACCATTAGTGACACAATGCAGTATTCATGAAGTACATTAAAGTTGTCAGTATCCTTGCATGTTCATTGACACCTGCTGGACATTTTGTGTGTTGCAACCATGTGCTTTTGTTTGTTTTGTAATGACTGGGTAATGGGTAATGACTCCGCCCTCACCTGTCATGCTTCCATGTGGTCATTGTCGGCCATTTTGTGCTCACTTGTACTCCGTTAAGTCCTAATGATTAGGCCTACTTATTCTGTGCTCTGTCAGCCCCAGTTTGTCAGATTGTCTTTTGTTCTGAGCACATCAACCGTTGTTACCTGCTTTGCCTGTCTGCCAACCTGCTTGTTTGTACTCTGCCTGTGAACCTGGTTTTTGGATTTTGCCTGCCGATTTGGATTATCTGCCTGTTTGGACTGCTTATTTGGACCTGACCCTTGCCTGCCTCTAGACCACTCTTTGGACTGCCCTCTAGTTTGTCAGCTCTTCTCCTGTTTCAGTTTTGTGGCCAAGAGCCTGCATTTTTGTTGAGTTTTTTCACCGTTTGACGGGACATTCTTTGTTGGAGTTGTTTTTTGACTTTTTCTGTTCAATTAAAAACTCTTGAATTTGGAACTTTCTGCATTTGGGTCCGAACTTTCTACAAAACCTGACAAAAGTATGGTTTATGTATATGTAAAGCTTTCCTTTAACAAAAACAAAAAGAAAGAACCCATGTGTGTATTTGGCACACAGTCTGCTACTGTCTACTCCCTTACAAAAAAGGTGTGAGCACCCATGCAGCTAGCTGCACAACACTGGTTTGCTGCTCCTTGTAGAAGTGGAGTTCTTTCCCCAGGCAATGGCCCATCAGGCCAGACAAGCAGGCCGGGTGTTAAAGTGTGAGCCGGGTACACAGAGTAACAACAGGGCCATCTGCCCTGGGAATGCACACATCCATCTTACTAAGGACAGCGAGTCTGGGAACAGATAAAGGAAAACAAGGGGGGTAGAGAGAAAGAGGGAGACTGAGGAACCACAGAAAAGGAAGTGGTTGGCATGAAAGGGGAGACAAATAAACAGAAATGGAGAAAGAAATCTGTACACATGTTTGTGTGTCTGTGTGCACAATGTTGATGATGGACGAGAGCTGTAAGGGAGACAATGAATGGAGACAAGGTGAGAAAATAGAGAGGTCAATATAACAATAATGTAGAAAGGGTTGCATCACACAGTGAAAGCTTAACAATTTAAACAAACACGGTACACATATGCAGGATTTCTCTCACTGATGGGATCATTTACAGGATTAAAACACCTAAAGTGGACATTAGACAAGTAGGTGGTCAGACAAGAGCTAAAATGTTATTAACTATGACTTAAAGCTTAATTTTGCCAGCTACTACAAAACAACGTATCACAGTGCCACACTAGGAACTTTATGAGACTAACATTTTATAATAATGTTCTTAATTTAATATTCACATTTTTTCATAATTAATATATTTGTAAAACAGATTGCTATTCTCTTTTATATTACCAAGCATGACATAAGGAAGGTCAGTACAGTCTCAGCTCCCACCGTCATCCCTGCTTCACAACCATCTGTATACTGTATGACTGTAAACTCAGCAGTCTGCAGAGTGATGTCATCCAGCATTCTCCATTTGTTTTTATTTTTAGACCATTTCCTCATCGCTGTATAATCAGTATATATGGTCTCACTGATATAGCACACTCTCTCTCTCACTCCATATTACCTTATCACACTGAGAGCTTTTAGCTGTGCTTCCAGTCATTAGATTCAGACAGTAGGTAGCTACCAGGCTGGAGCAGAGAGAGAGAGAGGGAAAAGTGGCTTCCTGGTGGCTCTAGATGATGTCAGCGGCGAAAAAGGTCTTTTTATTAACACCACCTGTCCATCTTGCTAGGAGGCCTGATACAGGTCTCGGGGCATGTGGAGCCTCTCTATGAAATTACCTTTGACAATTTTCATTTCACTTACATGACATACAAAAGTTCAGACACGTTTGTTATATTCAGCCTGTGGCTGCACTGGGCTATAACATTTCCATAAGAACCACTACATGCCCTTGAGCAAGGCACTCAACCAAGAACCTGACAATAGCTTGTGATCCAAGATTGTGGTACTACTGGCACAGATCCCACATCCACACACCCAATATTTATATGTGTATATTATATTCATCATCAACTATATCAGTTTGTGCATTATGGAGTGAACTGCAATCAACACTGTAATCTATCATTTAAAATAACTGTATTTCTTGTAGTGTGTGTCCATTATGTTCACAACAACTTTGAGGACCACTGGCTGAAACAGACCTAAAACACTAAAGCTTCCAGCCTCCATTCAATGTCATGTTGAGAACAATTGTTCAGCTGCTTACTGAAGCGTTTGAGCTGGTCAGAGTGCCCGCCATGTGAGACGGCTGACGTGTTATTGACAGATGGCCAGGCTCCTGCCCTCCACGGGAGACTTCTAAACACAACAACTACTGGATACACTGAGGTGATCCTCACATCAATATCAATCAATTATTCACTTATTTGTGCTGGCTTGCAAAAAGCAGCTTGACTGCATCTCATAAGTGCTAGACCGACATGCATTTTGTAAGAGGGGAATAGAGGGAGCCTGGTATTACCCCACGTTTCATCCTACACTTGTGGTGAACTAACTTTCGCACTGTCACAGCGTGACATAGAACTGTGATTAAGTGGGTCAGTGATTCTTATTGTCTACATTACAGCCATTAGCTTTTATGGAAGAATACATCATGTGCGCCAGTTCTATATTTGAAGTAACATGCAAAGAAGCCTGTTTTATTCATTTTCAGATTTCTTTCAACACAAAACCAGGGTCAAACCTTAAACTTTTCTGCATACTAAGTGCACTTGAACTGAATACATAACTAGGGAGGAATATTTTTATATGGGCACCTCAGATATAATACATGCTGAAGAGGAAAAAGTGGACCTAGCAATAGTACTATAGTTATACAAGCAGCCTGTTTCTAGGGGCTTTAGCAGTACTTGAGGGAGATCTAGTTTATTATTCCTTGTTTAGTCAGCCTCTCTGGACTTTTTCCTTGAAGTGCTTCATACGGTATGAAGTATAAAGTAAAGAACTACTACACTGTGTTTAATATGAGCTGCTTTGGTTTGCTTTAGCACATACCATTACACAAACTTGCTCCGTCTCCCTGCTTCATGTTACACAGAAATATTATAGCTGTGGCCTGAGGTCAATGGCAAAAGCCCTCATTCTAAACATAACTGTGCCCTTGTGTTCTTCTTAGCCACCACTAGGAGAGGGAGTGATACACATATTTTGATCCACTCCAATATCATTAAGTTATTAGTTGATTTCAGTGGATTTAATCAGCATAGTAATTCCTCTCCATGGGAAGATAAGTCTCTCTCAAGAGCAGTTACGCCGTCCACTATGCCTGCTGATTAGACACAAGCCCTCAAAATAATTCATCAGAAAACTGCAAAAAATAATTTATCAAAAGTGCTTTTCACAAAACCCGCTCAGGACCTTTGCTTCTTAATAATTAAAGTCCGCAATTAGGCATCTTACCATGCGCTCAGTGTGAGGCTCCATGTAATATTCATAACCATACATAATTATGCAATATATTCACTAAAATAAGAGGCCATATATTCACGGTGGGGCTGTCAAGAGGCAAGACATTTTTATTTGGTTTATAACACTGTTTCATCTTATACATGAGCAGCTGGCTTCTGGAGACAGAATAGAAGGAGCACGTCTGGTCCTTAGCAGTCTGACACTGTATTCTATGGCTCTGGCTTTTAGAGGAAAGAGAAGGAGAGAAAGAGAAAGGGGGAGAAACAGGGAGAGAGAGAGGATAAGCATTGAGTGGTGATGCTCTAACCATGGGAACCACTAATATCAAAGTCTATCTGCTGGACACAACAAAGACATACCTTAGTGGTATCACACACTGACCCCAGAGTCAGTCAACACAAGATGCAGAAAGAAAAGTAGGGGCATTAAATTAAAATGGATTCGAGATGGGGTGCTGTCTCTGGATGCATTGTATGATAAATTATACATAATGCTCATACCAGCATGGTAAAGAACTATAGAAAAAAATAGTCCCGAAGCCCTTGATGGAGCCTGAAGCAAATAAGCAAAAGCAGCGGTCTACAGTGGACGTACTGTGGACAAGGTTGGCTTTCATCTTGAGACGCAGTTCAAAGCTACAGGCTACGCACAGAACAAACTGGCAATCAAAGCCGCTGTGTAACTGGGCAGCGGTGCACTTCACAGAGCCTGTCGTCTCGAGTGCAACACAGATCACACGCAGACGCCTCTCTCACAACACAATGGCTGATTTTCAACACAGTCTTTGGAACTTATTATTTTTCACCATGAAAATGTAAAAAAAAAAAAAGAAAGAAAGAAAAAAAAGAGACTTTTTGCTGTTGGGACCTGCTGCATTTTGAAGGCCTTTCATGACATGTATATGATGAATGAGAGGAAAAGTGTACATTTTTATCCAACTTTACTGTAGTTAACAAAGGCTCTCATTCTCCTTCAGTGAAGCCATATCCATGGATACCGTTTGTCCTTTGCCTGAATAAAAACTAGGATGACTGAATCAAACAGAGGAAAAATATATATTCTGTATGATAAGATGTATTGTATAGGACTAAGATCCATAGAATATGTTACTACTTTAGTGTCATGAATATCATGAAGCTCTTTGTGGTGAGATTTCATAAGCATTTAATATCCACACCATGCATTTGTTATGCTCACAATTTGTTATAATTTGTTACAATAACATGGAACATGTTGTATCCCCATATGGTTGATGAACACTGCTGTGCTCTGTATGGAGCTCTACTGCACAGCATTATGTGTTATGTCTTGAGATTACAATTTGGATTGATGAGATATTTAATGGTTTTATTTCTTAAGTACGTACCTTTGGAATTAATGTCATGCCGATCAAAGCAAAGCATGCTAATGTTTCCCCTTTTCTGGAAAAAAGAGAGGACAAAAACAAATTTGTTTATATATAAGAGTCATTCAAAGCTTCTTCGTCTTAGTAATAAATGAAACCGGTGTGTTTTTAAGTCCCCATCATGTGCTGTACAGCGAAACAATGACCTTTTCCAATATGAGACAATTTTACTGTCGGTATAATACAGATGTGATTAACATAAATAAGAGTTAAAGTCAAATAGGCGTAAAGGTCGTCACTCAGGACTAGTCTCAGGTCTGCAAGGTGATTTACAGCAACTTCATTTGACTGTGTGAAGTAATTTATCTGTGACAGAGCAAGCCATGCAACTCTCCGCATGTAGTGCTCACATACAGGGGACAATATGCCATGACTGCACACATCTCATATCTACCCAATCAGTCAAGATGCTTTACAACTTCTGTCAGAGGCCCTAACAGTTCTCATAAATTACAAGGCTATTGTACATGGTGCCAATAACTTTTGAAGGAGAATCTCAGCCAAACTGAACCTGGTACTATCTCTTGCTTTAATACATTGAAGTCAAAATGGAATATCCCCGATAAAGTATATGAAGGAGGCAGGGCAAGTACTTTGATGGTAGATTTGCTTTTAAAAAGGCCTGCTTTTTTCACTCAGTTGAAAAATTCCTTTCAAGGATAATAACTGGCACAAATATTGACATTTTGATGCAAAGCAGGTGGCAGACAGGTTTGATTCTGTTAGAGAGGATCTTGCGTTTCCTTTCACATCCCAGTTCCCTCCACTACAGCGCTGAGTCTCAAGTTATGCTTTGCATCTGTGTCATCTGCAGATCCACTGCAACAACTAGGGAATATGAGGCATGAATGATGCAGAACCATTTATAAACAGCGACAAAAATATAATGTGATAGGAACAGAAAAATGAGTGGGTCTGGAGTTTGCAACCAATAATGGGCTGTGATTTATTTCAAATGCCCCCTGCAGTGCCCATTGATATTCTGTAGGGAAATCATAACCTGTACTAGAGTGTGTAAACTGTATCTGGACCACTGGTACAATCAATATGTGGATAATTGAAAGAGAGGACATGTATATGTTGTGAAACAATACTGATGTTGAATGTTGTCAGGTAGATAAATCTGCACATATGTGCATGCACATGTATGTGTATTTGTGTACTTTTATGATAGCATGGATGACACATGAGTGAAGTAGTGCGCCTGCTGTTAGCGCAGGATGCAGTGATTTTCCTGGTGTCACACTGACATAGCGAACCTCAGATTGAAGGGCAGACAGTGATAACCACCTGCAGGGATTCACATCCCGTTTCATTTAGTCACCTTTGGAATTTTCACAAGGGACAACAGAGGATGTCGGGAAAGCATTGAATGGGCCTCACTACCAAACCCTATGTTTTGTAGGCAATTAGAATGAAATTGCCTGAACCAGCTGAAAGGCACACTCCCCCAACAAAGGAGAATGTCAAGTTTACATCATTGCTTCGGTTTGTATTTTACCACTATGCTATCTTTTTTTCCACCATAATCAAATGTGTATTACACTTATTTTGTTTTTTTTTCCAGATGTGTTTTTCTTTAGATCAATCAAATAAATGAAAGACCATGCAATTCTACTTAGAATAAGAAGTCATAGAGAAAGAAATGGATTTTCACGGTAACAAGGTACATATTCCTCTCATTCTGTCTGAGTGGTTCCAAATTACAAACAACATGGGAAATATAAAGAGTGGTGAATAATCCCTGGCTCTCAGCATGGCACACCTTGATGTGGAGGTGCCTTTAATACTAGAATAAGTCATCGGAGATTGGGGAGGCAAAAAAACCCACTCAAGCAGATGGTTCCATAAAGCATGGCGTAAAGCTCTCCCAGATGTTGAGAGGTGGTTGCGGATCTGGTGACATGCGATGTGAGGGAGGAACTGGTAATGCAGAGTGTATTAGTGGTCTCTTTATGGGTGCATTAGATGCTGTGGAGGGGAACGTGGGGGCTGCTGCTGTGACTGCCAGTGAGCTACTACCAGGCTTTATGCTTTGATGAACCTACCCTTGAAAAACCAGAACATCCGTGACCGCATTCTGCCGAGCCTAGAAGACACCTCCCTCTCCTTAGCCTCCTGGAAAACATAAATCAGTTTCTCATATCATCATCTAGTCATATTCAATGCATATGCAGCTCTAATCAGTAAATCTGTCAACTTTTTCCTCTTTTAGTGATATATCAGATTCGTAATAATCTCCCACATATGCAGTAAATCTCTAAGAGAGTCTATGTTTCTTAAAATTCGAAGACAGGGCTACATGAAGCGAAGAAGCGAGAACTTCATTTGAAAGTTAGATACGGGGAGTAGAGTAGCAGTTTGGTTTAGGATGCACTGTACTGAGAGCGTCAGTGCATTCCAAAGTGTCATCTCTCTCCTTACCAATAAACAGTGGTCCAGACAGGAAGCCAGAATAAATTTCCCCAGTTCACTGTCCCCGCTGAGGACTAGCAGAACATCCCAGTCTGATTAATGGCTGTACACTGTCTAATGAACAGTAATTGAATGGTATAATGCAGTGGGTCCTTAAAAGCCCAGAGGAGTCGTCTTCTTCTGCCTAGCTCTCTGGAAAAGCAAGGCAGTGACATTGTCTAGAGTTGATTATAGTTGACCTTGCATGGGGAGAAAAAGGCCTTTGAAATGGCTAACCTAAGCTTCGGGGAATAGCAGCACGGAAAACAGCTGAAAGAAAAATGAAATGAACTTGGATTGGAAAGGGAAAGGAATGGATCAATGCAGCAGTCAATAACGGTTCGATTTTTTATCACAAAATTCTTAAGAAGAGGAAGACAATTGATCAAACATCCCTAGTCGTATTGGCATTTCTAACAATATTAATTAAGAAAAAATGCTTAGCTGACTGGTTGATAAATCAGTCAATATTGTTAAATCAAAACAAATGATAGTTGTAAACACAATACCACACCAGTGAGTACAAATCTACCCTTGTCCACATTTCCTCAAAGTGTATGACATCTACAACATAGACAGAGTCCCCCCTCATAAAATCAATCAGCTCTTTAACAGAGTGCACTCTAAAGGAAAACCCAACCTTCAGAAAGTCCAACAAAAGTCAGTCAAGTGATTATAAGAAAAGCTTTGATAAATGTGCATCAGGCTCTGGCCCGCCATCCTTCGCTCTCTTCCACTGAGATAGCCTGCCTTCACTCCCAGCGGACATCTCCACTTGGCAGAGATGCTGAATCTCGTTATTCTTTATTTGGCCTGGACCACACAGGTCAATATCACATGCGCACAGACACACACACACTGCCTCAGTGGGGTACTGTCTGTAAATATATTCACTATTTAAATTCAATGCAATAAATCATTTAAAGCTTCGGCTGAAAATGTAATCATGTAATTGAATTTGGTCATCAATATCTACTATATACATGCACATATACCGAGTGCAAGGGGTATTTCACAAGCACATATGAGCACCAGAGTGGGAGGAAATCTGTCCGAACCCAGTTCAAAGTATGAGTCATAGCAGTGCAGTTACCCCTCATTATTATTCACAGCCCTCTAAATGATGAGGTTGCCGACAACTAGACAGCGACAGTCTGTTTAGCCTCAAAGGGAAAAGGGAAGCGTGTGCATGAATGATGGTTAGACTTGAAGTTAGGTAAGTTTCACCTGCAATACTATTGTGTCTGGTCTGACAGCAACTTTTACAAATCTAAAACACAGATGAAAATAAAATAATTGCTGCAAAGCAAAAGCTTGGTTTACAATATACAGTGTTGTGATTGTTTTTATTTCTTCTTCCTTTATTATAACTTTCTACAGTTCAGGCTTAAATTATACTGTACTGTACTGTATAAACTGCTTAATCCTGCTTAAGAAATGGTGTGGCATGATGTTCTCAATTGGACAGCTTACTATCAAAATTCTACTTTCTCCTTATGGTAGCCTTCGTTAGCTGACAAATCAAAGAAACATTCTTGGTAGGATGATTATTGCAAAAAAGTAGCTGAGTCTGTACAAGGATTATTATTATTATTTTCCATTACCTAATGGTCATTCCTGTGAATCCATAGCCAATCTGAATCAGCAACATTCATGTATGACTAAAAGCGATAAGTAATGAATGGAGCTATTGATGAGGTCTTTAGCCAGGGTCATAACTGGCCCCCAGAAGTCAATAATTATCCTGATAAGAATATTTTTATTGCAAAAGTGCATACGGCAGCAAAATCATCACCACACCAAAACATTCCCTTATGGTGTAATTGCCACTGCCTGAAATTATAGTTTTCATTAAAACGAATGTTCAAGGTTATTGATTGCTTAAATAAGACTCAATATCTTCTCATTTTAAAAGCTAAATGAAATTGCTTGGAATAGTAATATCACCCAACTATTGTATGCATTCATCACAGTTACACTGCTTCATATCGCTGTCCCTCGAGGATTATTAGAGCAAAATAAGTGTATTTAAATGAGTGTAATTTCTAGGAACCACAGATCCATGCAAAAACATCTGTATACACATCTCAGGCCTACTTCATCACTGTGAACACACATAATAACCAGAGTAAAGGAGCAACATCAAATACAACAACATACTGTTATGGGACTCCACTGTGTTTTTTATACTTGATGCTATGGTCTCACAGGACATACTCACAGTATCGTATAGCTGAATAGCTACAGCTAAGCAATATAAACTCCCACTATGTGAACTTATACCTCGGGCTCAGGTGTTTCTGTGTTTCCAGTACTGCACCCTGTGCCTTTTACTGACTCTCCTTGCCCAGAAGAAAGGCTGCTGGTAAATACAGAGTACACAATTCACAGACAACCATGGAGAAAAAAACAAAAAAAAAAAAAAAATTACACACCCATTAGATAAAAGTATAGTTGCTGGAAGCAGGTCTATGTGACGTTCTTGCAATTATGGAATGGTTATTACCATAATTGCTGGTTAGACCATTTTTATGTGAACTAATCTTAAAGGAAATGGGAAAATTGGACATAATAATAAAGTAAAAATGAACTAAACGTGATATAATATATAACGTGATATAATATACTGTATAACACATGAAACTTAAGTACTTAAGTGTACTTACATCCTTCCTGAAACCTGCAGACAAAGACCTCTGCAGACACAACCCATCTGAATCATGGAGGGAGTCCTTATAGGGACTTACAGTACACCTCCCATCCTCATATTCCTCGTCAACTATCTTGGCCTCAACCTACAGAGAGGGAAAAAACAAGATCCCCCTTGGCTTACACTGTACTGTACTGCTGTATTGATTTTGTGTAAATATATATATATACACACACACACACTTATATATACATATATACAACTTGTTGTATTGAGTTTTCATGCGCCGTATTTTGAGCAGAAAATGATACTATACTGCACTCGAAGTATATTCTGAATTCTGTTTGAAGGTGAAAAACACACAGACGGGTAAAGCTTAATGGGAAGAAGATGGAGAGTGGATGCCATAGCAGCAGACAATTTCTTCAGCTTATAAATTCACATCTGGCATTAAATGTAAACAGCTGTGATATTTATCAGTGTTCATACTTTACTGTTCATACCGTTTGTTTGTTTGTTTGCTTCCAGTGACAGCAAGCTCTTAAATTATGACAACTGATGAGCTTGTATAAAGTCAGAGGCATATTATTAAGCAAACTGTTAAGTTAAATGGAATGAGCAAGTGTCCAAACGGCCTATGTTTGTCTACAGTGATGCTGATGATAGTGTTTTCAGAGTGGAATCAATTTTCACTTCCTATCTGATAAACAGACCCAAGCTGGTTCAAGACTGTATGTTAAAGACCTCATCAGGCTGCAGTATGGAGTTGCTGTTTTACCTGATCAATTGGGAGATCCACCTTCAACTGGCGGTCTTCCTGCACCTCTGTTGCTCCTGCCGTCTCACTTCTTTTGTTTTGTGCATTGAACACGCTGCATTCTGAGAAAAGTGATTAATCACAATTACCTCATCTGCTGGCAGCCACCATATCATTCTTCTGCACACTCTCATTCTCTCTCCCTCACTATCCCTCCATCCGTCACTTCCCTCCTGTCTTCTCCCTTTTTCTTTCCTGTTCAACTTCACAAGAGATCAATGTTGCTGTCAAGCCATTTATTTATTTAGAGTGGTCCCGTGGACGAAAGGGCCACAGAAAGCCACAGCTGCCCTGCCACAAATATGGCCAGCTGGCGTGAACTTTCAGTCTAGGGTTAGTTCTTGACAGTGACAGGTTGCTCTTAATGCATGTGGGGAATAGCTTATACGGCAACGTCAAACTGTATTTTCCTCGTAAACAAACCCGTTTTTGTCTGCAGCTGCTGGATCTGATACAGGGTGGAATGTGAATAATGAAACACACTATTGAAGTTGAATCTACTTCAATAAATAACCTTAAGTAATTTAATTTAAATAATAAATAACCAACCATATTAGATTAATCAGTGATAAGACAAAAGGAACAATGTATGGAATAATATATTTGGTTCATAAAGTAGGTTTAGCTTAAAAAGGCAATTATGCAGCTATAGGCTTTATAGTAGGCTTAATTATGTTTTCCAGTCAAATATTATTCACTTATTTATGACAGTTAGGGAAAGGCAAAATGATTAAAGAAATCTGGTTCCACAAGCTCTGCTCCTGTAACAGGTGATGCTTATAAACACTATTTTGAACTATTGCCTGTATTATGTCTTCTAAGAGGTGTCTGAGTTATAAAGAAGACTTATATGTATAATCTTAACTCCGGGGCCTTTAGAAATGTGTTTTATGAGAGGAAACCATACTAGAACTAAGATCAAGTATTCAAAGTATCCAAAATGTGGCCAGGGAGCTGCACTCTGGCTTAGATACAAACAATAACATCAATATGAGCTGAGAAAGAGAGAAGGTCAGTTATATTTAATAATGTCACCTAACTTAGTTGTAACATATGAAAGGATGTCAAACTGTGGCAATTAGCCTAGCTCTGCTATCATATATTGTCATGTTATTTGTGGCCTGAGATAAGTCTTTCAAGTTGAGTCACTGTATTATTGTGCACAGATGGCAAAATAAACACCCATGAAAGAACAGCTTCTGAGTAACAGAGTAGCAGAAGCCGAGACACAATTACTGTCTAATAATGATATACAGAGTATCTCTTTTAAACAGCACAACAGCTAATGTTCAAACCCATCAATGTATAGCGGTATTTTGTCACTTTTATGATCCTTCATCTGCGTTATTTGTGATTAATAACTTATTACCATTTTGATTCCCACATCAGAGGAAAATTGGAGCATTTTGTTTTTCCCCCACATAGTTAGCAAGGCTTTCTGGATAAATATTCAACAAAATGGCCTGATTGAATTCATCTATGATTTAAGCCTCCTTCATAGTGTTTGAAGTCTTGTTCTGTTTAATATTCACAGTAAAGAGTTGTGTTTCCTTCAAAGAGCAGGGAGCTGTGTTCTGTTCGGACTTTAAAGAACAGGTTAAGAATCTAAAGAAAGCTCCATCAGCTGCCAAACTGTTTTTTTTCTCTATGCTCCCAACACACACTGGAGCCATATAACAATTAGTTTGACATGCACAGACGGAGGATTGTACAGTAAAATGCTGCTCAGTCTCATACATGTGCACAAATGTACCCCAAGCATGTACACTTGCACATGCGTTCTCATACCCAAACATTTGCATGTATGCATACATTTTGCCATGGCTTCAAAAGCCAACAGGTTTCTTCATATCAGCATAGTGAGGAAAATAGGGTTTGGATTTAAGAAAAACAACAACAAAAAAACACTATGATGACAACAAGGGGCAGGAAGATAAATATTTCTATAGAACTGCTCTGCTCACCCCCTACTGGGAAGAGAACTGGGATCCTGGACACCTGCCTCTGTTGTTTGGTTCTCTCCAGCTTGGCTGTGTGTTTCTTCATCTGGCCCCTGGCTGTGTGCTCAAGGTCCTCTTCACCGCCTGTGTGAGCAAACTACACAGAGAGACAAAAGAGAGGAGAAAACAGGGGCACAGATTAAGGCATATTTCCTCAGATTTCTCTGTGATTCATCAATGACTTTTTACTGTTGTTTTGTTAAGAGGGAGAAGAAAAAAGACACAACATGGTGGGGCAAAACTTGTTTCTGCTCTCTTTTCAACGCCTTTTTACATTTTCCATTGATCTCAATTTTTCATGAGCTGATATGCTTTGTAGCTCCCCCGTGACTCCTACTGTATTGAATTCATCTGGTTCCAATACATCCCGTGCACAACCTATCAATCACTAGGGAGCGTGGCAAACTAATCATTTATTGATGAAATGGGGCAGCCGTGAATTTCCAACTGCATTTGTCTTATTTATCAAGCCAGATCAAACAATGAAAATCCAAACAAGCTTTAAGGGAAAGGGAGGGAGTCGGAGGGAATAACTTATTCTTCAGCAGTAGACAGCAGAAGGTTATTGATGGAGGGGGGGGGGGGAGAGGCTGGGGACTTAGTTGCATGGTGGGAGAGTGAGCGAGTGAGAGAGGAAGAGAGAGAAAAAGAGAGGGAGCAGTGGAGAGAGTTCAGAGTGATGTTCAGACAGCAGGGTACACATCTGAATTAATGCTTCCACAAAAGGCAATTTTCTCCTCACAGGCTCCTCATCCCCTCTGTAGGTAGCAAGGTGAGGTATGTCTCCCTTACAGAGGATGAGAGACACAAACAGACAGAGTGGGAGAGAGGAGACTTAATGTTTCTTTTCAGCTACAGCGCTCTTTGCTGCAGTTGCCTGGCTGGATCCCTGGGCTGGCTCGGGGGATAGTGTAGTGATCTCAGACTTTCACCAGAATACACTTCTAGCAATGGCGTTTGTAAGCTCACTAACATGGAGTCTGGGGAATAGCAGCGTTGTTTCTTCACTTGTTTGCTTTCTTTAATGCAGAGACAAATTCTGTTGGTATTCTTTTGAATTTCTACAGCCGAAAAATAAAACAACAAAAGAAGAGTGAAGTTTGCCTGGTATATTCAGCGAAGGCAAGTTGAAACAGAGTTCACATGCTAGTGTTGGAGTGTCCACAATCACAGATCAAAGACAGAAGAGCAGTGGTACTGTCACAGCAGTAAGCTGTTAATTCAGTTAGGTAACCTCAATTCGTCTGTGAGTGATGTGAAACAACTCCAGGATACAGTTCAAAATCATAATACATCTGGGCAATCAAAAATTGAACAGCTTGTTCTCCTTGTTTACAGCCTAGTGGTGAAATGCAAATAGATCTTATTTAAATCAACAAAGTTACATCAAGAATGTCTCACTCAGGGAGAGTGGTGAGGAGGGCGCAGGGGAGGAGAAAGCAGGGGACGCAGGGTGCTGCAGAGCTGGGAGAGTACAGTACAAGTAGCAGCGCAAATGGAAACACAGCAGTGGAAAAGCTGAGGTCATCTAGTCTCTCGCTCTGCATTACATATCTACAGTACTGTGCCCTGTGGGAGCAGACAACTGGGTGTATCAGGAGGCCCCAGAGAGAGAGCAAGAGAAAGAGAGTGCTAGAGTTTGTGTGAAAGGGGCTCAGGGGGACCGAGCAGCAAGTAATCTGTGGCCCTCTCAAGTGGCAGAGAACAGGAGTCAACAAGAGGACACTGTGATATGATAGCCAAGGGAAAATGGGGGTCCCAACCAATTGGACCAACCAGCCTCCAGCCATACTGGCTGTGGTATCAGTAGGAGCCACTCCCTGGCCGGGTCCTTAGTGAGCAGACATGCTGGCAGCAGTGAGGGGGTATAGTTTTCCACGGGGCACTGCTACTTCCCCTCAATGAGATCATCCAGGAATAGCAGAGAAATGGGAGGCAAGTCATTGCTGATGTCAGGGA
Source organism: Scomber scombrus (assembly GCF_963691925.1). Classification (NCBI taxonomy): domain Eukaryota; kingdom Metazoa; phylum Chordata; class Actinopteri; order Scombriformes; family Scombridae; genus Scomber; species Scomber scombrus. Next base: position 13,289,004 of record NC_084988.1, on the reverse strand, counting down.
GTGTAGCTAACAACCTATTCAAGTTTAGTCAGCCTTTCTGGGCTGTTTTCACAGGATGCTTTGTGTGAAGCACATGTGAAGCACAATTGCTCTGCTCGTTATGATTACTATAATATCAAAGTACTTTGCTTTGATGCACACCATTATTCTCCTTTTCCATTTGTTATCCTTCGCTTCCCTATTAATCTTCTCTTTATGCCATGTCTACCTCAAAGGTTTCTACCTCATCACGTCTGTGAACACCTAACTCAGCATATATGCTTGCTTCCAATGGGAACATGGTGTGCTGGAGAGCTTCAATATTACACTCTGCAGAGCCGTCAGTTTAGACTTCAGTGGATGCACCGGACCAGATGTCCCATTCAGCAGCATAGAGACGCTCCGTCGCCGGTGCACACAGGACAGACACAGTTCCCATACGGGGAGGTAGTGAAAGCAAGGTTACATTTTACACAGCCTCAGTGGGCATGTTTAAAGGATCTTTTTACAGGCATTTCAAACCAGACTGCTGTTGTTTTGTGAGGTCAAACTGAAATTAATGACAAACATGACCCTATAAATGTATGTGTAATCAGTAAGCCAAACAGCTGACAGATCAAGACAGAGTGGGCAATTTTTGTCACATGATTCTTTTCCCCTGAAAGGTCCTTATTAACTGGTCAAATCATGTTTACAAATTCATGAGGGATCAGATATAGAGGCAAGGGGAGTAAAATGCGGCAGCATCATGTCTAGTGAATGACTAATACTACAATGAACAGCTAGATCCAAAACACAGGCATAACTCTGTCTCTGTCTCCACCTCATGGTATTGAGTGAAATGGCAAAGGATACACTACACTTGTAGCACTATTGACTCCAATTTTCATACCTAAAGTGTTAGGACTGAACCTCAGTTAAGCAGTTAAGTCTGATAACTTTGTGTGAGGTTTGAATCTGTTTTATGCTTGGATGAGTTTTAATATATATAAAAAAAGATATCAACAGCCACAAACTGATTCTAATATCACTAATAAATATTAATTTTATTTCTGAATATAATGGTAGTCCACCACAGGTACAGCTAGAGATAAGGCAAGGGGCATTTTTCTCCATCTGAAAAAATTGGCGTCTGCCACAGCATTGTCATCTTTCATGGTTAGAAAAATCAGATGTCAGACACATCTCTCACAGGAGGCCCCCTATCTCCACCTAAACCTGCTGAGTGGGCATGTTCTCATCTTCACTGTGTGATTTGGTGTTTGTCTCGGGCCCACAGCAGAGCAATCCTCATATGGATTCAAAGCATTTCACTGTCTACTTAATCTCAATACAAATTGTCCCAGTTCTGGTTTGAATAAGAGATTTTTTTTTTGTTTTCAGTCTGTGAAGTCCCCCTGGTGCATATGATCTGTCTATGAGGCTCACTGCACTTGATCAAGTGGGCCAGCCTGTCTCTGTGGGGATTACCCATCAAAGTGGAAAGCAACGGTAACTCAATGCCTCCTGCAGACAGTGATTGATGATAGCGCTGTTTCATAACGAATTGCACCCCCACAACAAGTCTCACACGTGGGAAATGTTAATTGAAATGCTGTGTATGCAAAGATACGCTTTTCAAATGTGATACTACCATAGGTGTTACAGCAATAAACTAGAGGGAATTCAGGAAAGAAATGTAACAATTTCACACGCCGCAAGAAAGTTAACATCCAGTTGGCAAACTGCACTCAATTCTGAAGTGATAATACCCACCGCAGCCTTCGCTTGTCTTGTCTTTCTAATAGTGGGCTGGATGTCTTGGCTGCAGGGAAAAAAGCAAAACCAGACTTGACAAATTCATCTTCTCTTTCATTTTCCCATCGATAAAGTAATACAGTGCTAATTTTCAACAGTATTTATACATAAAAACTTACCCTTCAGCCACATGGTTTCCCCTGACTAAATCCCTGTTGGGGACCCGCTGGTCGTATGGGAGAGGTTTAAACCTTTCTGCACCAACTGCGACATAGTGCTGGTTGTTCTCTAGCTCAGTGGGACCAAGTACAGGATGTCCATCTAATGTGTGAAGCCTGGGAACTCAAATAAAGGAATAATACAAATTGAAGCAATGTTTTGGGGCGGTTTGAACTAATAAGTGTAATGAATGGGAAAAAGACATAGTTAGCTGCTTTCAAATAGTGCTTGAGTGTTTCAATGTAATGTTTGCATATTTTAAAAAATTCTCTCCCAACAGAGTTGATCTACCAAGCAGTTCTGGATTAACTCCAATGAGCCTGTCACAACCAGGCATCATCCAATCACTAATTTATCAGAAAAGATTCTTCCACTCTGCTATATTTCTCTGCATTTGAACTGAGTGGAAAACGCTCATCTATATTAGAGTAGTGACTGGTTATCTTAAGAACTTTTAATCAACTGCACTTCCTTGCACAACAAGAACATTATTTGTGTCATGAAAAAACGTCACAACACAAAAACATTAAAATATTCTTTGGAGTCATGGCCTAACTTTTTAAAACAGAGAAACGACAGGTATACTTTTGCTTACCATTCACCCACACATGACTAATTTAAAAACTGTGAGGGTTCATAATGTATTGATGTTGTACAGTACCTGTACACAGCACCAGTACGAAGACACACTTTGTCTGTCACCATGGTTAAAACATTCTCCCAGCTTCGGAGAGTTTGCTTAGGAATCCGTATTCGAACTGGAGGAACCAGGATTTCTCCGTTGGTAAAGACACTATGAAACACAACAATACACGAGACATGGAGTTCATCCCATCTCTGCAAAAAAAAGTAAACTATACATGATTTCTATCGCTGCATAGCACAACAGAGAACAATTTTGTATCCATTTTAAAATCAACACTCACTGTATTGTGCAAGACTCATCTGTAGTTCTCCCCCAGCGGGCTGAAACCACAATTCTGCTGTGAACAACAGGACGGATCTGAAAATTTCAACAGCAAGAAAATAAATATGCACCCGCTGTAGATAAAAATGGCCAATTTTCAGGTATGTGATTCAAACTCTCTATTACTTCACACAAATAACAGAAAATCTTTGTTTCTTTCACAGTTTGATTGACATTATTGCCATTCAGTCCACTGTAAAGTCAGTATTTAAGCTTCAGCCACCTGCAAAAGAATGATCTATATCATCATATGGTTGCACTTTAAGCTATAGCACCTCAAAATAAAGGTAGTTTAATCATTTTCAGTCCTGTATAACTATATAGAAAACAGAGGGAGTGACCATACCTGTTCTTTCTTCTTGTTTGGTGATTTCTTGGTTGTTATCTCACAATAGCTGGAAGGCATTAAAAATCATGTAAGTGGCTCAAACAAGCTTCAGGTGTTACAAGTGAAAATGTACAGTAAGTGTCTATTGAGATACATGGAGGAGATCTGTAGACTGGAAAATAAAACACGTAGTTAAAGCTTTGAGAAACTGATTGTGCAACATAATATTTAATAACAAATCATCTAGAAATTATGTTAATTAAGGTTAGCTGAGAGGAATATGGTCCACAAGAAAAATAAACAACCCTTAGAGCCACTGACGAAGAAATATTTAGAATATAGCATAGTGTATACCTGAAAAACATACTCCTAAAATTAAATTAGGGTCAATGATGTGATGCAACCCAATGTCAATTGGTGTAACCAGTATTTTTTCATAAAAATCTGATTATGTACAGAAATATACATGTGAACTTTTAGCAACACAACACTGTGTTTTTAACAAATTTTACATCATTGGCCCAACTTATTTAGAAAAAATGGTTGTTTTTAGGATATGTCCTGCTCAATATCGACAAAATGCTTTCTTTTCATTTAATGTTTTTAAAATGAACTAATTATTTGTATAAGTGCACTTAAATACACTGTAGGTGGACAAAATATTGAATATTTATCATTATTTTGCAGTTACACCTCTTCCTTTTGATTAAAAAAAATGGTGCAAATATTATTTCAAATGACATGAAACCAACACAAATACAAAATGTACATTTTAACAAACCTGATGCTGGTTTAACAACTATTTTTTAAGATATTTTTAATTGCTCATCTTGCCAACCCTTGTTTTGGTCACTAAGCCATTAACAGCTGTATATTGGGGATTTACTTCCCCAACACACACACACACACAGTAGGCTACAACATGGTACCTACTTCAGTCTTTTGAAAGGCTCATTTCTCGCTGCCACATACACCCCCCCGTGCGTCAAGTCGTCCAAACGCTCGACTCTGTGGCCCTGCTTGGGAGTGTACAGCCTCCTCACGGCGCCAAACGGAGTTTCAAGCCCTCTAGTTAAAGAGGTCAAGAAATTGTCAAAAGTTCCCACCTGACGCGGGTTCACAACTATTTTTCTTCCGGGAAAGAAAGCATCCCCGTTCCTGTAGACAATAATTGTTTTTGTTGGCGGCAGGTCACCTCTCCCTGATGTTCCCTGCATACTTCATCAAGCTAGCGTTAACAGTTGAGGGGAAAAAAACACTGAAACGGCATTTGATGTGAAAAGTAAATGGGTCACTGGCAGGTGTGTTGAGCCTCCTGAGACGTAATTGGAGATAGCATCTGATATGGAAACCAAGTTTTCCACAGGAGAGGTGTAGCATCCAGATACCTATCCACCGTGTATTGTTGTTGTTGTTGTTTACTGGGCTCGACCTTTTGTATGCAAGCTCTTTTATAGTGTTTGATTCCAAAATGTAAGTGTTTCCAAGGCAACCAACAGGGGCCAATTAATCTGCCATAGTAACGGCAGAGTAGGCCAATTATATATCTGGCATCATTCATTTGAGTTTACAGCTAATTCAACATTATGACCAATGAAATGTTTTATTTCTCTGCAATTGACATAATAGGCTTGTCTTTCTTTCTCTCTCTTTTTTTTTTTTGCGTGTCTGGACACCTCCCACGCCTAGATGAGATCTACTCGAGACGTCTCCTCCGACGGGCCAAAAAGATACAGAATGATCCCACTCACCCAGGTCATTCTCTGTTCACCAGACTCCCGTCTGGAAACAGACTCAAACCCAGCTTCTTCCCCATGGCGGTGAAGAGACTGCTGCAGGAACCATGAACATACTGCAATTTTACCTGCACTTTAACTTGTTCTTGTTGTTACTTGATTTTTATACATATTTTTAGATACGTTGTTATTTATTTTAATACATATTTATTTATATTTATACTGATTGTAGCTGCTACAAGGACTTCTGCCAAACGAAATTTCATTGTATATTGTGTGCAATGACAATAAAGCTTCTTTATCTTTATCTTTACCATTGAATGAACCAGATTCAGAAGTCCATGATGGTTTGCATTTTGAAGACAGACTTCTGCAGCATGTACTGGAGCATATGAGGTGGGTACATTTTGCATTGCAACAATAGCCCAAAAAGTAAGCATGTAAATTTAGAAAGAGAGTAGATTATAACATGATTTAGTTTGAGTAGATATCCCAATAGTAAAATTTAAAAAATAACTCTAAAACTAGACAATAAAAAAGCACATGGCCTGAGTGGCTTTCTGGGTAACATTAACCCAGTTTTGTGTCAGTGCTTTATTGAGCCAAACTGGGTGAAATTTTAACCTGGTGATTTTTAGTGTGTAGAGGAAAAACACAATGGGCATGCAATTGAGTTAAGTCCTGCTTCTCTATTTGAATGTGAGTCCAGTTGGCTTTACTTTAGCCTGAGTTTGCTTCGCCAACTTCTTCCCCTGCCTCTCATTTTCTTATTTTCCACATGGGCTTGTACTGCTCCTCTGACCTGCTGAAATCTATCAAATCTATGAAAGCTTGTTTCATACCAAAAAGTATTTAATACTGTGGAGGGAGCAAATAATTTAATCAATTAGTTTGTTTATTGTAATAGATTTGTATGTTTGTATGTAGCTGCATGATCGCTGACCGCTGACCTCTCACTTCTCTACACTCCACTTTTCTATACACATATTTTGACAGATTACTTATGATTGTGCTCCTATACAATATATTTCCGAGTCAGTTTTCCTTAGGAAACCATTTAAACCTTTAATTATCACTAGGTAGATGTTACAGGCACATGCTAAAACACCACTACTACTGTATTTCATTATCAATTAGTAAATGTCTATATAGAAGTATGTATAGAAGCAATAATGGAGTCACATGCAGTGCTGTATGTGTTTTTTCTCTTATTTTCATTACGCTGCAGCCCTAATCTCCCTTTTGCAGGCCATTTCACCACAGACTGTCCACTGTTCGACAGAGCTGTCCAAATTGTTTACTACAAAGGTAACCAGAGATTGCACCAACAATGGCACCTAATTGGTCTATGCCAGACAACTCCTGGTCAATTAAATGCATAATTCATCTTGGCATTAATTATTCATCTCTTAAGGGACTGGTGCTGTGCTTTATTAGGAGGACTGCATCATGCATATTCAAATTCATTTTCTTAGAGGGATGCAATAAGATGTCATCTCAGCTGGGATGCCCATCCTAAAAAAACAATAAGTCTGTAAGACAACTTCTATTGATCATGCAGCTAAACCATAGAGGGTTTGCAAAGAGGAAAGTGTGCAATGTCTTAATTTTGTCTCTTAGCAAACATTACACTGTCTAATGGTTACTGTATAATTAATCTATTATTATTGTTAACTCTCTTGTGTTTAGATAATGTTATTCTTAAATAATAGTCATGTCACTTCAAAATTGTCAGTGTTAATTAAAAAAAAAAATCAACACTACATGCCTTTGTGTTTAGTCTACACATTGTGTTTTGTAGTGATATTCTTCCACTGTAGAATGCCTCCTGTCTTGTCAAGTAGTGAAACAAGGGGAATGTTTAATTTAATACACTTAAAAGTAAAGGCTAGGGCGCGCAGGTGGTCGAGTGGTTAAGAGCCCATGCCATGTACGCAGCAGACCCCGGTTCAAGTCCCAGCCGGCAGACCCATCTGCATGTCACACACCCCTCTCTCTCCCTGTAATTTCTTGTCTCTCTACTTTCAAATAAAGGCGTCTATGCCAGAGAAAATCTTTTTTTTTTTTTTTTTTTTTAAGGTAAAGGCTACCCACTTTAACAATCACATTTTCAACAGTAATCACTATGCCCTGGTGGTTAAGTCTTCTGTTCAAAACCCAAACCTAATGATAACAGATGAGTCCTCATTCTGTAGTATGTATAAATATTTTGTGTGCAATGATATAGCATCTGTGTCTACTGAGCAGTACATTAAACTGAACATTCACTTTTGAGCCTGTAAAGTAAATGTGAAGTAGTGACAGTGAAGCAGCAATAACGTTTTTTTAACACTAGGTGGAGGCTTTTTCGGGATTTTGTTGAAAGCACCCTGCCACAAAATAAGTGAAATCAACAAACATGGAGGCAGGGAATAATGTACAAACACTGTCATTATCAGTGAATGTTTATTTTACGGCAATCATAAAATGTATAATATGAATACAGAATGCGTATTGTTTTCTTTTTCTCTTGATTAAAAGCACCCAACTGGAACACATTTTTTATTTAATTTCATATTGTATGCACAATCTACAGCCCTCTACATTTACTTATTTGTCTTGTTTGTTGATGGCACACTTGCAAATATTGCTCAGTAGATAGTCTTCATAATATAAAATGTCAATACATTGCCTTGCATACTGTTGGAAACACTAATAAATCAGTATGGGATTAATGTTGTGCATAAAATAAGTACAATTCTAACAGAAAACAAAAATGCATGTTGTGTTGTGACTTAAGAAAATAAATAGCTCATAAGGAAAAAGATAGTAGAAAATGTGCTACTTACTACTACTAACTTATGTATCATTTTGTCATCTTATTTACAGATCCAGTAGAAGACAGAACAGACACAGTGAAGTACATCTTACTTTTGTTTTTGTTTTTTTTTAATATATACAGTCTTTATCCATTATTTCAGCAGTCTCTTCAACATAGACTAAACTCAGACACTGTCTTTGTCAAATTCACAAACAAAATACATGGTGGGGTGGCATGCCACATCAGTCCACTCCCCAGAGGCCACCATCTCAGCACAGTCCTCATCATCATAGGCATTGTTGGGCTCTCCTTTCCTCCATTTGCTGAAAGTAGACATGGGAGAGCGATCCACATAGGTGAAAACACCCTCACGGTCCAGGTCGTTAATGCCAATGTAGACTCTGCTCAGGCCCGCATCTGCTATGTATCCTGCAATGGCGGTGTTGGCTCCTTCATCCTTGGGCATGGCCAGGTGCCCTCCCCTCGTCTGACAGTAGACCTCTGCATCAGTGTAGCGTTTCTCCTCCTTCACCAACAGATAGACCTTACTGTCTGTCTCTTTTATGCCAGCAACAGCTGCAGGGGAGGGCAGTGCTGAAAAATGAGGACTTGTATTTCTATAAATTTCACATTGACATGTCCAGCATTTGTACTTCTTTGACTGTAACAAGTGAAGCAATAGCATGGATAAATGAATTGATAACAATGAAGTAAAACAATAAACATTGTACACTGATTTGAGTATAAATATTTTTGTGATAGACTCAGAATGCTAAAATCATACCATTTTTAATGAACTTCAGTTCGGAGGATAGCTGTGCCACAAGAATGTCCATTTCTCCAATCATCTTCCTCATTGGGGTGCACTCACATGGAACACCTAATAAGACAAAAAATATGGGAGATTACTATATTAATTAGTTGTCAAATTTCACCCAATGTGTGTTTAATCCTGCAGAAATATTTTTGACAAACTGAAAAAGATGGTTTATATTTCACCTGGCTCTCCATGGGGGCCCCTTGGACCTGGATCTCCCATATCTCCCTTTACACCTGAGATAGAAAATATGTGATTATTAATTTTAAAAAATGAAATACGCTGTAAACTATGTATTTATAAACAGAAGAATATTCCTCTGTACAAAATATTTATAATGACCTTTCATTCCACTCGGGCCCACTTTTCCATAACGTCCCATGATGCCTTTCTGTCCTTTAAGCCCAGGTTGACCTGAAAAGGGCGTGTGTGACAGGAATATTTTGTACTGTGCAATCTATTACAAAAACTATAACATCTCAACAACATTTCTTTAGACATTGTGCAGCTTAAAAGGATTTCAAATGTTACAATTACTTAATACCTGAAATTCTCAAACTTGTTATCATTAAAATGTTGATGCTGTGCAATCTCTTCCAGTATTTTACAAGTATGTGAACACCCTCCACTCCTCATTAAAGTCTTCAGTAAACACTTCAACACTGAAAATCTTTCTCCTTCAACCTCTCACCCAAATGTAAACACACAGCCATCTCTGGATGGCTTGTTAGTGATGTAACAGCACATTATCAGCCTGAGCAATGCGATCTTTGGCCCAGTTCTTTTTGTTTGGTAGTGGTGAGAAAATGAATAAAAGCATACGTTTGGGGGTATTGCAAATTATTTTAACTATAATGAGAACCAGTATATTCCTCAAGAGGGATGATACATTTTTGTTAAACATAAAAATCAAGACAAATATTCTGCAGTACAAAAAATCTATACCAATTTCTCCTTGAGGGCCAACTCTTCCTGGTCTCCCTGGTGCCCCCTTTTGCCCTTTCTCTCCTGGTTCTCCTTTTGCAAAGAAGATTGTAAAAAAAAATAATCAGAAAACAGAAATGAAGATAAATTCTATTTTTGATTAGTTTGTAAGGTGCATGTGTGAAAGCATGTAGAACAGCTTGCCTTTGAGTCCAGGGACAAGGATCTGAACAGTGCAGGGCTCCTCTGTCAAGTGCTGTCCATAAGATGTCTGCAATGTTAATAAACTCAGCACATACATTAGTATAATTGGCAGTAAATGCTTCTGTCCTCTCATCCTTCTACATGGGCCAGTTGGTAGGCTATACTGAAGAAACAGGAGAGATTGAGAAAATACAAATCATTAAAAATTATGCACAAAATAGGTATCTAGAGAATGCAGTATTTCAGATCTGAAACACGGGAATCGGAAGCAAGCATTTGCTTCAGCTGCAAATTGATATGCAAGTTAATCCCATAATTTATTAGTATCATCATTCCAACATCCATTACGTCCAGTTTTACAGAGGCAGGCTACCAAATTCCTGCAAGAAAACACCCTACTGCAATCAAAGCAAATCCCATTTGAATAAGAAACTACACATGCAGCATTTATTGTGTAAAAATAACCCCCAAAAAACCTTGAAAAAAGCATAATTATTTTTCCTGAGAAATCCTTGGGAGTTGCCTTAACTCCCTCTGCACTTTTATAGCCATAGACACCAGTTTAATGCGGAAAAACATTGTTTAAAATCGATCCATTTATATCTTCCCAATGAAATAAGACTTGATGTAACCAGGTAAGGATATGCAAGCCACATCCAGAATCATACTTACATGAACTAGCTTTCTTATAATAAACTTGGCATCACTAATGTTAGGAATGTGTATAATATCTGAAAAAAAAGTTATTATCACTTTAACAATATAATGCATTTCAAAATGTGTATGGCTTACCTGTCGCGGAATTTACCAAAAAGAAGCAGAAACTGTTGCCAGCTTGCAGGAGCTTTGAACACTAGTGGTCCGACAGCAACATTTCTTGCTCCTCCACAGGCACGGCAGAATGTGTGTATGATAGGACTTTCATAAACACAGATAAAGTCCAAAGCAGCTGGGGCCCCACAGATAATTAGCTGGGAAAGTAGTTGGGTGATTGACAGCAGAGGGCCCGATAGCTGCACTGCAAACTGCTACACTGTTAAACTGCAAACTCTATCGGAGAAAAAGTAAATAAATCTACAAACCTTTTTGAATAATTTCAGATGATCAATTCTAGCATTTATTCAATTATGTTCACTACCTTATTACCTATGTAGCTGCAGTATTGTACTGCTTTGCCTTTGCTTTAGATTGTGTTAGGGTGTTGCTTATTTGCTTATTAAAGCTATTTGATAAGGGTGTGCCAATAGCTATGCTAGATGATAGAAGAGTCTCAGTCCTGTTAAAGGTTTCTGGGTATATATAGTATGAAAAGATTACTTATCTCTCTATGCTCCTCAGAATAAATACACTATATTTTGTGTCAGATTTTGTGAGATTAATGATACAATAGAGTCAAACATATAGTGTAACTTTTCTTGTGAGGACAGGATCATATAAATGTGTAAATGTTTACTTTCTGCAGCAACATAACAAGGAGGTATGAAAAGTTGTGGCAGAATCTGGTCCTCTCATTCCTCTACAAAGAGCTTACTGAATTATTCAGAAAGTCCGTTTGATGAATTTGTGTAGTTCTTACCCAAATAACATTGTGATTCAACATCAAGTAAAGAGTCATATTCCAGTTGCAGTTAAGTGAAAGCAAATACTGCTGAAGCTAGGTCCATGTATCTTTTGGCCATTCGTTTAAAAAATACAAAAGATTAAGTTGAAATACAAGTTGTTTTTCTTTTTCGAGGTCAAAAAGGGATGAGCAGAAATTTTAAAAAAGGTTTGATTTTCTTTTCATATATAGAACAATAAAAACAAAATCACTGGCAAACAGAAACAAAAAATGAGGTGGTTATTTGATTTAAAACGAAAATCAAATAACCACTCATTTTTTATTTTCAATACTCCTTCCTGAAAAGAAAATCAAATGACCAAAAGATACTCGGACCAGGCTGGCACATACTGTCCATCTTTTAAAATATTTGTTCCCATGAGTAATGGCTCTGTCTCGTTCATATTTTCAATGGTATAGCCTAACTGCAAATGTTCTGCACTTTGATGTCCAAGAGTCAATCCAAGTCAAGCATTTAGGGTTTTTATATAAATACACTAGTTCAGTTTTTCTGAGTAGCATTTGTGCCCTCATAATTTCAACCTGAGTGCAATGGCTCTTTGTGATGTTCAGCTCTCCAGTGCATGCCTTCTCTGCTCCTCTGCATTTCTGTAAAAGACTAAACTGGTTTTGGATTCGGCTTTAGACGTACATATCTGCTTCTCCCATATTTGGCCACCTGATGGAGCTATTGTCTTTGCAAGCACAGCAGTAGCCTTAAGCAAAAGTGGACTTAAGCAGTGGGAAATGTATCAGCCTTCTTTCCTTTGCAAAATGTCGGTCAGTATAACATTAACTCACATACCACACAATGAAAATTATGATTAAAATTAGAGATTTTCCAAATTCAAACAGAAATCAATCATAATATCGGCAACAGAAAGTTACAGTGATTGTATTTGTAAGTTTTAACAGAATAAAAAGGAATGAGCAAATAAACACAATTATGCAGTGAATAATTGCCTATTTTTGCTTCGTATACAAACTTAAAACATGTCAGTGTCTGATATGTTCAACTGGTGCTTGTCTTTGTTTTGCATTATTAAAGATGTTATTAACTTTGACTTATAACTTGTGAACAAAAAAATGTCCTGTTAGTGTTTACATGCTGTCATCTAGTGTCAGTAATCAGATATGCTCCAATACAGAAGTATCAGATATCCTAATTAGATTTACAAACCCAGAGGTGGCTTTCAATGGTGGATTAGGTGTCTCCTTCAAAAATCCCCCCAAACGTTTTAGATTACCTGTCTCTGAAATATTTATGACCCTCAAGGCAACATTTACTGTCTTTTCATTGCAGCCTGGGCACCCAGTAATCAGTGTGTGATCCTCTCTCAACTTTGTTGAAGATTATAGTGATCAAAAGAAGTAAATACATTTAATAACTTAAGTAATATAACACAATTAACAAGTAGTATTGTGTAGTGTATGTGGTCACATATGGGTAAAGATAGCTGGTTGCTGACATCTGATGTTCTGTATATCATTTATTATTTTTGACCTAATGCATTTTTTAACGAGAACAATAATAATAATAACTCATATTCTTAAACAAGCAAACACAAAACAGTCCCATCCCAGGTCCAAAACTGCAGTTTGATTATGTATTCTGCATTTCAGTCTTCATCAGATAAAAAAGAACATTACATTTTAGAGCATTCACGCGCATGTATATTTGTAAAGGGATTAAACTGTGTCAGCGTGTTCTCTGTAATGTTGCTACGAGGAAACAATGGCGAGTTTGGAAATGTGTCTGGGGTTTACCTGACACAGGATCTTACGAGCAGCACCTCAACGCACCTCAATAGTTTACAGTCTCAGTGACGTCACCTGGGCTCACCGGAGCGAGAGCACAGCCTGTCATCCCGACACACAGCCTGCAGCTCCGTCTATCTTGCACCGGGAGAAAAGTCCGAGAAAACTGGGACTATTGCTACAACCACACATCCGGATGAGGGACCTAAAACTCTTGACTGTCGCCCTTGATGTAAATTTGACTGTCTGACAGGTTCCCACTCGTAAGTGCCCTCCTTGTTTGAAACTTTTATACTTTTTTGCGAATAGTCAGTACCAGAAACAGCTTGAGGTACTTCGTATTATCTTCACAGTAACCTTACCTTGAGATAGCCTAGACTGAGTGCAGTTTCTTCATCTGCGTATGTTAACTATAATTGTCTTTAATCACAGTTTTAATTGCAGCTGTCACACTCCTACAGCTAGTCGTTATGGTTTATTTATAGTGATTGTAGGTGTTTTTTGTGAGGTTAGTCTGTTGTCCAGAGGATGCTGATATATGTAATTTCACCTAATTATAAAGTTGTCTTGAACTGACTCTAAAAGTCGCAGTACCTCTTTTGAACTAGTATGACCACTAAAACACAGGTTTGTCCTGATAGAAAGTCATAGTTCTGCTGTACTATATTCATAGTGTCTATATGGGATTAACATGGTTACATTAGGCGAATGTACTGTAACATTTAGCCCTTTATCATTCAATTGCCTTATCTCCTCTCTCTGCCCTGAATGTTACCATCTCTGACACATTGACACTTATATCTGCATACCAAAACACCATCATGTCTGACATTTTTTAAAATGTATTTATTTAAAGATATACTTCTGGCACTGTGACCTGTGTGCCATCTCTCTTCTTCCTGTAGCTGATATCCAATGCATTTTCCGTGTGCCTTCCCTTGGTAGAGAACAGGAAACAAGAGGCAGGAAACAAGAGGCGTGTTTGTGTGTCCTGCTTTAACTCTGGCTCAGTGTCCATTCATGTCTGTGTATGTTTATGCTTCCTACTCCCTGTACTGTATGTCTCTGTGTTCTAGAGGACATGTGACACCCCCCCTCTGATTTGCATAGCCTTGAATGATCACTGACTTTTATTTGTGAGACCTGGACCTCTTGTGAAGCGTCTCGCCTCTCTCTGGATTAGGGTCAAATACTAAGAGGATTTGAGGCTGCAGAGTCAAAGTTACTCATGAGGGACTGGTCTCAGTTTTGTTCAGAGCAGTGACGCCTTTGCTTTGAGATGTGACTTTCTATGCTGAAGACCCCCTCGCTAAGTGACATACCAGATAGTTTGGAGATTTGCTCTCAAAGTAGCATGTAAATCTCAAAGCTCTTAATTCAGAGAACAGTGCTCTACTACATGATCTACTGTATCTGGAATATTTCCATTACATGAAGATGTGTAGAGCCATGTAGGCTTTTGGTGTTCATGGAGATTTGAGCTGCACATGTTGTAAACCCAGACTGAAGTAGGGAATTGTGGGAAAGCTTTGTGACTGTGAGCTATCTAACAAAAACAGTCTTTAGGATCCCCCAGCCTTGATCTCATGCTTGAAGGTTAAAGATACAGTAATCTAATCCTCCTTTCTCGTTCTGGTGCATTGAGTCAAGCTTTTTCTTTTCACCTTGGCTTTGAATGCAGGGTTGTGCTGTGTATGGTTTTCATGTTTAATAATCAAATGATCATCACTGCAAGGTTTTTGTATGGCAATGGCAACACGTAGTGTGCATGCAGTTAAGTTTCTAAAGATTCTGCACTTGTTGCAGCCAACTCTGATGAGTGTTGTAGATTCAGATTTGTGTATTTATCTCTAGTATCCTATCAGGGTAAAGGTAATTCATTGGATCTACTGCTGCTAACTAACAGTGAAGTTCAAGAGTGCCGGCAGTATCTTTTAAAATTCATCATTTGCTATTATGGAACTTTTATGTAGGTACATCATGTGTGTATTTTGTATCAACATAGTTGTATTCTTCAAATAATCCCATTTGTGTGAAAATGTGAATTCTCAGTATTCTCCTGAGGCATAGCATTGGATGAAACCTAATCTACACTGTTTTAGATTTAGCCAGACAGCACCTTTTTGTCTACTGTAATGGGTTCACCATTTGAGTCTTGTGTTACAAAACCTTTGAAAGGAGTGACAGACTGAAAATTGTAATGGGGTATTGTTCATCGGTCCACAGCAGGCTCTTGCCATATGTAGTGTAGGTGTACTGACCTGACATGACATGTGTTGATAACGAAGCAATTAAAGTCTTACTGCTGCTATTTTATTACTCCTAGCAATAACATGTAATGATTTATTTTTAGTTTATGAGGACAGAAATGATTTACTGGTCTTACAAAGAAGTTATTCAACAAAAGGAATCAAGTACTCAAAAAGGCCTTTCAAATTCTTATCTTATCTGTTACCACATCTATGTCCAAAAGAAAGACAGAATCAGATGGAGATGGCCACAGGTATAGGTTACAGTGTCCACTCTGTCCCTTCGTTGGATCCAACATAAAGGCTGAGTTGATATACTTGCTGAACATTGGGTCCCTGTTGAAGGCTGCGTCAGCAGTTTCCAGCATTTGTCTCCTCTGACATTTGACCTCAATCCCTGAAACTAATTGGATACTTAAGCATAACGTCAGCACTTTTGCTCTGAGGAATTCTCTGGTTGTAGGATTAACTGTCAAGAAGCATTAATGACAAACATGTAAAAACAAATATTTCACATTGATGATGCCTTGATATTGTCAGCATAAGATTCAGGCAGATATGACCCACTTAATTCCTCTCTGGGTCTGCCAGGGTCTAGCTGCTATTGTCAATTACACAATAAAGCCTCACAATTTTGATATATCTGAATGCATAAAGTGTGCATTTTGGAAAAATGATGTGTGATGTGTTATAGATATCCAGTTTGCAATATGTTCATGCCGGAGTTATGATCAGACAGCTTCATGCCTGTTCACACTTTTAGTCAGCTACCTATATTTGTTATTTTTTAGTTACTCAAAACTTAGATTTCATCTTCTATACATTTCAGTGTGTCTTATATTCAGATGTAAATGATGAACTATATAATTCCATAGCATGCAACCCAGAGTAATCAACATAATATAATAAAATCAACATTTCACAAATTTCTGACCTGCTTAAGTAGCTATGACTCTTCTTTGTTTATCTTGATTTGGGTGTAAAAAGAAAATGAAAACATTTCCCTGTGTGTGTGTGTGTGTGTGTGTGTGTGTGTGTGTGTGTGTGTGTGTGTGTGTGTGTGTGTGTGTGTGTGTGTGTGTGTGTGTGTGTGTGTGTGTGTGTGTGTGTGTGTGTGTGTGCATGCATGCACAGCCTAGGAAGTAATTGTTACAACTGTATTTCTGTCCAACATTTAACTTAGTCCATTGGCCTTTGATAATCAAATGTAGGTTCAGATGCTTTCACTTGGACACTGCAGTCCAAACTGACTGACAGGCCTGAGATGCTCAAATGTATCTGGACAGTTTATGTCAGGTCACGTAGGGTAGTGTTGTCCTCACTAGGTATTGCATGAATCTCTCCGGAGACAACTTCAGTCATGCTCCAGTGGAGAATCCTCTCTCAGAAGATCAGTAAGAGCAATAACAGGTTAATATAAAACAAATGCGGCAGCAGCAAGTGGGTCATGTCCCAATCACACCATGCAAACAGCTGAGAAATGCCACAGTAGATCAGTTTAACAATAAACTCCTACCTATCTTTGTTTTTGTGGGATTCCAATCAAGGTTCAGTCATAGCTTCTCTGATATTAGTCTCCATTTCAGTCAAAAGATCATATTTACACAATATTACAGTGTTAGCCACATGTTACTGTGGCTTTTCACTGTACTGTAGGCTTAAGAGAAGACATGGACTTTCTGAAAGGACACAGGAGAACACTTTGCCTTGCAAAAAGGTTCAAGTGCTTGTAGCCAGGTGAAACCTAGAAATAACTTACTGAAGATTTGTATTCATTCAGTCTTTCTATGTTAAAATTAAATTATTTGTTAGGTATTCAGCTGTAAAAAAAGATGAAAGAAAAAAGTAAATATTTATTGTGTAGCTATACAGGCTTTGTCGAGCAGGCCATGGTAGCAATTTAGGAGCAAATTCAGTTTGTACTTCAGGAAAAATGCAAAACTGTGTACAGTACTTTGCATACCTATTTTAACTATGTACTTTACTTTATTCCTTTTGCATCTCTCCTGTTTCTCCCAGTTGTGTTGTTGTGCTGACTGGGGCTAAGCCATGGAGGATGGGAAGCCAGTATGGGCGCCCCACCCTGCTGATGGGTTCCAGCTGGGCATGATCGTTGACATAGGATCTGACACGCTCACCATAGAGCCACTGAACCAGAAGGGCAAGGTGGGTCAAACCCTACCACTCACACACACACACACACACACACACACACACACACACACACACACACACACACACACACACACACACACACACACACACACATACACATGCACACTCATACACTCACTTTCCATTTACAGGCAAAGTGAGTCAAACTGGGAAAATTGTTGATGGGCTGATGGTGATATTTTCATTTCATGTGCATCGCAAGTCGATTGGAGAATTACATTCACTGAGTGGGTCAAATATATTGGTTGTTGTTTACCACAGACTCTAGTACATACATTTATGAATTAATTTACAGTTTCATGAAGACACAGTCCTTACATTTTTTTAAATAATGTTGTCTGTATAAACTGCGATTCAAGGTTAGAAATGCATTAACACAACAATGCGTAAAATGTGAGGAACATGAGAAACCACTTGTACAGAGGCATGAATAAATAAAAAGAATAGCAGCAGGTGCTCTGTTAGTGTTGCCTAGAGGGAGAGCTGCTCATTAGGAGGTAGGGCCACCTGTTACACCTGAGCCGTCATGTGTCCCCAGCAAGCAGGCCTCTGATGTTTACACCCGACATGCAGCAGTTGCTTTTGAATTTGTTTTGTTTCAGGTGTTCTCGCCACAGCTATTTTATGTAACTTTCACACAGCAGGCTGGTTATAGAAGGAATAGCACAGATGTGTCTAATATCATTAATAATAGTTCTGTTCTATGTAGTCGAGCCAGTAAACAATTATAGTGAGCCAACGTACACAAAATCAGGGCACTGTCACTGAACCAGCTAAATGGAATGCAGTCATTATTATTATTATTATTATTAGTTACAGTTACATATGAGTAAAAATATCCACTATATGTGCAGTCAGTCTTTGACTAACTATGAATTAATTGCATGACAAAAATATCTATTCCTTCCTAAGACTGGAGCAGATTTGAATGAGCTAAAACTAAAGCTCACTTGGGATATTTGTGAACTTGGAATAATCATCAGTTTTAGCCTTATTACAATGCATAAACTCTGCCCCATTTAGCAAGGGAATGAAAGGCCTATTGAGTATCTTTTTTTCTGGAGTGTTGAGCTCATTAGTGCCTAAGCCTGGCTGTGTCTTCTTTGTCAATTTTATCGGTTAGACATTTTTCACATGGTTGCTATTGTGGCCAATTTTAGCCCAGTTACTGTAGCAAGTATACAAAGCAGATTCTGTTTATGCTAACAGCCTGTTTGTGGTAATAAACCATGCATCATAGCACAGACTGGGCCACACTCACACACACAAGTAGTGGTATTGATATAAGAAGTGTGTAATGAACATGTAAAGGAAGTTTATTATATTGATCTATGGGTAATAATAAGGAGGTCATTGTTCTCCTTCTCCACAGCATCAGTGAATTCCCTGGTCCTGTTAAATTGTTGTGGTTGGAGTTTGGTTGGTTTTAATAATACAATGACTTCATGGGTTCCCACAAGACCAGCACAGAGCCCTGCCACCATCTCTTCTGTACCACACACGCACTCACTTACTCACTCAGGTGTTCAGATCTAGTTGCGCTCCCACCAAATTATTCATTATCCTGCCATGTCTCCCCTTGTTTCTCTCACAGCCGGCTTGTTCCATTGAGTTTATTTCCATTAACTCAGACTCTTAAACAATAGAGTGAGAATATCAGTAACTAATTTAGCCTGGGAACATGTAGCGCCAAACATCATTACTGTGATCTTTAAGCATGATAAATGATTCATGTTTATGCATGCTTGCTTAGCTCTTTCTGATTTAATATGTCTGCTTATCAACATTTGTTTTGTGTCATAAGCTTTTCAAAGAACAAGACAATTAATAATCTCATACATAATGTTGACACGGATAAGTAGAGACAGTGTCACTTGTAGTAAGTCTGTCCATCCTGGAAGCCATTTTAATGTTTTAGTAAGAACAACTATATATGTTTCAGACCTTTTTTGCCCCGATGAGCCAAGTGTTCCCTGCAGAGGATGATGTCAACAAACATGTCGATGACAACTGTAAGTTACAGTAACACTCAATTATTAGGTCCATTTTCACAATCAACAATAGTTTTTTCCCCCCTTGAAATAATTGTAAATATTTGGTTCATTTGTTTTTTCTCTGTTTTCAGGTTCCCTTATGTACTTGAATGAAGCCACTCTTCTCAACAATGTCAGAGTGCGGTACAATAAAGACCACATCTATGTATGTTTTCTTCTCCTGTTATACTTTTCTACATTAGCACCACCAGTATAATGTATCATAAGTAGATTTTTGTTGGAGGACAGAAGGTGAGAGGATCCCTATCCTTGTTCCCCTGAGGGAAAAGTACCAGGTGGTAAAGAGGGAAGGGAAGCTAACAAGGGGTCACACACTCAGACTGGCAAACCTAATCCTGATCCCAGCTATTCACTTAGGAAATAAAGGACAGCTGGTAGATGGGAAAAGCAAGACAGGGAAACAACTTAAGGCGTATCTCACCAGCCTTCAGTGGGCTCTTTTTCACCTCTGTTGTCTCTCATTATTTAATAATTGAAATGTTTTTTTGTGCTATTTTTGCTATTGTATATATTAACTTTCTCTAAATACAGTGATACTAATCCTACCTATATTTATGTCTTTACAGACTTATGTGGCCAACATCTTAATAGCTGTGAATCCTTACTGTGACATACCCAAACTATATGGCCCTGATGCCATCAAGTCATATCGGGGGAAGTCACTGGGTACACTGCCACCTCATGTCTATGCAATAGGTGAGAGCTCACACCACTCCAGCTCCACTTTGTAAGCCTGCTTGTGAAAGTAATTAAACAACAGAATAGAAATATTACTTTGTTTGTTTGTTTTTTTTAAATTAACATGTCATTTTCAGTGTCACTTAAATTTGCATGTGTGGAACTTTTATATATAAATGAACATCCGTTACAATCAAGCCCTTGACAAATGAGTTCACACAATGCTGATGAAGCCTGATAAATATGTCTGCTAACTTGTGCTGGGATAAAATAATATAATTGTGTGGCTCTTACAGGCTTTCCAAATGTTGTCGGACCAAATGGATCAGATTCTGATAGTGATAGTCTTGTCACAAAGGATATGTGACACTCAAAACAGTGTATTCACCGTTTTACAGCTCCAAATGATTCACTGTATATAAATATGGACAACACTACTCCACTTCTTGCCGTTAAGCAAAAGTGAAACCTAAATATCTCCTCCTGTTGTGGCTTCAGTTTGGGGGGAGCTGTGATGACGTCCATATTTATGCACAGTCAATGGCTGCAACAATAATGATGGAGTAGGCTATGGCGGAACGCATGACATAAGAACATGTTTTTTTATTCATTTACTCCAGCTCTAACTTAACATCTATACCATGGACATGCAATTATCTAATTAAATAGTTTAGTAATAAACTGAATTTGAATTGAGCCCTGATTCTTCTCTGTTGAGGCTGTTATTTGCACAGAAATTTATCTGTAATGTGTTTTTTTGTCCATTTTAGCTGACAAAGCCTACAGGGACATGAAGGTTCTAAAAATGAGCCAGTCAATCATAGTTTCTGGTGAATCTGGTGCTGGAAAAACTGAAAACACCAAGTTTGTTCTCAGGTATGAGCCTACATGACATGATGCTTGTCTTTTCTTCTCTTCACCCTCACCTTGTGCTCTCTTCATTCATCTTATGTGAAAAAAACTTCCTCTACCTTTCCAAATTGAGAAATGTCAACGCCGTACCTTGACTTCACATTTAGAAATACTGATAATATCTCACAAAACAAGATGAAGAGTAGTAGAATATAATACAAGATTAAACTAGATGAAACTGCATCAAAAAGACCGTTGGCATTAGCCTTACAAAAGTAGTATCCTGTTTGTGTTTTTTTAACCACCCATCACAGCACTGTTTGTGGAGGGCCATGCCAAACAATACAGAAACCAGAAGAAAACCTTTCAGAATATGCACTTCATTATTTTTACCTTTACAGATGCATGTCTGAGAGCCATTGCTGCTTTGGAATAAAACAGAACTGTAGTAATCATTAAACTTTGTTTCAGTGTGATTGACTTTTGTCTTTTTGTCGTAACACTTTTTATATTCTTGTGACTTGCTATACACTGTTCTCATCCTAATTTCATTTCCATCCTGCAGATATCTGACCACAACATATGGAAGTGGTCAAGATATTGACGAGAGAATTGTTGAAGGTATTCCATTAACAAACTAATAACTCATCAGTACTATATGTATTGTACGGGGGCAGTGTGATGTTAACTGTGTTTTTCTTTTATTCAAACTTAAGCAAATCCCCTTCTTGAGGCCTTTGGAAATGCAAAGACAGTCCGGAATAATAACAGTAGTCGCTTTGGAAAGTTTGTGGAAATCCACTTCAATGAGAAGGTAACAGATGACCACTGATTATGTTATAGGCCAGTCTGTTCTTGTTGATTTGCGGTATACTGTGTATGGACCATGAATTTTAAAATCTGCTTTTAAAACCTGATTCTTCTTCTGTATTACCAGAATGCAGTTGTGGGCGGGTTTGTCTCCCATTACTTGTTAGAGAAATCAAGAATTTGCATGCAAAGCAACGATGAGAGGAACTACCACATCTTCTACAGGCTGTGTGCTGGGGCATCTGAGGACATCAAGAAGAAACTGCACCTGGACTCTCCAGACAGCTTCAGGGTCAGTGAGCGTAGCCATACTACAGGGTCTGCAACGTCAATATTACCCAGAAAAGGAACACATATGATACTGTCACCCAAGACCAGCTGAGATAAGATCTAATTTTAATTGTGTCAATAATTTTGTCTAATTAGATGTTGCAAATATACAGATTTGTGCAGTATTAGTTATTTGGAGTAGACATGGGTTGGCAGTTCTATGCAAGCCCACTAGATGTCACATTTGTGTATTTTTAGTGATATTTTAACACACAAAAAAACACAAAACCCAAATCCTCTCAATTGGAATCAAAAATTGCCTCAGTAACAAAATATTTTAAAATTGAATTATGCCCCCTGTGAATGCAGTTATCAACACAGTGGGTGCATCATCAGATCAGAGACCACAAAGGTGTTTATCCCAGCAGTTATTTTCTTCTGCATGCTCTGCAAAACAATACTTAATAGAACAACAAGCAACTCAAGCTGTTTCCTTAGGTGTTTATCATAGTGTCATAATATCAGGTCCCATAGGTGACACCCACATCAAGAGAGGCAATTACTTCATGTGATTCACCAGTAGTCAGCAATTATAAAAGAGAACAGAGTAAATCTTTCAGATGATGAAAATCAATACAAAAATCCCACAGTGAATGAAATGTGTATACATTACATTACATTATTTCTGACAGATTTTGCTCAAATGTTTTAAGCTGTTTCTTCTTTGTTGCAGTATCTGAATCGAGGTTGCACCAGATATTTTGCTAGTAAGGACTCAGATAAACAAATCATGCAGAACCGCAAGAGTCCTGAGGTAATGTTGTCCTGTTGTAGTGTAAAAACTAATCTGATACATTATTATTGTTATTATATAAGTGTTTTATGTTAAGAAAACACAAGCAGTTTGTATCCTTACCTGTGGAATAAATTATTAAGACTGATATAGAGTATTGTTTTTCTAAAAATGATGAGTAAGAGCTTGATTAAAAGCAAATCCCAGACCTAATTTAAGTAAAAGGTGCAGGTGAAGGGTGTAATTATATGCAAGAGCTGGTCAATAGGAATATATTATGCTAAGAAATTAATCTGCGTATTTGATGAATTATGTACAACAGGAAAAAGAACCAGTGCCTTGTTGAGTTTAGCCTCCAAGCCTGCAGGAAACGTGCAATTAATATCAAGAAACAATTAGAAGGACAAGTGTGACATGTTGGTCTCTCAGGGACTAATTATGAATGTTTAAATCACATCTTGTTTTCTGTGATAGAATAAAATCATTTTTTATGCTAATCAAATTTCTGGAAGAAATCAGGTTAAGTTGTGATAAACAAAGAAGCTTTCAGGTCACTATCAATGGATTTACTTGTAATGAGTTTCATTTAGCCTCATACATCAGTAGCAATGCATTGAATGAAATGTTTTTTTACCTTAAAGGGAAATTATAACCTCTGCTGTTTGTATATACACACCTAATTATGTTTTAGCATTAAAAGGTTGTAATCACATTGACAGATTAAAATATCATATATAATATATAGTTTACAAGTCCTTACTATTGATTTTTCCAAATATGTCATCTACATTTTCCTCCAAATATTAGACCATCAGTGAGGATTGAAATTATTTTCCATGCCCTTTTTTTTTCTTGCTTTTTATTAGTTTTGAATGTGTAATGGTCTTTATTTAACATGCATAGTAATTTCTTACAAAATCTACACAGTGACTAGTACTTTTATTAATGGAAGCCATGAAAGCTGTGTGGTTGTAAGTAAATGTGTGCCATAATTATGATGCTAATTAAGTCATTGTGCCTATCTGTCCTGCCACTCGCCTGTGTAATATAGGAAAATAAGGTGATGTTTATTTTTTTATCAGGGCTTTGTGCTACCTGTTCTTTATGCTGTACTTTTCCAAAAGTAAACACAGAGACTCTGGTTCTCTGGCTCTCGCTCATGCTGTTCTTTGTAGTGAAAACAGGAAATAAGAGTGATTGTTTCCACTTTGTCTGCATGTGTCTGACAGGTTTGAGTGGGATTGGTGCTGGGTGGTGCTGAAATAGTAAAATGCAAAGGCAGCTTGCTTATTCAGCATCGTTCAGTCATACACTGCAGGACTGTACAATTATAGTACAATATTTTTTTCATAGTTCACAATCAATATATGTCAGAGATCAAAATTTATGTAAGAGTGTAATCAGGAGTAAAAATGTAGGCATAATTGTGCAGCCCTTAATTATCACTGTATAATTAATCTACGATCTTGACTGTTCAGTGACATTTCACACTGCATGCCTGTTCTTTCTACCTTCATCATTTCAGAAATATTGCAAAACACTACAATGTCTTTTTTTTAATGCACAAGTACTTGTCAAGACATTTGGAGACAAGGCTACTGTAGTAGAAAAGTCTTAGTTCATCGCATTGTGTGTTTGCTGTGTGCTGCTGGTGGAGGATAATTTAACAAATTAGTAAAATATTTTTGGTTTATCGAATGTGCAAAGTGCACGTTAAACATGTGGCTCTTGTTAAGTGTGGGCTGTTGGACTCAATTTAGATCCAGATTTACTCTAGATTTTAAGACAATTAGATTACATTTCTCACATACGGAACTTAGATCGCTATTCATAAATTGCATCTTATTTGAGTAAATCATGATCGGAATTGAATTCTCACACATCACCTGTTTCTCTCTGTAATGTCTGTTTAGTTTCTCACTCACTTGTGTGTTTTACAGCATGTAAAGGTCGGTGCACTGAAGGACCCTCTTCTTGATGACCAGGGTGACTTTAACAGGATGTGTGTCGCCATGAAGAAGATTGGGCTGGATGACACTGAGAAGCTGGACCTGTTTCGGGTGGTTGCTGGAGTTCTGCACCTTGGCAACATCGACTTTGAGGAAACTGGAAGCACCTCAGGTAGGACAGATGGTGTAACTAAAGATGTTTACAAGAGTTTGGGGATCATTTGTGATCACTTCAATGTCATTTTCCCTGTATTTTCTGTCTTTCTTCGACAGTGGTTGTGACTTTTCGTGTAAACCACCAAGAGCCAACTTTTTTGCTGCCATAAATAAGAAACTAAAACTAAACTAAAACTAAAATTCCCCATATTTCATGAAGGAAGCAGTCAGCTGAAACAAACTTAACACTTAGTTTTTTCAATAAATATGAGCTCACACATTTTGTGTGTTAGATAGATGTAGATCTGTGTAGATCTACATCCTTGGATATCGCCACAGTTAAGTCTCAAGTGGTGATAATTAAGACCTCTGTTACCCTGGCAACCATGATCTCTCTCTCTCTCTCTCTCTCTCTCTCTCTCTCTCTCTCTCTCTCTCTCTCTCTCTCTCTCTCTCTCTCTCTCTCTCTCTCTCTCTCTCTCTCTCTCCCTGTCCTTTCATTCTTTCCCTTCCTGTCTCTGCAATCAAGGTCTTTACGGATTAAAAACTTATACTTTCAAACTTTTGACAGAGCATTGCTCAGTATTTTCTCACCCACTACTAATTGATGCTAGATCTCACATTCTCATGCACTGTACTTTACACCCAGTGAACCTGAATACCAGCTCTGTATAAGGCTTTTTCTATCACTTATTCATAGCTAGAAGATCTAACCTTTCATTCTCCAACCGTCTGTCTGCTACTTTTTGATGAGTCCAAAGAAGGTCAGAAAACTTGACTATGCAAATTCTGTTTTGGGACATAGCTACACACCTCTGTGCATGTCTGCTACGTCAAATTAATAAATCACGGTCTGTTAAGTGTAGATTCACTACTCCCAACATCCAGTTTTAATCTCTATTAAATCAAATTAGTAACAAGATGGATCCGTCATGATCCAGCTGTTTTCTTACTAAATGTATGTAATCATTTTCCTTAAAACCCACCGATAGGAATTTATTAAGTACAGTTGGTATAAAGGAAAATAAAAGTATTTTGTAAAACCACTTATTTTGGTTGGAGAATTATTAAAGCTTACATTTCTGTCTGTCTCTTTCAGGTGGTTGTGTTTTAAAAAATCAGTCTGGACAGACTCTGGAGCACTGCGCTGATCTGCTGGGTCTGGACCAGGATGATCTGCGGGTCAGCCTCACAACAAGAGTCATGCTCACTACAGCAGGGGGCGCCAAAGGAACAGTTATTAAGTAAGAACAAAAGCATTCACCTTTGAAAATCCATCACTCTTTGAACATGTTTGTTTTGGGGGTTTTTTGGTTTTGTTCTTTTTTGTTGGAAAATAAATCATCTTCTTAGTTTTGTCCAAAAGCCAAATGACAGAAAAAAAGTCAAATGTCCTCTCTGAACTAATTGAAGACAATAAGTTCGTGATAGATCTGTAAATACCTGATGACCCTTAGACTTGGATTAACACAGGAATGTAATGAACACAGGAACTTCTTAAGTAGTTGTTGCTGTACTTGTCGGTATTAACCTGCAATGTCCTAACACGTCTTTATTGTGCAAGACATTTAGATTAAATCTGCAATTAAGCCTGTTACCTCATGGTGTTAGTTTGAAGAGAGTGTATGGTTGATATAATTACTTTCTACAGGCAAGCACTCTGTGAGTCTGTGTCTCAGACACCATTGCAAACTCCAGTGTAAAAGTGACACATTAACACAAATGTTATATAATATTTTGCTTGGGTAAACTGTACTTTGACATGACTTAGAGGTTATTTCTTGTAGGCTAATACATCAGGAGAATGCAGGATCGCTCCTGTGTGCTTGGGTGGTGATGTGGTGTTTGAGTGATGGGGCCAGGTTTGGTAGATTAATATTTAAGGAGGGCCAGATGCTCGCCTGGCCTGGAAGTGTTTTCTCCACATAAATAATGCAGTCTGTATCTGAGGAGGCAGGCGAGCATGGCTGCAATACAGTAGGGCAGCAGGTGGAGCGAAGGGGGCCTGGCTTTGTCATTAAACCCCAAACAGATCCGCGTAACGCTTGGGAGGGTGAGGGTAGCTCGGGGGTGGTGGATGTGATGGTATCAGGGATGACTGAGTCTCCAACTAGTGTGCATATGAAACATTGCAATGGATAAAAAGGCCTGTCAGTGAGATGAATTGTAAATATTGCATGTGTTACGGCATTCAACCCATCCCATAGTGAAACAGAAAATATAGCTTAGTCTTTGTTGAGCTTCAGTATTGATAGGTGGACTGTTTGTAATGGACGAGGGTTTTTAATGAAGACCAGGTAGATGGAATATCAAAAGAAAAAATGAGCAAAGCTCTATCATAGCAAAAGACAGACCTTTTTAATTTAAGATTCAACCTTCTTCCCACAGCTAAGTTGAACTCTGGGCCACTGTGGAACTGCACTTTGTCCATACAGTCAACCCCTTCTAAATAATTTAAAAATAAATGGTGTTAAATTGCCATTAGAGAGTCAAGTAGAGTTCAAGGTTCACATTTTAACTTTAATACCTTATCTTTGGCTGAGAAAATCATTTGAAAATCACCACATATGGTAGTTTGAGCATAGATCAGAAAGAGAACAGCACTATGCAGCACAAACTGACACAGCTAAACTTTGGCTGCCAAATGAAAATTGGGTTGTTTAAAAAAATAAAAAAGAGGTTTAATAAGAGACGAGAATGTTCCAGTTTCAGACGTCTTTCACTGCCCCACTTTGTGTGTCTCCCCAGGGTGCCTCTAAAGGTGGAACAAGCAAACAATGCCCGCGATGCCCTGGCCAAGGCAGTGTACAGCTGCCTCTTCGATCATGTGGTCAAACGGGTGAACCAGTGTTTCCCCTTCGAGACTTCCTCCAATTTCATTGGGGTGCTGGACATCGCTGGGTTTGGTAATAAAATATAGTTAGTCTTCGATAAAATGTGGAAGTTGCAATTTACCTTGAGTCAATGTGTAAATTCAGCCCAAATTCAAAATTTGAGTGCAACTTCCCAGGCACTTTTCATTTTGCTGCTGGTTCATTGGTTTGATAAGAATTCAATCTAATAAAGAGACACTTGTTAATGTAAAACCATGTTTCTCAGTATAAGTACTCTAATGCTTATACGCACTTAATTACCACGGCTCATGCTTGAGAATTAATTTTATTCGTCAGCAATAATTAACACAGGCTTTAAAAATGTTAATTTTGGAAATTAATTTAAATATACTGCATGTCTTTTCCCTTTTCTTAGAGTATTTTGAACATAACAGCTTTGAGCAGTTCTGTATCAATTACTGCAATGAGAAACTGCAGCAGTTCTTCAACGAGCGTATTCTGAAAGAGGTGGGTGAACAGATTAAGGTGATTTGGGGTGATACTTTTCTTTATCCTGGGAAGCCTGCCACGTTATGTTGCTCACAAGCCAAACTTACTGACTCTTTCATTAGACTGGAGAAACTGGTTGGCACGCTAAGCTTCTCTCTCTTTCTCCTGTTGTGTTTTTTTGGTTTTTTTTGCTTATTTTTCCCTCCATCTTTTTCATTGGAATGCTAATTTCTCCAGGGACATGATGAGGCTTGTTTCTCTCCTGTGATCTCTTATCATTTTTCTCTTCCAAGGTCTCCAATTAAAGTTCCACAATTCTGGTTCAGGCCCCCTTTTCATTATCTGAATCGTATGTTGTCTGCTTTATGTTTTATGAGGTGGATAATGTTCTGAAGCAACTCCAAAAAAAAATCTAAGCAAATGTTATATCACACTGTTTTTAAAATGGCCTTTTTACATGTTCATCTTTGACTTTTTTCATGTCTATGCAGGAGCAAGAGCTATATCAAAAGGAAGGGCTTGGAGTGAATGAGGTGCATTATATTGACAACCAGGACTGCATTGGTAAGTTCTTGGGTGCCACCTTCCCTCCCTGCATGCCGTTAATCCTCAAACTCTGTGCACTGATTTAAATTCCACTGCTTCCCTGTTGGAGAACAAGTTCCCTGCTGGAAATACAATATATTGAAGCACTACATACTACAAGATAACATAACATAATGCAGGACTTTGAACACATGTGCTTCTAATGGTGATAAAATGGCAAATATGAGCTGGTTTCTCAAATGACCAAAATCAACCCTATATATGCGTATGTGTATTGATATCTCCATATATCTTTACCATCTGTGATCTTCATTAAGATGTCCCTGACATTAAGTTTTGCCTTTGAGGGCTTGCACTGCAAAACACAAAATGTACTGACAAAGATGCTGCTGTCTGGAGAGCCCGCACACCGCAAATGTACATATGGTTCAAGTGTAACATCAGCTCACCCGCATGGTATTCATCTGGGCCATTCCTCGTGCTCTGGGCTGGTCGTCAGAGCAGCGAAAATACACATGTCGTTGGGACAAAAATACCAACTTCTTATTATCCGTGAAGCTGGCATATCCATGTGTCTGAAGGGAGTAAGCGCAATGAGTATTTGTGGGTTTGATGGCCTCTTTTGTACTACAAGAAGACAGAAATGATACCTCCTTGTCTTTGTTGTTCCTGTTGTCGAATAAATCCTCAAATTAATGGGATGAAGTAGTCTGTGTATCAAGGTGAAGCAGTTTGATTTGTATTTCAAAGGCTGGGATTATTCAGGTGTGAGGTTAACTGACAGCCGTGAATAACATTTATGACTTGCAAATGACCGTTTGGGTTGGCCATTAATTCACTCATCAATCTTCAGGATTTATGCACAGGTGCTTGTTCATGCAATTTTTTTCTGAGGTCCTTGGCTATTAGATTATATTCCAAACACAGCATGCTGTATGAATTATTCAGATATATGGCTAAATGAGCATCCTGATGAAAATGTTTTGTGCATTGAATATTCATATCCAGAAACAGTAAACAGTGGAAATTTCCAATAAGTCTCACATTCATAATCTGAATGTTTAATGATTCTTTAATGTGTATTGTAATCGCCACAGATTTACACCTTACCTGTTCCAAATTGGATTGAATAAAATTGTTTGTAAACATAAGAAAAAGTTATGGGTAGGAAATATTGCCAGTTTTGGACATGTTTTTTTGGAGATACATTTTCTAGTTGTTTCCTGAAATCATTAGGCATCCTCTAATAACTGATACAGAATGAATTTGTATCTATACTGGTGCTATACAATACTTTTTGGACCTTGATTTGATCAGAATACTGTTGCTGATACATATATAATCTTTGTTTCCAGACCTAGTGGAAGCAAAGCTGGTGGGAATCTTGGATATTTTGGATGAAGAGAACCGTCTTCCTCAGCCCAGTGACCAACACTTTACACTGGCTGTTCACAACAAGCATAAAGACCACTTCAGACTGACGGTCAGCTTTCTAAGCTTTCTCTCTCCCTCCTTTTGTCTTTCCCGCCCCTGCTCACTCTCCATTGATCTGTTATTATTCTCTTTCTTTGTGTACTCTGTTCTTTTGTTGGTGCAGAGAGAGGTAACTGCATCATGTGATCATTTTTACACTGCCTGTTTGTAATAGCAATTTGTGAATGACGCACAGCCCCAGTTCTTTGTCGCTATTGTTCATCACCCTGCCAGTATCTCTACAAGCATGAAATCCTTTTTGAAATGTAGCCTTAACACCAATTCAAGCTGAAGATTAGAGGTGACTGGCTGTAGCCACACTCTAATGTAGGGAGTTATTACTCAAATAAAGACTATTCTATACATTTAATAGGGGGTTAAACATTAATCTTAATTTTAAGTGCTTGAATTTGCTGTATTTCTGCTTTACAGTTTTCACACTATACGGATATATCATGGTTCTCCTCAATGATGAAGCTCATGATGCTCAAAAATGCTAGTTTTTGCTAAAGTTTTTATTCATAAGAATTCTGTTGATAATGGATTTTGAGATTAATAATAATACTTTGACCTCATAATATAAATAATATATTTACAAATATATCTCAAGTGTGCGCAGTTGTTATTTTTTTGTGGATTCGTAAAAGTAAAAATGTTAAATAATTACAAATTACCCTGTACAGTGTCTGTGAAAATATGCCACATGTCACATAATATCTAGCTTTTTTCACTGGATTTTACTGTACGTCATTAATCAGAGTGTTTCATTCTCCAAACTCATTCAATCGTGTTGTGAAATAAGATTCTTCTGTAGATTCAAGTGAAATTAATACCTATGTGTTTTAGCACTATCATTAAATATAATTTGCTTTCTTCCTCTCCCTCTCAGGTTCCCAGGAAGTCTAAGTTGACCATTCACAGGAATCTCCGGGATGATGAAGGCTTTATCGTCAGGCACTTTGCTGGAGCAGTCTGCTATGAGACAGTAATTATTCACACATTATGAGATATTATTCTATAGGGCTATGAGGGACGTGTAGTATTCACAAAATACTAAGTACTTCATAGTGTCCTGTGTGAAGACCTCTTAAGACAGTTATAGTAGTACTTAAAGCTGACTATATGTCAAGAGTTTATTTTAGTGGCAGCCATCAATGACAATCATTTCTCTGTGTGTGTGTGTGTGTGTGTGTGTGTGTGTGTGTGTGTGTGTGTGTGTGTGTGTGTGTGTGTGTGTGTGTGTGTGTGTGTGTGTGTGTGTGTGTGTGTGTGTGTGTGTGTGTGTGTGTGTGTGTGTGTTTGTGTGTGTTTGTGTGTGTGCACGCGTGCGTGTGTTTCTACAGACTCGGTTTGTGGAGAAGAATAACGATGCCCTCCACATGTCTTTGGAAAGTTTAGTGTGTGAATCAAAAGACAAATTTGTTCGACAGCTGTTTGAGAACTCCAATACAACCAAGGACTCCAAACAGAAGGCGGGCAAACTCAGCTTCATCAGCGTTGGCAACAAGTTCAAGGTCAGGTTGACTGTTGGAGATTATCATTTTTGATTGTTCGACCAGGAGCATAAGACCAACTGAAATAAAACCTGCTCATGTTTAGTGCTTAATAATAGAGTCAGATGTTTACATAATAAATTAAAATTAGAAAATAAATTGTAATATTTCACACTCATGATGAATCCAATAAAACACTTACTGTCCTTTAATTCCTAAGACATGAATTATAATTAATTAATTTGCATTTTTAAAGGTGTTTGTCCTACTGGATTGAGACATCTATGTATTAATCCAAATTAAACATGCACAAAAATACATGAAAAGAAAATCCTATTAAATAGATGTACTATTTGAAATACACATTGCTGCCTTATTAAAGGTTTACGGGTTAAAAAGTGTAAAATATTGTTTTCAAATCAGGATCTTTCACATTACTCTGTTACCTTTTAGCTTCTTTATAGAACTTCCTAGCTCAAATCTCTAGACCTGTTCTTTAACTTTTCTCCTTTACGCTCTTCTTCCCATCCCTCTTTCTTCTCCATATTCAGGGTTTCCCTCTTAGATTTCTTCCAGTCTCCCTCTTCTTTCCTTTGAGAAAACCTTCTTTGGTGGATAAAACTGGATAAAGTCTGCATAATAGAGAGGTGATGAGAAAACTGAAGTAGAGGGGGGAGAAATAGAGAAAAAGGGAATAAGAAATGTTGGAAAGTGTTTTGAATGGAACAGTAGTACAAAACCTTCAGTAGCATGTGTTATGTTTCAACAGAAACCAAGAAATCCAACTCCTGTGTTATTTTGTCCTTCACTTACCCATGTGTGTTGAGGCAAAGTAAAATGACGAGGTCTGTTGTTTTTTTCTATCACATAAAAAGCTGTTTGTGCACCATTTCAAAACTGTGCACCCTATCTTTCTACAGATCTGAGGTCTCTTTATCACTAACACAGCTTATTTTCTTTTATCCTTATTACACCAGACATGGACTCAAGCACAAAGATGATGTGTGTGTTTCAAAAAGGCACCAATGGAAATGTTGGACTTGTGTTTTTCCCCCCACCTGTTGACAAGCTACTCTCAATTCATGTGAAATAATCAGTTAATCACAACAGTTCCTTTTGTTTTCTTGCATACACAGACGCAGCTGAACCTGCTGCTGGAAAAACTTTGCAGTACTGTGAGTAATACTGTAATTAATAACTTAATTGTGTATTTTGCTTTTTTCAGATTGAAAATAATGTAAATCATCTTTACATAAACAATATGTACCGTAGTAGTGTCCTCTCAGATGCTAATTGTTGAGATGACAGATACAGGCTGAGAAATACAGCATATAGTGCAGAGACAGGTAGAATTTTCCTGATCAACATTTATGTTTGCAGGGCTCAAGTTTTATCCGTTGTGTAAAACCCAACCTGAAAATGGTCAGCCACCGGTTTGAAGGAGCTCTGATTCTCTCACAGCTGCAGTGCTCAGGTAGGACCTAAAACACTGTGTGCAATATGTGGATTTTTTTTGTTTTATTTATAGTTTATAAACTTGGGGATGCATAGTGGTCTGACTTAAGCAGACTGTCCCAAAAGTTAGTCATTCCCATCCTTCCTGTATATTTATTATTCACTAGCATATTTTCTGACATACTGTCTATTGGTGAACATATAGGAGGAGAGCAGCAATAAATATCTAGAGGTAAAAATACTTAAAATCCAGCTTTGAGTGCTTATTTGCAATTTTAGACCTGAAACTGACTATAAAACCATTTTTCACAAAGGAAATTGACCAGTTGTTTGTGGAAAGTAATATTGACTATACTATATTTCAGTGCAATTTTTCATGGTTTTTGAGACAGTTTCTGAGTCATTTAAAACAATGTTTTTGTTTGTATATGTAATGTTGTACCTGCTCTTTGTGCACTGATCATACTAATATTTGTAGGTCTGCTATTGGCTTCATGTTGCTTTAAACATCCATATAAAGAGTGCTAAATTATTCCTTTTAAAGTCAATGCTTACTGCTAATTGGCACAAAGCTAATTTGATCCTCTAACAGCCTCTGTAATTATGATTATTTATATCAAAGTCTTACACTTCTTTCACATAGTTTTTCTATACTTTGCAACTCTCCTGTGGATATGGACCTGCTCTCACTTGCACTCACACACAAACACACACATTAGACATTGATAAGGTGTTTGTCAGGGATACAACAGAATAGGGCATGCTGTACTTAGGCGGCACTATTGGTAAATGGTAAATCTGTAGACTAACAGTTTTCAACTTGCTTGCATTCAAACTCATAATGTTTCTTCCATAGGCCGTCAGTAGTGAGAATGTTTTAGTGTACTCTAATTAACAAGTTTTTTAATTTTCATAAGCAATTTTCTTTCCTTCACTTGATTAGGAATGGTCTCAGTGTTGGACTTGATGCAGGGGGGGTTCCCATCCAGAGCCCCCTTCCATGAGCTCTACAACATGTATAAACAGTATCTCCCCGATAAGCTCACACGACTGAATCCACGACTCTTCTGCAAGGTGGGATTATGTAAATCGAATAGTTTAATTAATTGAAAGACTCACATTTCTTCCTTAATGGAGTAATGCAATGTGTTTTGTAGGGAAATAACAAGCTTATCAGTTTAAAATAAAGCCTAATTAGTTGTGTAATTTGTGTAATGCAAAAAAGCCTACAGCCACAAGCACATATTTGGTAAATGATTAACTAACATAAGTAATTGTGTGCATAAATGCATAACTCATACGATATCGCTGTGTCATTAAATGTGAATTTGTTTCTCTGTAGGCTTTGTTCAAAGCTCTGGGACTGAATGATAATGACTTTAAGTTTGGATTGACCAAAGTGTTCTTCCGCCCTGGAAAGGTACAGACAAGTCAAAAGAAATAATCCAGCTCCAATGTTGAAGGTCATTTTGTGCAACTGCAGCCCAAATTATAAATAAGGATCATAGTTTAATGAGTGATTTTGTGTTTGTGTCTGTGTGTGTGCATCAGTTTGCTGAGTTTGACCAGATCATGAAGTCTGATCCAGACCACCTCGCAGAGCTGGTGATGAAAGTCAACAAGTGGCTGGTGTGCAGCTGCTGGAAGAAGATCCAGTGGTGCAGCCTGTCTGTCATCAAACGTAGGTTGAATCCACCAGACAACAAAATTCACAATATGCTACTCAAGCTGCCTCAAACACACCCAACACAAGTATCTGCAGTGTTTACGAATGATTGAATTTGTTTTGGTGTTTCGTCATTTCCTTAATGGGGTTTAATTGTTAAACTTGGTGCATTTTAAGATCGAAATAATTGTCCACACTTGGTCTGTATATTGGAAAAATATGTCATCCATATCGAACATTGTCTTGCCTGGTTTATGCCTGTTTGAAGTATAGATCAGATGGTAAAGCCATGATTTAACTGCAGTTATCTTCCAGTACAGCTTGATGCTATATTCTGAGTGTCTGTCATCATGCTGCCATATGCCACTTTGCCTGAGTCAATACTTTCTAACAGACAGATGACACTAGTAATAAAAGTTTCTCAAAAATGTCCAAAATTGGAAAACGATCCACATCTGGCATAGGGAATGCACCGAACTGACCTTTTCAGCGCATCGTATATCAATATCAATCAATCAATCTAATTTAATGAATCTAGTTTTTTCTTGTCCTATCTTGAACAGTTAGGAACAAGATGAGTTACAGAGCTTTGGCCTGCATTAAGATTCAGAAGACCGTCCGCATGTGGTTGTGCAAGAGTAAGCATAAGCCGCGGTGAGTCTCCTTCTGGTTCTTGTATCCAACCCACAACACTCACACTGACACACATGCATCATTTTTACTATCTTTACCATCTTTATTGTGTCTGTGACCTTTGCTCTCATTTTTTTCTTTCAACTCATACTCTATGTGTTTTTTTATTCAAACGGATTCACACTTGGCGGGTTTTGATGGCTTTCCCACATCCTGCATTTAGGAGTTCAAATCAATCTAGAAAGTAATCTATGGAGAAATGATGTCTCACTGTACTGCTTTGGGAAATACAGCATGTCCTGCTGTATTGGCCTGCATTCAGGAAAAAATGGCTCTGGTGAAAGCATCCATCCGGATGATGAGTTTTTAGATAGTTTTTTGAATCAGATTTTGATCATGAGTGGCAGTAAGTGTGTGGTTGCATGTAGAAATGTTTTATACCAACACTCACTCATGTATTTCAAGGATATTATAACCATTTTTTTCTTTTTTGGTAAAAACAAACAATAGATGAAAGATATTATGTAAAAGGTATCAAGTCTTTGAAAGTGTATGTTATCTTATTCCTGTATTTCTTGCTCTTATGATAATCATTAGAAAATTCATTTGTTTATGCTTTGAACTTAATCACTTATTTAATACATTTGTCATTTCTTTTCGTGGGCCACTTGATTTAAACCTTCCACATGCTATAATGTTTCACTCTTCTCATAGCATTGATGGTATGGTGAAAGTTCGAAACTTGAAGAAACATATGGAAAAATTCAACGAGGTGGTGAACGGACTGAAAGAGGGCAAACAGGAGATGTCCAAACAGGTCCAAGAGTTGGCCGCCTCCATTGACTCTCTGTTAGCCAAGATAAAGGTGAGTCAGTGGTATGTTTATATTAAAGCTGTAGCACATCATCCAAGGATTAGTACTCAATTATAGAGATTAGGTATCACCTTTTTAATAATAACTGAAAAGCTGCTTACAGTATATGAAAGGTTTTAAGATGCCTTGAGCCTGACACAGGTCTATAAAGAATTTCGCTGCTCTCTTTTATCTTTATTTATGAAGGAAATATTTTGCAGAACACATACCTAGCTTTAAGATCAACAGCTGCAGATTTATATTATTCATTGTATTTACACATGTAGTTCCCCAGCGCAACCGCATCTTCTCCTGTTGTCCACTCTGCCCTTTGCTAAGTGCCCTGTGCCTTTTACGCATTCTTTCTCCCAGAATCAATATTTTCGATCACCTCAGGATACAAAAGAACTAGGTGAAGAAATCCTATCCTCTCCAATAATTTAATTTAGTGAGGCTGTTTGCTAAATTATCAAACTTGGTTAGTGAAATCCCAGCTCTCCCTGTGCAATAAGCATGCATCTTATTGGACCCTCTAGGTACAGCAGATCATCACACACAATTCCACGTTTTCCAGACGTCAGTACAGAATTCCCCAATAGTTTTGAATTTTCTTAAATGTTGTACTCTGTAGTGACCTGCGTGTAATGCGTAGGATCATGGTTCCTTTAGGTTTCCTGATTGACAAAGAAGCACCCATGACTACCGGCCCTTTCTTTCCTCTCTACCCTAATCAGGCTCCCCACGTCCCCAACGTTCCTCTGTTAGCCTATTAGCAGCCCTACTGTCAACACTCATGGTGTTCTGAGTGCTTAGAAATTGCTCTTGGCATGGCATCTCTGAGTGAATAATGCATGAGATGCCAATGCCTGTCATTCAGGCCTCTGTACATTGAGGACAAGACCTTGTAATCTTCCCTCCCTGTGTCACTGTTAGAGATTCATTCTAATGAATCTTCACAATATGGTGACCTCTTCTCCCCCCCGATGATTGTCTGACAGATATAGTGAGGAATTGAGCATTGCGGCCGCAGTGTGCAAGTGACAGGCATGGTGTCAGTCAGTCTTGTTACCACATGGGAAGGTTGCACCATGGTAACAGTGGAGTATGGGCTGAGTCAGAGAAAGTACACTTGGTGTCCTTCCCTGAGTGGAAGTTGGCACAGGTTTAAAGTTTACTAAAACAAACTCAGAAGACAATGTTAGGCATCCTGGTTTTGTCATTAATAAACACTGTGCAGTAATGGTGTCCTGTAAATAGAATTAGATGAAGTACATAAAAAGTAGATCTTCATTTTGTCACCATGACCTTTAATTCTCTTCCTTCTCTTGACCCCTCAGGCCACAGTGATGACCTGGAAAGAGATTGACACAGAGTACCAGGGGCTGGTGAAACGCTCAGAGCACCTGCTGTCCTCCATGCAAAAGAAGAAGCAGGAGGAGGAAGAGATTGAGAGGCTGAAGCACATCGAGGGGGAGATGGAAAAGGAGAGGAAGACGAGGGAGAAGGAAGAGCAACGACGCAAACAGGAGGAAGACGACAGAAGACTGTAAGTTATGGAAAGGGGGAGATTGTCAGTAGATACTTCAATAATTGTAATGATAAATGTCTTTCAGTCTCAGTTAAGTTTTGTGAGAGTAACAATTTTGCCCTTTTTATCCAAACATTACAGAAAAGCAGAGATGGAACTGAAGAGGAAGCAGGAGGAGGAGGATAGAAAAAAGAGAGAGGAGGAAGAGAAAGTTATGCAGGTTTGGACAACACTGAAATGTTTTCATTTCATTGTTTTCAGTATGTACCATTGTACTGTCGTGATGAAAAGTTGTGATGCCCAGGACAGAAATGTATTACATTGGAAAACCAATGAGAACTTCAGTTTCAATATAAAAACTGTGTTTGCAGTAAAGACCCCTTTGGGAATGTTCTACTAGAGGGAGATATAATCAGTTTTTAGGTTCGCATTTTTATTAACTCTTAGCACATTCCACTCCCTTCTAAGCTTCATGTTTACCCCCAATGAGGTAACTGAAACCTGCTGCCTACACGTAATCCTAATCCTAAACTATTATGGTTTTATCCTCGTTTACAGGTTAAATACTTAAATAAACAATGCACTGGGTCTTCTGCCATCATGATGCATGGGCACACTGATGCAATAACCTAAACACATTTAAAGGCTAAAGACAGTAGCCTTTTTACTTTTTACTTTTTACTGGATGCAGTTGTGAAACTGTGGAAACAGTATTGGACATGAGATAAACCAAAGGTGTTAATCTGCCCCCAAAAAATTATTGCAGGTTTAAAGGTTAAGGGACGCTCCAGCATCATCATCAAATTTCAGAGTTGGTTGCTGAAAAGTGCTGCAATAAGGAAGGTCAAGCAAGGAGCAAGGGCTTTAAAATAATTATGTAATTTTTGCTGAGCTTTTGTTGTCTGGCTGCTTACTTCCAAAACTCAACTTTCAGAGTTTCTTGTATTCATTTGAGCACATCAATATTACTGCATTTGATACAATAATAGCATATCAAATGTATTTCTCTCAAATTGGATTTTTGTAGAGTACCATATGGATACAACACATAATAAATGTGGCTCATAGATGTAGTATAAAGTGTGTATTTTGCATTAAATGGCCATTGAAAAAAGCCTTAATGTTTCCTCTTTGTGACAAATTCGCCCTGCGCTCCCATCTGAGTGAAACATTAATTTGCTCAAAGGTCTCCCACAGCAACAGGTGGGTCATGACTTTGGTCAGATTCCCAGAGGGTTGCTTACACGCTCTTGATTGATTATTCCACTTCCTGTCAAGCTTCTCCTAACTGAACTACTTTGTCCCTCTGTGTACTCTGCTGTGTTTTATTATCACACCTCTTACTCTTATCTGCACTTTGTTACCTTGATACATCTCTGCCTTTCCTACTCATATACATTTTAATGCACTGTTATGTTTCATTCTTTCATTTGTTTCTCTCAGCTGGCATTATAGTTTTACACATTACTATACATTTTTGCCTCTTCTCTGTTTTTTTTCTTTTCTCCTTTTTGCTACACTCAACCTGTTCATGCCTATACATCCTCTTCTCAGTTCATTCAAGTTTATTGTTCTGTCAACGTATTAAATCACATCACACCTCCTGCACAGCTACATCCTTTTTTATTCACTCAAGGCCAGTTGGATATTTGCATGCTGTCTTTTTTTCTCTCTAGCAGTCAGACAGTTGACACCAGGCTGTCATAAGCCACATGTCTCAGGAGACTGTGCAAAGTTTGTTTACCCCCCAGCTGCCCCAGTAAACTTTATAAGGGTGTGTTTGACTTCAGTGGCATGTTGCTCTGTCTTTTCTGCTCTTTTCTGCTGTGTCAGAGGTTCTATCCTGTTAGTCCCTCTC
The DNA here is from genome assembly GCF_963691925.1 of Scomber scombrus. Classification (NCBI taxonomy): domain Eukaryota; kingdom Metazoa; phylum Chordata; class Actinopteri; order Scombriformes; family Scombridae; genus Scomber; species Scomber scombrus. Next base: position 13,249,121 of record NC_084988.1, on the reverse strand, counting down.
CAAACTTTTTTTTATCTTTGGATCATAGTATCTTTCATCCTAATCTTACTTGTTATAGTATTTATTTTCTTAAAAGAAAACACAGCTCAATCAAGGGTTTCCTTTGTGTTATCTTTATCATCCACAGTCATGCAATGAGTATTTGTGAACATGAACCACTCGAAACTCTTGGGGTTTTTTCCAGGATCTTCTTGAGAATTAGTTCAAAGGTCCTGGAAACAATGAATGCCACTTGAGTTATTTGGGTAGATGGTCAAATGCACTGAAAAAGTACTGAAAGAGGTTTTATGGTTCACTTTTGTTGGTCCATAAAACATGTATTTTGTTCAATGGCGATAGAGCAGCTCAACATTCAGATTGTGAGTTTGGTTCCTCATGCTTCACTCTAGTCATGTATCAGAGCTGCGGATCGGACCACCCCACAATATAAATAATATATTCTTAACTGGAAAGGTATTCATATTTAAAGCTCCTTAGAAAAAGTATCCATTGTGGACTTCATTAGTGGGTGATAGGGGATAGGAGATGTCTATATGTCTATATATTATATAGGGTACATACATATATATATTTTTCCCTTTATATTAAATGTTGTGCTAGTACCAGATTTGTCCAGTGATGAATAAAAACCCAAAGTTTGAATCTAGGTCAAGTCTGCTGAATGTTTTTGAAGTATTAGTCTGGTGTGTCTAGACAAATGACCACTAAAGCTTTATTGGTACACCATCCACCAGGATAAATGAGTTTAATCAGGCTTGGGCACACAGCAGAGCTGTAATTGTTATGAAGGTTCTGGCTCAGAGGGCAGAATAAGTGTTTAGACAGGATCTAGATTCATGTAGATTTTATAAAGTCAAATTATGAGCGGAAGTGTTGTGGTGTGTGATTTGTGTGTGTTTACAGGCAGAGTTCGAAATCGAGCTGGCTCTGGAGCGTGAGGAGCAGGTCCAGAATGCTGCCATACTGGAGCAGGAGAGGAGAGATAGGGAGTTAGCCATGAGAATCGCTCAGAGTGAGGCTGAGCTGATCACTGAGGAGGGTCAGATGGATGCAGGCCTGCGCAGGTATTGTATATGTTAATACAAGATACATAATGCTCTTGTGCATGATCTGCAGTGTACATACCATAAGCAGTGTGAATAACCTCTGCGTGTTATTTGGACCTCCGCATGCATGTGTAACTACATTTCTTTTGTTGCTGTGCTCTCTCCCAGTGATGAGTCTTTCTCAGATCTTCCTATCTCTGCATCCTCAGCCAGAGCCATGTAAGATATAACTGCCCACATCCAAGTGTAACTAACACAGACAATTATTACTTGCGCATTCCCCCGATTTCTGTCTTAATCTCTGTTGCAGTCCCAAATCTCTCAGCTTTTTTGAATAGATGCAATGCAAGCCACCATAAAATCATTTCATTTAAAGAAATCCCCCGTCAAATTTTAAATGTACTCTGTGTGCTCTTTTATGTGGCATGAATCATGAGATATGCCATTTAGAGGATAATTATGTATCACCATGGGTAACTGCAGAAATTAAGATGGCACACTAAATCTTGAATGAGAGGTGGATCAGAATGTCCAGCATGTGATTTTTGTGTCTCTAATCTTAATGTGCTCTGCATGAGTCTGCAGTGTTCAAACCTTTTCTGTATTCTCTGCAGTGCATCAAGACTGTCTACGTGATTTTCCTTGTCTCATACACTGATTTTTTAAACTTGTTGGGTTATCATGATCTCTACATAGATGTATAGTTAATAATCACTTAATGTGTTTGGTAATTACTAGAGAAATTTTGTTGTAAGTGCTTAACTAACGTGCTGTACCATAAATCTCATTAGTGATATCTGTGTTCCCTAATTACCAGGAGCCTAGAATCGTAGCCATTAGTGAAGACTGTTGTTTGCAAATAACTATTCCCTTAACAACCCAGAACATTAACATAATAGTTGATTTTGTTACAAAATGCAATGTGGGATGCTACGAAAAGGATACCATTATTATCAGTCCTGTTTTGTGTGTAAGTCATTACAAGACTGATAATAGACAAGATGAAGTGCTTATTTTCTATATTAGGACATCTCAGAATATGTTCATACCATGGTTACTTGCTACAAGCAAAAAGGAGAGCTTTATTCAAAATGTCATAATTTTTTGAATGTTTTCTGTCAGTTTAACCCAGTGGTTCCCAACCATTTTGGGTTACGGCCTCAGTGTGGAGTTGTGAACATTTCAAGTCAAGAGTAATTTTTCCTTCTTAAACTTTTTAATTTGAGGGATTTTTATAGGCCAGAAGTTCTGAACCCCAAATTGAAAATCACTTGTTTAGCACATGGTTTGGGTAAAGCCTTGTAGTTTCATCCAGGAGGGTTAACAGATTATGTGTAGGAACACAATGCCCAGTGTGTTGTACTGTTCCCATGGTTATCTACGGTTGAATTTACCTTACATATTAGATGTGTTCAAAGTCACATCATTCACTATTCCTTATACTATAAACTCTCAGTAGTTTACTCTATAGTTACCAGTGAATCCAACTCTCTCTCACTGTCAGATGTAGAATCACACAATGTAAATTTCCACATCTATAAAATGTGACTGACTGATTTTTGAGGGCAATAGTGTGCAACACACTCACAAATTCAGACACTCAAATAAAACGTTGGTCAGTAAAAGAAAAAAAAAAAGTGGGGTGTATAGTACTGTGCATAGGGAGTGATTTATTGACAGTGTTTAAACTGCTAACTGGAACTCAACTTAAACTCAGATATTGTTATTGTTTCTGATGCACTGCATTTCCACAGCCCTGTTCTGTGTTTTAAGCCAGCAGAAGTCCTCCCAAAGCTTTATCTTCCAGCACAAAATTACATTTGATCCAATAGCCTGTACAGTAATCTCATCAGTGTTGGCTTGGGCATCCAGGGGCCGTGTTGCTTGTGTCTCCTGTTCTCCTGTGAGTCAGCTGATCCATGGCAAGCAAAAGGACGTGTGTTGCATGTGCACACCGCAGCGCTTAAGCACATGAAAGCACGTGTGCAGTAGATGCATACACACCGGATGGCGTTGGCGTAGTAGCTAAAGGACAACAGAAAAACCCAGCCTTCCTCCACCTCCCTCTTTCTGGAACCAGCCATTTCCTGTTCACCTGCTGCCCACAGCAAAGCATTGGCCATCACCTCACTTCCACTTCTTTTTCTCTTCCTGCAGCAAAAGTAGAGCCACAGCTCTGGTTCATCACCTTTTCCTATATGCCTCTACCAGAATGATATAATCCCAAATCAGTTTTACATTTCCAGTCTGTATTAATTATAAATGTTAATGGTAATCTGACTAATGATTTGTAGATCACTAAACCTCTACTCTGAGACATTAGCAGCTATGCCGACTGTAAATAGAGAGGAGGTAAATCCTTGGCATTATTGAATTAGCAGCCTCAACTCAGCAGGGAAGCTGGAGATACGATTGACACAAGCTCAGACCTGCTGCGGAAGTCTGTTAAGTAGCTGAAAATCTGTGCCTTCAGCTCGTTTCATAAATTGAAGTAGTGCATGAATACACCTTGTATTTGTCAGTCATCTCAGGTTCATGCTAACATAAGCCTGGCGAATGAAACGGCTAGATGGAAATGCCAGCAGATGTAAGCCGGCATCTGGAAAGTTGTAACATTGCAAGAGCTTTGCATCATTTTAAGTGGAGTTGAAACAGTAGGCTGCAAGGATATGGACAAAGTGCTCCTCAGCTCCCCTGCTGACCGGCCTCTAATGTGAATGTAATCAGCTGAGACAACAAGGAGAGCTTGGAAGACATGAGGCATCTGTTTCTAACTAAAGGCGGCACACTTAATATAGTGTGTTGTGTTTTTAATATTCATTTATTTTGTCTAAAATTGAAATTTGGTTTGTTTCTCATCACACTATGGTTGATATTCATTAGAAATTGCTTTACTTTTCAATTCTTGGGTTTGTAAATGCTGTTAGAATTTATGAGATGCTTTTTGCACTTCCTATAGACTATGACACCTTTGTTGTGATACTTGAATTATATTCAGTGATAAAAATACCTCTGTTATGCCCACCTTGTCACACTTCACCCATGCATGCCCTCACCTTCTTGTTCCTTCTCTCTTTCGCTCTTCCACATCCACTATCATCTGTTCTTTGCCATAGAGGTCCTCAGGTTCAGGCGACCAAAGCTGCTGCTGGCGTGAAAAAGTACGACCTCAGCAAGTGGAAGTATGCTGAGCTGCGAGATGTCATCAACACCTCCTGTGGTGAGAAGTCCCAGCATATTCAGCATCAAACATATAAACACAGACAGGATAGAGTTTGATGTGTGCACTGAAACAGCCATTACAAGCAGACCATGGTGGTAGAGCTCCTTGTTAAATGCATGATACACCTCTATACCCTCTTTCTCTTACATTAAATAATTCAGAAGTAGCTCATGTTTTGGCACGTTTTGTACCACCAACTCTGTACTCACAAGAGTTTCATTTGCACTCTGTGGGTTTTTTTCTCTAAGTAGTTTTTAAATTAGCCAAAGTAGCTGTTAAAAAGCTGAAGACTGCAGCTGTACAGAGCCTGGACACAAAATGTCTTGCCAAAAAAATCAAAAGGCAAATCTGAGGATGTTCCCACAGCTGCTGCAGCTCCTCAGCAAGCATTTTAGTGGTGATGAGAGGAAATTATCACCATTATTGAGGATGGCTTCTGCCCTTCCTAGTCTTTCCCAGCCAACCTCTCAGTCAACATGAAAAGAGGATGCCTTTCCACTGGCTCCCTCGCCACTGTATACAGTACTCAGGGTGAGGGACTCTGATATCCACGGTGGGATTCCAAGGACATCTGGCTAATTTGTGGAACCCATTTACTGTGGTGGTGGTGGTGGTGCTGCTGCTGCTGCTGGCAATACCAAAAAGCTGTGTTTAAAGTCTGATTACATCCTTATTTTCTCTAACCTGAAAGTTATCTTTGGAGCTTCAATTCAAGTTTTCTTTTCTAATTACTCTACGCTTTATTTCATAAACATTTTTGGCTATTTTACCTCCATCAGGAGTGTATCTGAGGTTATTTCTCTTTTTTTATACACAATACATCAATTAGTCATAGGAATTACAGTATAAATCATTACAGACACCAAATGTTCTCAGTAATATTACAACAATTTTCAATTTAGTGAACAGTTAGATAACATTTACTTTTTTTAAATTTACTCGCAATAGATAAAAAATAAAAAATATTGAAATAAAAGTGTAGATATTAATAAATACATGGTATATAATATGTGTAACTTTTCACATGTTCACTCCCTCTTCTTTGCTTCCTGGCCTTGGCAGCAGCTTATGCTTTAGCTTTTCGCCTCTATTAGTCTTTTGTTTGTTTGGTGTGTCCAGTAGTGCTATTTTAATGGCTTTATTTCTGTTTGGGTTACTTTTCATGTTGGTTTAGGTTAGAGGGAACAACCCACATCCTATGACCCTTTACAGGTTGGTCTGGGTGTCTTCCCTTCTGTTTAGCCAGCCCATCAGCTTTTGTTATTTGTTGTTGCTTTAACAATAACGTGGTTTGGCATTTCTGATACTCCAGACTAATATTGTTGGGCCTTCTTTGAAACGAGCTGTTTTAGACGGTCATAACATTACAGCATTTCATAATTACATATACTCTAATAACAGTCATGTTGACTCTCCCTTTTTCAGTACAAAATTGCAAATTCTACTCTTTCAAATTAATTTTTCAAAACACAATATACTAAAATCTCTTCCATCTTTTAACACTTAAAGTCAAACTGCAGTTGACCTCAACACATCACTCTTTTAACATGCTCTCAGAAATATATATATTTTTAGCTTGTAGGACTCCGTCCTGACATTCTTAAATATTTGTTAAGAGACTAAAACATTAAAATTAGAAACATTATATTCATATTCTTTTCATAAAAACAGTTGCCAGATGTAGAGATAATACCTGCACATCAGTCAAAATGGGTTATAAGTGATTATGAAAGTCATGCTTGTGTCATTAATGTTATGTTGTGTGCACAGACATTGAGCTGTTGGCGGCCTGCAGAGAGGAGTTCCACCGCCGTCTGAAGGTCTATCATGCGTGGAAATCCAAGAACAAGAAACGCAACGATGATGGAAGTGATCAGAGAGCTCCAAAATCTATCACAGACTATGGTTAGTACAGAAAATGTTGTCTGTATTCTCCTTTAGTGTAATGTTGCTCTACTGCACATTACCTCTATGCGTCACCTGTGGACATGAGCTCCTGTGGCATGGCTTTACAATGCTTTACCTAGCAAATAAACATACTGTTCATTCACACATGCACACCTCTCCTCAGGCACATTAGGTTACAGGTGACAAGTGTTCATTTTCTCCACTTTTGCCCCCCACCTTCATTGGCAGGGATTAATAACCTGCCTGTGTTTCCTTACATTCAATTAGCTGACGAAACGCCAAGGCCTAAAAATGCAGCCGCCTTTCATCTGGCTTTGTCAGAAATATTTGTTCTAATTAACAAGTAACTGCAAGCCATGCCCTATCAGGTCCAGTGGCTGCTAGTATGACAGGTTGCTGCTTTGCTCATTTCATTCTCAACTCAACCAAGCATGCTCTGTGCCACAAACACACACACACACACACACACACATGTTATTTAGAGACGCTTGAAAGCTCACTGATGTTCTGCATTTTCCTTCTTTTTCATCTTAAAAACAAATATTAACTTTGATGGGGAATGGGAACATACGATTCACTGTTGTTTCTACTTTCACTCTATTTACTCCCCTTTCTCTTTTGATATGATAGCTCCTGAAAGCTCTACTGGCTGTGCTTTGTTTGCCTTGTATTCGGATCCTGTTCTTGGCCGCTCCTGATGCAGCAGGGGTCTTATAAAGGCCATTTCATGAGAGGCTAAAAGCTGCTTTACCTGGCTTTTTCATGTGGTATTTACTTGGGCATTTCCTGGGTTCTTTTTGATCTTGTATGTTTTGAAAGCTTCATACTTTGTTTTCTACCCCACCCGGACTGTATTCTAAGGTTACATTTATTGTAGATCAGAATAAGAATAAGAGATCCTTTTTTACTAATGCTCCCCCTAACAAATATATATAATAATTATAATGCCATAATAATCTTTGCTTTGAACTCAAATCTGATATTGTAATGATCACTCTGTACACTCTGTCCCTCTGCAGCCGAACAGAACCCAGCTCCTCCGATAACAGCCCAGCATCAGGAAGTGGCCATGAACCGCCAGCAGCGCTATTTCCGCATTCCTTTCATCCGGCCAGCTGACCAATACAAGGACCCGCAGAATAAAAAAAAGGGCTGGTGGTACGCTCACTTCGATGGGCCCTGGATAGCCAGACAGATGGAGCTCCACCCAGACAAACGGCCCATTGTGTTGGTTGCAGGTGAGTTACAGAGATGTCTGGCTGTGAATATCTATTGAAATCATGTTCATATTGCTTAATATACCGCAAATAAACATTACTTTCATTATAGATTAATTTGCTGATCTTTTTCTTCTTAATAATCAGCTAATCATTTGGTCAAGTGGTACCTAACCTTATTTCCTCGTGACCCCTTAAACTGAAGCAATATCTGCTTATGATCCCACATCACAGGTTATGGCCTTAGTGTGGAGTTGTGTGAGTTTCAACACTAGAAGGCTTTTTCCTTCACAGACTTTTGAATTTTGAAGGATTTTAGACATAAATCTTAAAAGTATGCAGTAACACAATTTTGTGTTTTCATCTGGTTATCTCGCATTTGTATTATGGGACCCCTTTCAAAATATCTCCAAGCATTATGTGAAGTCTACCAGTTGCTTGAACAGTTTAAAATCCAAAAACATATACATTTATAATATGAAAAAGCAGCAAAAAAAATCACATTTGAGAAGCTGTAACCAGTGCATTTCTGACTTACAATGAATACGATGAATCAATGTTGATCCAGTTTGTTGAATTGTTTCAGCACTACTTTGTATTCTTTGTATACAGGTTTACTCATGTATATTCTTGTGTACAAGTACATGACCTTTCAGTGACTGTCTGTTATTATTCCTCCTCTACTTAGGGAAAGACGACATGGAAATGTGTGAGCTGAGTCTGGAGGAGACAGGTTTAACCAGGAAAAGGGGGGCGGAGATCCTGCCCAGGCAGTTTGAAGAAATCTGGGAACGTTGTGATGGAATTCAGTACCTCAAGAAAGCCATTGAGAACAAGCAGGCCCGCCCCACGTACGCTACCGCCATGCTTCAGAGTCTCCTCAAGTGAACCAGAGCACCAAGATAAGAGCACAACTGCAACCTTGGTCCTGAAGCATAACACTTGTGGACACACTCACAAACATAAATGTGCACATTCAGAGACAGCACAGTGTACCTGGGGTTTGAGGGATGGGGAACCTTACTGTAGGCACTCAGTGTTTCACTGAATCATCTTAAACTACCTGGTTGTCTTCTTTTTCTTGTTTTATATGTCTTTTTATTTTGCTGTGTAACACATTATTGGTGTAGACATAGATTTGTAGACTTTAGATGTATTTGTTTTCACTCCTCTTCTCAATTTATGTTTTAATACAATCCGAGCATGAGGCCTTAAATTATAATACCAGTGCACAACACCAAGGAAGTCTTAATTGGTGCGTAGCCTATCTAGCTATTAACCTGAAACATTAATGTTAAAGAATAGGGACAATATATAATTGATTTTTAAAGGAAACATGTAGAGATGCTTTAAATAGTGTGTAACAGTCTTGTTTTTTCTCAAGTCATGCTTTTTAGTCTTTAGTTATTAAGAATCTAATTACTGCTCAACCTCTACATAAAGTATACATCCAATTACAGTTATTGACACGCATGTAATTTATATGAATGATTAAATCGTTTTTCTTCCTTCGTTTTGAATTAAATACTGAAAGATTGCAATAATTATGAATAAGTTATATTTACAAACATACTTATAAAATGTTATACTGTATTTTATAATAAACAAAATCTGAAAGTTATAATATTATATACCTGATCTCTCATTTATTACAAGTTTGGCTGCACATGAGATAATAGCACCAAGTCTTCGTGCTCCAGGATGCACTTTTTAAGAAAGATTAATCCTTTAAAGAAGTGCTGGGTGTATTTTAGAAGTTTTGTCTTTTCATCTTATATTTTCTTGCTGCATATTCAGCTCTTGAAATTCTCAAAAAAGGAAACCTTTTTTTGTATTGTTGCTTATTTGATATGCAAGATGGAAATGTTGAAGTTTGTTTTCAGGTTTGCAGTTTTGTGGGTTTGGGGTTGTTTTACAGATGATTATGTAATTTGTGTGCGTGTGTTTGTTCATGTATTTTATTAAGTTAATTGCATGACGCCTCTGTTAGATCAGGAACATTTCAATCATCTAATTTTTCTGATGACATCATGTGACAACAGTAGGCTGCCTTTGTTTAGGCTCACACTTATTGAGTTAAAGCAGTCGACCTTTAATGATTCACTTTCATATGTCCCCTCTTTGATCTTATGTTGTATGTTTGCCTTTGCTCTGGAATACTATAGAAAATAAATGTATGCCTCCCATATTCTCCATTGTTTTGTCCTATGACTGTAGATAATTGATAAGTGTGAACAACTTAATTCACAAACTTGGTCATGTACAGTAACTATTAATGGCCAATGCTCTGTAACTGGATCTGACATCCTAATGGTAATACCAGTAAACAAGATTAGCACATAGATTAATTAAACAACAAAGGCTAATGTGCTGCTGATGTCATCACTGAGCTGAGGCTCACTCCCATTAAGTGATTATCGGGATTAAACCAGATTTAAGGTTCTTCTCAGTGCATATTTTCTTCATATTGTACATTTCCCATTATAACAAGAAACAACAATAGATGATCAACACTATTAGTCACCATAAGTTAATGAGACCCCTCGTTATCCAATTAAGATTAATGTTTGTAACAGTGAATAGTGAGATTTTTCATTTGTTTCATATGGCTCAGTTAGACCAATCTAACAAGCTTTGAGCATTCATAAACAAACAGAGAAATATTTGTTGCAAAAAAAACATTTTATTGCTTGCTTTTAAATGTAAAATGTGTAAAAAAGAAATTGTCCTAATTTCAAAAGACAAATGATTATTGAGAAATTTTGAATAGGACAAATTGATGGAAATAAACACAGCAGCCAGTAATTTCTTTTACATTATGTCATGACCAAAGTCATCAGCTTATACATTCATTCTCTTTTTGGGACACAACAGTGGTCAAGAAGAGCATAAAAACAATAAACAGCATGTGCAGTCTAAAGTTAGCGATACCACCACGTGTATCATTTTGTACATAATAAATACCTCATTGTGAGGAAAGAACCTTTGCCAAGGGTGTACAGGAAATGTTCCTACCATTCAATATATAAAATAAATATTAGGTTCCACTTTAAGACAACCTAAATCCACCGTGTACTTTAACATCCACAGCCCTCTGTCTAACAAGACACTTTCATTACTATGAACAATTAATCTCAATCACTTTTATAACACCATTTAACTGCTCTACTGTACCTGTGTCTGTACCAGGCATCCCATATACAGTTAAACAGCAACAGTTCAGTCTTTTCTTCAGTTTTGCATTGTGTTACTGCATTGGCTGCTTCTCAGAAGAAGAACGTCTCATCAAAGAACTGTCACTTCAAAACATTCATTATCCGATGCCCTCAGAAGACAACACGTTCTGTATTCATTTGGCAATCGCCACGCCTAGAGGAGACAAGAGCAAAAATGAAAAACAGTTAATTTCAGGTGAAATTAGACAATAAACAACTACACGTTATTTGCAATTAAATACTTACTTAAACTCAAAAAGGAACTATTTGTCATAGCCTTAAGTATACTGCAGATCATACGTATGTGATTATCATATCAGGAAATTATTTCAAAGTTATAATATTACAATTTCATAATGATTTTTTAGTGGTAATGATTTCAATGCACACAATGATTTGATTTGTGAGTAAAAATCAGCAGCAGCTGCATGCACCGATCTTTTACCTTTGCATGCGTCATAGAGCTGTAAAATATTTTATGTAAGTGTTAATAAATATTTACAACACCATAAGATAAAATGCATATTGAATGTTGAACTGAGAAGATACTATATAGTCTTATTTTTGTTCATGTATTTTATCATAGCACCCAATAAATCCTGAAATTATCTCCCTTTCATCTTCCTAAGAGTGGTTTTTTTTGGATGTGTTGTTGAGTGAATGATATTTAAATCAGTGTTTATAGTTCCTTACCACGTTGTGTGGTATGCAGTGATGGAAGTCCACCATTTCTGATACTAACTTGTCTGATCTTGTTGTGTAGAGTTGTCTGGGGATCTATGGAGACAGAAAGTCAAATTTCATTGATATATTATAGAGCCAGAAACACTTCAAGCAATATACCAACACAAGGAAATGTTAGACACAAGATCTACTACAAGCCGTGCATTTTACCAACAGTTGCAACTACTCCTTGTTGGATTTGGCAGGAAGGATCTTCAAAGTTCTGGATCATAAAAAGGCCTAAACTGCCTTTGATTATGACCATTAAAGCAAAACTGTTACAAAAGATATTTTGAAGATACAACAGACTAAACACAGATTAAATATATGGAGGATGAGAGCGCCACAAACTTTGCTGCAAGGAGTATTATAACAACAACAATTATTTGGTGAGCGTATGTTAGAGCAAATTAGTATTAGTTGAACGCTCGAAGTTAGTAGTTTAGTTGGTTTAGCCGTTTGTGCAACACAGCACAATGTACCTCAATACTCAGATGTATATTTTCAATAGAGGCAAAATGTTCTTGCTCAGACTGTTGGGATTGGGAAGAAGCAGAACTTGAAGGACACGGCAATGTGGACACTTGATTTAAGACACCATCATCATTCTCAAACACTGGGTTCACCCTCAAAGTATTCTCAAAGGCATAGGGAGCATGGGTGTGCCTACAATGTAAAGGAGATTGGGTGGTGAATAAAAATACAAAACACTACAAGAAAATAAATCACAGCCCTGTAACAAAAAATGGTTAAAATATAAAGGACAAATAGCTACAACTTACACCAAAGTGACAGCCTTTCTTGTATTTATACACTTCTTGTTTATGAATATCAAGATGCCGATGATGGCGCAAACAAGGCAGAGACTTCCCACGAGGCAGGTTATAATTAATGGAGGGTCTACTGGCATTGACACCAGCTCATTGCAGCGTTCTCCGTGGAAGTGCCAGTATTTACCTACAGGGCATCTGAAACACATGAGGAGGAAAATATAGGTTAGAGAGAAGTAACTTACATACATAACGCAATCACGTTTCCGGAGAGTAGTTATGTGTAAGGCAGACACCACTGCGTATGAGAACATGGTTCTGTTTACAGTGCTTCACTTGATTGTTATGCTACATATCACAACCTCTTTTATTTATATTATAAATTTCTCAAAGAACTTAAGTATAAATTCAAGTGATTTGGAGTACAACAAGCAAAGCACTAGCACAGTGTACAAGGAACTGCTCCCTGGGGACTGAAAACATAATCACTGTTCTTAGTCTTTGAAGACGTTTCTATACATGTGTGGCTACTAGACATGTTTTTAATAGTTTATGGACAACAGCAGATATCTACGGCACAGAGAAATATGATAAATAAGGCTTTGGATACATACACATACACTTGTAAGTACATAAATCCGTTGTTGGTTTGACTCTGCACATAAGATTTTAAGACAAGAAGAAAAAATATAGAAAATTGCCAGCCATTTCCTTTAGGTTAGATAAAGATATGTCCTTCTTGGGCTACGGTCAGAGTAGTTTGCCGATCTCAATTTTTCTTCTTATTGGTGTATAAATGGAAAGTCAGAAATTCAAGTTTTAAAAGTTGGCTGCCAAACAGCAATAATAATTGCAAGAAACTAAATACACACAATCCCTTCCACAGCATCAATATTTGATTGTTTATGTTCTGGGTGTGACCACTGTTGTTTTTCAGCAGTCAACTCTCAAATCTTGGACATCCTTGATTGTACCACCAAGAGAGATTTTACAAAACAGTCCCTGCTTGCATGTATTTCATTTATTACACTGCATTACACTACAATAAAAGTGTTTGAGAAAGATTTTTCTTAAATACACCTTTTAATAATGCAACTTTTTTTTCGCAGAGCTCATGTTGCTTGTGTTTTCTTTCGATCATCAGTTTTTATGTACCTGCAGGTGGCTCCGTGCCCTGGAATTATCTCACACAGGCCTCCGTTCAGGCAGTAGTTTGGCTGCAAAGTGCAGGTGCTCTGACAAGGCAGGCCGTCGACAGTGCTGTAGCCTGGATCACACAGACACTCCGCCTCATTGGTCCAACTGTTAACCACGCAGCGTGAAAACTCATTGCAGGCCAGGAACTTGCAGGGTTCTGCTTGGTCAGCTGAAACCAACAGAGAGAAGAGAGGTAGGAGAAATTCAGTTGCATTAACATTAATGCAGTGTCCACATGTCTCTCACTGTCTGCAGATTCAGAGGAGAAATTAAAGGGTTTTGACTGATGAGAATGAAGGTGTCTGGATCATTGTGTGGTGAGGATGTGTGTCATTTTTAGTACTGACTATTGATTTACTTTATCCTGCATGGGATGTCATCCAAAATTGCCATATGCATTTCTACATAAACAGTGTAGCAAAAAATGACAGAAATGAGTGTTTAAAGGCCAAAATGGTAGATACATAGAGCAATCAAGTCTGTCTCACCTGGTTCTATTTCCAAGGAACGACTGTCAATCTCAATGTCAAGCCGTTTAGATGCAGCGTTACAGAAATCCTCGAGCACACAGTGCACAGCCTCGGTCACATTATAAGGTACTGGCTTGTCCAGTTTCATCTTGCTGTTTACCACGACGCTGCCATTCCTGAAGTTGAGGATCTCCAGCTGCTTAAATCCGGTCAAATTGGACTGCAGATAGGGTAGAAGCTGTTGGGAAGGGAAAGCAAATTATTTTTTCTTCATTTAATCACTTTATTCAAACATACTCTTTTTTTCATAGCTTATGTAAAGTAATTTTCACATTTGAAAGGATCAGCTGTATTCTCTGTTAGTGATCAGCAGGAAAAATAAGTTTAATAAGCAGAATCCTATAAATCTTTCTTTGTAGCAGGGACAAAGATTGTAAAACCATGATTGATTTCATCTTAAAGGGTAAACAGGGAATCCTTCTTGATTTTAAAAAGACAAAGATTTCCACTTGGATATTTAACCTAATGAAATAACATTAGATTTGTGTCAGTGCCAGTAAATATCTGTGTCCCCCTGAGAAGAGGACCAAAGCAGCAGAGACATACATTTAACCCTTTGGTTTTACTTCAACAATAACAGGACTGAGGTTGTCACAGCACGGCCGATTCTGAATTATTCAGGTCACATTTTACAGTGTGAATGCTAAGAATAGTTCATAATTAAATTTTGATGCAAGCATGAAATCCTGCCATTACAGCACTGAGTGTGTAATTAGATCCAGTACAAAATTAGGGGTAGGTTTATAAGCATTAGTATGAGAGCACAGAACGTGCTAATTCTAGTCACGGACAAGTGAGAGAATGTATGATGAAAAGATCAGACACTTGCATGACAACAAAGTTATCTCCAGTCCAAAAGAAATCTATAATAGATGCTATTTGGTGGAGGCTTTTGTGTAAAGAGTTGGGCCAACTATCAGCGATACGTCATTTATAGTACGTAACATGACAAACATATGGTTTAAAACATCAAGGCAGCCACATTTTAAGTCATATCTTACAATTTTCCCAAGTGACTCAGACTTGCAGCTCAAATAACTGAGAAAACAATCTATTAAGATGATAAACTTGAACTGATGACGGTGCTGATATTTAGGTGAGGAAGAAGTCAACCCACTCAAGTAATGGACCTGCATCAATGTTCATCGATCTGAGCCGCCCTCCTTCCAGCCACTTCATGTTGACTATACAGACGAGGCAAACACCAAACCACCAGTGTGAGCAGGGGAGATTACGATGCTTTAGCTGGCCTGGCTGTGGAGCGGGAGATAAGAGGCCTTAAGGAGCTCGGCTCTGATCGGGTTACTTCACTTATCACTGACAGACAGTTTACTGAGGGCCAGTTCCCTATAGCTAATAGTCTCCAAGAGTCCAACATCCCCAATAAATGGGCATTAGCCTGCAGTACAGCGGGAAACACAGCTTGCCATTTGGTCATCCATTTGTCTCAATACAGAATGTCAAATTGTACAAGAACACTGCAGATTAAATGCAAATCTGTACCTCTACTGCCTTCCACACAAGGTCAAACTTCTCTCACAACAAACCTCAGCACTGTCGTATTGAAGACGTACAATAGCGATAATATAGATTCCTTCATCCCTTCTTTATAAGAAAAACATTCATATGCTCCATCTACTACATGACACAATCACATTTGCTTCTCGTAGGTTACACATGTATCTACTGGTTCTTGTTTTGGAGAAAAAAAAGTGAAACATCCCTTCTTCTGAAAAATGAAATGTCACAAGAAATATAATAAAACTGCCATGAAAATGTTGCTGATTTACAGTAGTGAAATAATGTCATTCCAACCTCCATGTCCAATTTTATTGGTTGCTTCACAAACCAGTAGGTACAGGAGTAATGGAGGAGTGTGGCAAAGGCAAATAGGAGAATTGCAAGCTACTGTAGGCTAATGGTTCATATATACAGATGTATATATATATATATAAATATATATATATATATATATATATATGAGAGACAGGTAATGTACAGTATCACAAATGGGGTCCAATATCCAGCAGAGCATGACATTATGTCCATTTAAATGGGCTTCATAATGTACTTTATTTGACATTTCTTCATTATTGTTCCTGTTATTTCTCTGTGATTTATAAACCAGTTTGAAATGTCTGTTTCAATGTGTCACTTCTTTATCAAAATAGCCCATTTAAAAGAAGATATGTGGACTATTCCTAATGGGTTACTGCACATAGACAGTATACGGTAAATACTTACCAGTTCAAACATCTGACCACATTAGATTTGCCAGGAAGCTAAATATGTTGGTTAATGAGGACAAACTGCAGAAATCTCAGTTTGGGCAACCATTAAAGATTGGAGATGGAGTGTTATTTTATTTTTGCGTTGGATTTGTGTGTATGATATGCTTCTGTGCACGTACTTTGTGTATGTGTATCCCTCCCTTTTCATAATGTAGTCCCTGATCAAGTGCTGACATGAGTATTTTCTATATCTGATAGGAAACATTAATTGACAGAAGATCTCTAAATGTAATTCTAAATATAATACATCATTACCTATTTATCCATACTTTATAGACTTGTCATTGAGAAAACTAAGCCCACTTGCCCAAGTAGCTCACAGTCCCTCTGCTCCTTAGCATTGCAGCAAACAGACAATCCGATTTGTATTGATGCACTTCTTCAGTTACACTGAGCACAGGGCACCTCTGAGCAAGCCTAAAAATACGTCTCCTCTGTCAACCTCGTGGTAAGCCTTGAAACTAAATGAGGATGTCAAGTAATGCCTCTTTCTTTGATGTACACTAATAGGTGCAGGTTTAAGGAGACACAATTCTTTAGCTGCTTACCAGCAGCTATGGCACGTTTAAAACTCTTGATTAGAGAAAGAGAGCGACATAGCCTCGCCCATAAGATATTCAACAAAGTGAGTCATTTCTGTATTGATTTCAAATGTGTATTGGGGTTAGACATAATGCTCCAATACCAAATGACCTCGACCAGTTTTTAATCTATTTTATTTCATTGCCTCCTTACCTAAAGTCGCACATACAGTACATTTAGTATGTTTACATAAGAGCACGGCAACATGGATACAGATGTCCACACAAACCTGACTGATGTCGCACTAAGCAGATTGGAACCATTAATAGCACAATATGTGCACAGTGCTGGAACTGACCAGAATTACTTAAAGCTTCTTACCACAAGTCACAAACCTCTGAGTCGCACAATGACTAATGCAGACCCAGGTCTCATGATTCAGACTACGATGGGCTAGTTTACCCTATGCTGTGTACAAAAAAATACAGTTATAGCAATACAAAATGCATAAAGCTAGGAGACTTTCCTATTATTGGTCTTTAGCAGGTTTACTATGCCTCTGATCACTTTATTCTGCATTCCATTCATTCACTCAACAAATGCATCATTAAGGCCTCAAACACACTGGTCCATACTGTGACACACGTATGAGCAAAATGTACAAAAACACATTCTGCACATTGTGGATGAGTAATTAACTAGCCTATTTTTTCACTACATAATATATTTCTCATTTCAATGAAGCATACCCTACAAACATAAATATGTACTACCCTTAACACATACTGTGTATTATAATAGATGCAAACTACATTATGATACAAAGTGTTTTAGGACAAATGCTTAAGAGTTAGATGAGAAGGTCTGTATCACTCTCATGTCGGATTAGGCTACAGAGGTGAGTTAGCTAGCTTAGCATCAAGAATGTAAACAAGGGGAAAGAGCTAACCTGGCTCTGTCCAAATGTTGAAAAATCTTCCTACCAGCAACTCTAACTGTAAAAAATTAGAGGTGCTGAATTAGAGGTCACCTTTAATTCACAAAATAATACAGGGTATCTTTTTTAGTCCATACCAAAAGTGTAAAAACTACAATATCTGGGGAGGTTTCACAGCTTTATTTAGGACAGATATGAAACTGGTTTCTCTTCTCTCGTCTAACAAATAAGCGTTTCCCGAATGGCCACCTAATGTTTTAAGTGATTTTGTGAGTTTGTCATTGTTGGTTCATAAAACCGTTAATAACAAAAGCTTCTTTTGATTTTATAGCCCACATCTTTTACACACACAAACTTTACACAATGACATGGTGAAATAGAGTCAAACAGAGTCTCCACAGTCCCTGAAAAAGCCAAAACTTTAGAACAATTTAGAAAATTAAGGCAAAACACTACAAAACAAGCTTGCCCAACCAAACTCACACATAAACCAGAAAAGCTGCAGCAGGAGGTTCTAATGTCTAATGTGAGGAAAAAACAAAGCTAGGTATGTTAGAAATGTTCGGTGCTTTCTGTTTGTTAGATACTGCATTTCAGAAAGGTTAGTTAAGAAATAGAAAGGTTATGCTCTCGCTGAGGCATCAGAGATGTTCCAATATGGAAAAAAATACCGGTATTGAGGCTAAAGTTGTCTGTCTCTTAGGCCCAGATTTACGGGAAGCTCCAGGTTTTGGCGAGTTTCTGGAGTGCTGTGTCTAAGTGAAACACAATAATTTGACCGCCTCTTTTATTCTGTTGACACTCCAACCCAAAATATATTACACTTTTATAAATAAAATAAAAATTCACTGAGGAAAAAATATTTAACATAATTTACTGATATTTTTAGGATAAAAATGGCAGCTGTGAGGATAAGGCTTGCAGCAAAGTGCATCCTCACTTGTTCAGGAAAACAAATTCAGATTAAGCACCCACTTGGGGCTATTCTAAAATTACTAAAACCAAAGATAAACAGCAAACATTGCACACATGTACTTTTACTACACACAGGGCTACAATAAAAAGTATGAGAATGAAGCATGCAGAAGCATGATATCCAGCACAAAAGCTTGTGTACCTACCAGCTCAAGAAAGGTATTCTCCAGTGATTTATACTCTGGGGAGCTCTTGTTGAACAGGTCATCAGAAAACATCATGTTAGTGACCCTCAAGCTAAAGAAAACCACTAACTCTTTGCTCTTGTCCACTGCTGTCATCAGAGGAGTGTTGGCTTGTCTCATTGCCGGTGCAGCCGTAGATTCGTACGGCCGTTCGTCAGGCTCTGGTGGCAGTCCATTACCGCTCTCTTCCTCCAGAAGCTCAGTCACTGACACCTCTGTCCCATTCTGACTTTGTCCTACATCATCTTGAATGCTTGAAATCTCAGGAGGAAGGTCCATTGAGGCCGGGGTCCCTCCACTGTGCCCCCCACTAGATTCGTCTCTGTCCTCTGGGGCTTCTCCGCTCTCTGAAGGGGATGGCAAAGGCTCAACGTCTGTTTCTGTTTCAATGCCTTGAACTGTATGCTCATGGGTTGATGGTGTGGAGATTGGGGCTGCTGCTTCTATGACAGATATCTCCGAAATTGTTGGGTCCGTAGGTTCTGACAGGACAAGGTTATCTTCAGCAGGAGCATCAGTGCTCCCTTTTTCAGGTTGGGCATCAAGAGTCACCAAGCGAAGGTCCTCATTCGGTTCTTTATCAGCTGGTTCAGATTCTTGTAAAGGAAAAACAAAAAAGTTCAGGTACCACACTAGAATGCCTGACATGCATTTGTGAGACCTTGATTGTCACATTTACTCTGTACACTGTTGACTTGACCTGATTCCCCCTTCTCAGCTAAGCTAATCACCTCCTGGCTCATGCTTCATGAGAGTGTTATCAATCTTACAATTTACCCTTGTAAAGAGCACAAATAAGCATATTTCCAAAAATGTCAACCTATTCCTTTAATTAGCCTCAGGGTTGTTAAAAAATCCCTTTTCATACTGCCATACTGACACTATCTTTCTGTGTAAACTTGTTCCAACTCTTCATTGAAGTTGTATGATGTTTATACTGAGTATATACTGAAAACATTCAAACACCAAACGTGTTTTAGATATCTTGTGCATCATTTTCTACATATTTCCTCCCAAATTCAACTTGAAAATCGTGACATATTTGTTATCTCTGGAAACTCCACTAGACTTTAAACTACAGTTGTTTGGGTTTTAGCAGAGTCTGGCTTCACAGCATGAGTTTGTAATGACTAGACCACTGGCAGGCTACTGCTTGTTAATGGGTTTTAATGTGATATATTACCCCAGCAGGGTACATCTCAAAGTGCAAAACTAAACCACCACGTTTAATTGTACTGCCATTTCTATTTCTTATGACAGCTGGGTGTTCCCCATTGATATATTTTACTGAAAAAAGTAAATAGTTTCATTTGGACAGTCCAGTCCTGACCATGAAGACTTGATTCTCGAACAAGTAAAAATTAACGTCCACTAGTTACTCTCAAGGTTGGGTTGATTTAAGTAATATACATATGACAAAATGTGGGTTAAGTTACTGTTGGATTTTGAGGTATACTTCCTTTTATTTGCCAGCAGCTCCAAATGGAGGCACCCCATCCTAATATTTGGTTAATCAATACATTTGTCTCTCCTGATTAAAAACAAGATTAAACCTGAGACAGCCTTACCGTCTGTCACCAGCTCTTCAGCCTCACCTCCGTCATTAAGTTCAATTGGTGGTATTTCCTCCACCTCTGGCTCTGCTTCCTCTTCCTGCTCTGCAATGTTTTCCAGTGTTATATCTGTAGCTATAATGTCAATGGTTTCCCCTGTAGTATCCTCTGTGGACTCCCCCTCTACTGCTGTCATTACGTGAGTGTCATCAGTGACAGCAAAAGTGCCCTCTGGGAGGATGCTTGGGATGAAAGGCACAACGGTGTGTGTTTCTGGTTTGATTGTAGAAGAGTTTTCTATCACTGCCACAGTGGGGAAGAAACTTTGGGTGGGTGTGCTGTCCTCTGTCATGGCCTCTGTGGTGTCATCCTCAGATGATACGCCCTCAACAGGATTTATGCCGAGTGCCGCAACTGGATAAACTGTGTTTACTGAAAAGAAAGTGTCCATGCAAAATGAAGGATGCTAAAACATTTATGCAAGTTTAAAATCCTACCTACCCTATTCTTTTATCCTTGATATTAATCTTACCAGTCTCAAAGTTGAGTGTCTCTATGTCCAGCGGCAGTGATGGCTCCTGTTTTAAGGCCTTCACAATGATGTTTTTCAGTTTAGGTGCATTAACATCCTCATTTGGGTCTGCTTCAAGCTCCCCAAGATACCCAGGTTCATCATTGAGCTCTGTGTCTCCATTAAAGACCACAGCGTAACGCACAGACACATCCTCCGATCTGATCAACACAACAAATCATGTCACAAACCCTCTTAACAGACAGACCGTACTAGTGATGGATGTCCGCTAAGGCAGAAATTCCTGACTCATCTCCCATAAGAGGACATTTTTCGGGGATGTTCTAGTTGAGACATGAGCAATAAAAAACGTTTTAAAAATCACTTCACATGGGAAATATGAGAAATGTATGTTGTCAGTCTTTTATGTTATTTACTGTGTTGTTTAGTCAAAATCATTATAATAAGGACAAAACAATGAGCAAAATCTTTCATAAAACTTCATTCAACTCACCGAAATCCCAGAATACGAATTTCTTTGAAACCTGGAACTTTTTGAAACACATGAAGCATCTAAAGGAAGAATAACAAGAAGAGGGTTAGTTATAAACTGCTAAATGAAGATGATATATCAAATTATCTAAAAACTGCACTGTCACGCAGATTATAACAAGGCTACTCATTTTAGAAAAGCTATCAGTTTAGATAGAGAAGTCAATAAAGACAACATAGTACATTTGTTGCATCATCATCATACTGCTTTTGTTTCTTTATCCAACCAGATTAGCAGCAAGAACATCTGTTAATAATAGGAATTTTAAAAATATCCATTGTATTGAAGCATTAAAATGAGCTAAATCATCCCTTTTCGTAATCAAAATCATGTCACAGTGGTGATTTTTAAATGTATTATTTAGATTTTTTATAGCTGAAATGAAAAAAAAAACAAGGTCTAGGGGGAGTTATATTCTTCCTCTAACCTTCTCTCTAGCCCTCTGAGTGGGCGTGTCAGTGTCCTTGTTTGATTGACAGCAGAGCCACACTTGTTAGCAAGTGTGGCTAATTAGCTATGTAGCTTGCAAATTGGTGTTAGCAGGAATGGTACAGATAGTTGTTGTAAGTCAGTTTGACTGCATTATGCATTTAATTATATGTGGAGAACTGACTTTCTGACTCCTGGTTAATGCAAACACAGGCGGTGCAATCATGAAACCAAATCTGTTAAATATACATTCCCTCCTTTTGATTTCTAATTATTTTTCTCAAAGGAGAGCACAGAATATATGATTAACTGTAGTAGGAAAAAATATAATTACAGTCGACTTTATAGTCTTGATAATTAACCTGATTAGCACAGTATTGCAAACTGCTCATATTTCTTTGTGACCACATTGATTTTCTCTTTTTCTTCTTAAAAAACCCCACCAGACTGTGACGAGACCTTCAAGCTTTTCTGTAGAATAGCCAATGGAATTGTATACTAATGGCTTTACACCACTAGATGTAATTCCCAACAGCTGTGGAAAGAGTTCCACACTGTGCCTTCTTAGTCAGAGATAATCTAAATAATTAGATTGTACTATTCCAGGCTCCTGGTCATTTGCAAGTCCCTCAGGTGAAACTTTAAAGCTGTTAAATCAATCAGGGTCAAGTTTTACACCTTACAATACAATATAAGAGAAGCTGGCAATCACATTAAGGTCATTGTGTAACAATGAAGGATGAAAAATACAGACTAAAACCGGAAATGAGGAGAAGTAACAGATGACAAAACAGCTGTTGTGTGAAATAAAGTTATAATAACACACTAAAATTGTATCCACACCTGCTACTTTCATCCTCAATAAGAATTTTAAAAAGCTTTTAAATTACAGCAAATGTTTCAAAGGGATTCCTGTGTTTGCAGAAAGGTAAAGCAGACAGTCTGAAGGCATTTTAAAATTGATTGTGTGTATGGATGGCTCATACTGTGATCTAACCTTATCTGTGAGCTCTCTTATGATGTCATTGTGCACTGGAGCCTCTGCGCCTCGCAGCCGCTCGCTGTACGACGGGCCAACCATAGTGACGCTGAATTGAACAATGTACTCCTCATAGTTCTCTTTTATCATATTGGGATCTTCTTTTATCTGGCAAAGAGAGAGAACATTTCAACAAGTAATAATGATACCAAATATTTTCAGCGCAAAGGGATACAATTCTGAAAAACAAGTTTAAAACTTTGTGGGTGAACTTACGTCTGCTTCCGTTGGAAACAGAATCAGTGGGGGAGTCCAGGTGCCTGAAACAAAACAACTCACGACTTAATTTTACTATTCTATTAGGAAAACTGTTCAATGTTGCGCTGATGTGCACAACTCACAATCTATTCCTGGCTCCGGCGTTCCAGCAACAATTCTGGAAATGAAAGAACATATTTGTTAGGAAATAAGTCTCTCCTTTAGATTTCAGTCATTGATCAAACTGATCCTGTTGGGGGGTTTTTATATACAATAATGAACATCTTTTCTACAAGATTTGTGATTTAGTAAAAACTCTTCATCAGAAACATCAATATATATTTTATTTTTATCAACTAGGATAGCAAAGATTTAGTTGGTGGTGAAGTAATTTTGAGCAAAGGTGTTAATAGCTCCTTTGAAGGCTTTATTGCATCCATAAATGAAAAAAAAACAGATAATTATCAAACAATTATTTACCACATTGTGTTCTCAAAAATATAGTAAAATAGTTTTCTATGAACATAATTTGCTTTAAAATGGTTTCCTAACAGCTGCAAGCACACAGATATACAGGAAACAATTCTTACTAGATCCCGTCCTGATATGTTTTAATACTATGCTTTGAATAGTCATTTGTGTCTTTCAGTTGTCTGTTCAATTACATAATTAAAAATCTATTCCTTCTTGATTATTTAAAATAAAAAAAACAGAATATACAAATATATGGAAATTGTTTATTTCAAACTTCTGGATGAAAGATGTCTTACTGAAAAGTCCATTCTCAGTGTATGTGCACTGGATGCTTCAAGTTCCCACATCAAACTTTTGTAAGTTATTGGACCACAATTGCCTCCCAACTAGTTGTGATGTCACAATAACTGCTCGTAGCTACACGCCTTGACCTCAAATTTAACTTTCCACTATCGGCAGATGAATGTAAAAACAGTCTTCAAATGTCAACTCTGCTCATACATCATTCTGCACAGTGACGCTCAAACTAAAGGAGCAAGGAAAGAAACACATTTTTGAGTGGAGAACAACTTTAAGAAGCAAGTTTGCACATACCCTTCACTTTCGGCCTGTTCAACTATTCTCTGGAAGTGAAAAACAAGATCAACACTTTAAAATTCATACTGCAGATCTATTATGTGAAAAACATGACAAAAAAACACAACACATGAAAGTTGTTTGTAGTAAATCTGACTGAGCGCATTTGGATAGTGTTGGTGCAGCACTCACTCTGGCCACCATGTCCAGGTGCTCCTGAGAGCTGCTAAAATTCTGAGCCAGGTCATCCATGCAGAGGTTTTCATGCTGGCAGGTGTAAACCCAGGCACCATACTCCTCAGAGTTTGGGACCCTGTCGAAGAAGATGCGAAACGCCTCCCAAATTGCTTCCTGACAAACTGAAGAGATATTACAGAACTTTAGACTTTTCTCAAAAGATTTAAGAATAGAAATCTACCAAACACGAGATACCATTTAATCTTTCATTTTAAAGTAGTTACTGCATACATGATGACTAGAAATTGTATTTCTATATTGGCAACAAGGACAGACAGGAGGGAAATTGGCAATTAAAAGTTACAGCATGAAGAAATCAAATGAGTGAAGATAAAGAAGATTGTTTGTATTGATCTTGGAATCTCTGCATGTGGGGAAATTGCCATGATTTAGATATTATCTGTAAAATTAGCTTGTTATTCCTTTCAGAGAACAAGGGTGCAGCTTTATTCATCCAACTGCTAAGATATCTCTGTTTCTTCTTACTGAACACAGAGTCAATGTTTATTCACTGATCATGTTCAGTCATGATTATGCATACAACTTAAGTTATAAAAGTGAATTCAAACACATAAGATCACATCACAAACCAACATTGTTTTTACCTCTGAGCTTGTAATAGGCCCGATGGCTGCCAATGACTGCTCTCATCGTCTCCTGGGGACAGACTTTGACCCCTGTGGTAAGGAGCGTTGACCTCTTGGTCCGGTGTCGCTCCTGAGCTGCTCTGACATTGGTGGTGTGACTGATGGACCTTGAAGATTCCAGAAAATGGCGATACTTCACATCCCTGAGTCCAGAAAAACCGTGGTCACGAAGGTCTGCAAGAGCAGGTGGTGTTGTTAGTTTAGGAGGAAATATAACATGCTCTAATTTTATCAGAGTACATATTAGAGTATTCAGCACATTTTTCACTCAGCGGAAGGGTGAGAAGACAGAGCCAAAACTGTATTTTTTGTACTGATTGCTCAGTCATTAGTGAGTTGAATGGTTTGAATGTATTTTGTGTCTTTGGTATTTCAATCACATGCTAAATAAATCTACAATTTAAAGTGACAGCTGATGACTGAATTGTGACTACATTTCAAACATTACGTATGAACAAAAATAATTAAAGTTAAGTTTGCACTATCCATCACATGAAAAAAGGTGACCTGCTATAACTGTTAGTCTCATGGTATATATTCAAACTCAGACTAGGACAGGTTCATAAATAGTTTCAAGTCTGTCTTAAAACAACAGTCAGGTGTCCAAATGAACAGGTTTTTCTTGCTTCAATCATCCCTCCTGTCTATACTGACCATTAGAAGATCCTCTCCAAATGTGCACAGTGTAAGTGATGGATGCCACAGTCCTTATCATGTGCAAAAATATATTTAGACCATATTTGTTTAAACCATAATTAAGTTTTGCAAAGTTTGGGGAAAAAAGACCACGCCGTGTACATATCCAACTTTTGCACATTAAAGTATTTCAAGCACATCTCATCCACTCCTTTTCCCTTTCTTCTCAGTTTGCAAGTCCCACCTTAACCCCTTTTATTAACCATTTTCCATTCTCCACCATACTTTGTCCAAAAGAGAAGAACAGAAGAAAAGAAGTTGAGCATGAATCTGAACAGTAATAGAGCAGGAGCAGCAGAGCAAAAGCAGCAACAGGAGCAGCAGCAGCAAATTCAGTTTCACTGCCACCGACCTGCACAGGAGTTACTACACACAGCCAATGCAACAGGAACAGGGGGCTCTATCCAGCCAATGGACCAATGAGCAGACACCCCTACTCAGAGGGACAGCCTGTTCCATCCTATCTTCCCACCATCTGCCGTTGTCATTTCATAGACATCTATTAACATCCATCCATCATTAACCATCCCTTGACTGTTATCCCCTCAACCCTCCATCCCATGTACCTTGAATCTCACCCCTCATCCATTCATCCCCTCATTCCTCTACCCTCACCCCTTCCTTCCTTCATCCCTTTATGCTTAACCACTTCTTCCATTCCCCTCAACCATCTATCATTCAATATCTCAGCTTGTTCATTATTCTCAATTAAATTATTTTCAAATCCATATTTTTTTTTTCACAATTTTTCTGTCTTCACTAACCAAGACCACACCTACCGGTCTTGGTTAGTGAAGACAGAAAAATTGTGAACTTCTCCTTTAAAGTCCCTAAAAGCATTTTCTTAGTCAAACTTGCAAGCATTGCAGTTATTTCACAAAAGAGTTGTCTGTCTGATCTTCTCACTGGTTTTGAGTTGGTGGAGATTAGTTAGAAAACACAACATTGTTGCATATGTATGTGCCCAATGCTGAATTTCATGATAGCTCAAAATATTGTTTGCTCATGTTATCACCGGGGAGATGCTAATGTCAATCAAATCTGATCAGACCACACCCCAAAGTTTTCGCTGTTCAAAATATAATAGATTTTTTTTCAGTTATGAATATCTAATATTATATTTAACATTGATTTGAAGCATTTTCAAGAGCTTTAACACTTCTTAACACTAACTTATATTTAATTTGGCAGATACCTAATCCAACAAATGCTATTTGTCCAGCCCTCTTAAGCTTTGTTTATACTTGTGCAAGACAGCGTGGCTCAAGTCTCTACTGCAGTATTCCTGTATATTATACTTAACAGGTCTTCGAAAGTCTCTTTTGGGACAATTCAGCAGAAACAAATCCACTGTATTTGTGATTTTTCTATCTCTTTAAGGTGCAATAAGAGTTTCAAGGTCATTGCAGTGTAAAAACGTCTGGGGCCTGAAGCTATAGGGTGACTGTAAGGTTGTCATTTTAAATGCTGGGAAAGTGTAGAGATGTGTAGAGAAAGCGCGTGAGTAACACTCTTCTCGCTAAGGAGCAGTCGCTGTGATGCCCTTGGGTGACTTGGGTGCGTCACTGAAGCTGCTCAGTGGTCAACAGTAAGGCAGAGGATGTGATGGGCAGCATCCAGGTGTGAATGTGTAGAAATGCACACATGTGGATTACAACTGAAAAAGGATGTGCATGAAAAGCAAACCTTAAAGAGATTAAACTGAGGTACAAGTGGGGATCCAGCAAATTTTACTTTTCAACAAACAAGCAAATTTCGTTCCTTTCCATTCACTGAACATGAACTGTTGCACACATGATGAGACAAACCGCTCTCATTTTCTGATCATCTGAATAAAGAAAACAAGCTTAGCCACACAAGAAGGTATTTCCACTCCATTTAACAAACCAATGTGCCAGTTAACATTCTCAAACACAGTCACACCATTGAATAAAGCTATTCCATAAGAAAGCTGTTCATTGTGATGCCAGATGGCAAACCTCAGAGGACTTCTTAAGACAATAAGCCAGGATTTATGAGCCCCAAAACACAGACACGAGGTCATTGGACCCAAACAACAAACTTTGCCTCCTTTAGATTAAGGAACAAAATAAAGGTTACCGAACAATATTTTGTGTTTGTGTTTGTATGTGCAGTGGTGGACAAAATATCTTAGACACTCGTATAAACGCCTGCAATGAGACACAAAAGTCAAATAAAACATATTGGTGAAAGATGCCACCTTGGGCTGTGGGAAATGTTGATGTTTTGACTTTTTATAGCTGCTAAATAAATATAATGGTAAAAGTTGTATTTATGTATTTACAATCAAACTTGCGATTACAAAAAAAGCTTTTCTTAATTGTGAAAAATGTATAATGTGTGTCTGTGAATTATCTTTGCTCCTGTCTATGCTTAAACTGTATATGTTCATTTTCTGTACACAGGTCACTCTTGAAAAAGAGAGCCCCATATTACAGAATGAAATAAAAACTACATCACACTTTACAGGACAACATTTGTTAATGATTCTTTTAAAACATGGCTGTGTCTTCTGGTATTTTTCTTGTTTAACATATGATGTTTTATCTAATTTTACAATGTTGTACAATGGAAACACTGAAGCTCCCACACTTTGTGAATGTACAAATACTACATTTACTTCAATATAACTTATGTATTGTGTATTTTTTGTACTACCACAAGGTGTTGTTATGGAGGAGCTGTGGATACATATAAATAAACTACCTTTGTGAACCTTATAACGTTGCAGCATTGTGAGGTGTTCATGACACTGTATCTGCGTCCTGCTTCTTGAAATAGCAAAAATGGGATTAGAAAGTGTGTGCCTGTTGTGCAGAGAACTAGTAATTATTAAAGAATTAGAAATAACCAAAACTGGGCACAGAATAAGGTTTGCATGTCTTCATTGAAGTTTTTCCTGAAATAAATGGTGGAGCAAGAAAAGAAAAATCTGTGTTAATCACTTCACAATGAACAATATAATTTCCCTCAAATCCAAATTTGGCCTGACACCAAGAACACTCAAAGAATGTGTGGGCACTGAGATTGTGTAGCCTGTACCTCTGCGGGCACTTCCAAACATTTAGTAGGTCAGAAGGTGGACTGATATTTTGCCAGGTCATTTGTGTTTTTCATTAATAGTCACGCCACCAAGACGACATTTGAATGGATTTTTAGAAACCAGTAAGCCTGAAACCTAGCTGGCACATGCACAGACACGAGGGCCTGAGCGAGAGGAGGGAGTGACACAGTGCAGCCGCAAAAGGCCTCACAGCTGAATTACAAGCCAGAAAAGATTAGCGTCCTGCGACACTGGGAACAGAATAGCTTTTGTTTCCTTCAGGATAATGAGCTCACCCGGGCACATCACACTGGACGAGACAACCAGTGTGGACGCAAATGTTATCATTGGTGAAATGATGCTATCTGTCTCAGTGCACTTCTATAATGTATTGCCGCCCACGTTTTACTCAAGTCTGAATATTTTTGACCTTAATGTACCAAGCAAGCTGCTTCACATTGTTCTCAGGATAAAAAAATTAAAAAAACTGAGCTAGGATGACCCAGCATTTCATAGTTTGCAAAGAAAGTTCTTTAAAATGCAGAGGAGGACACACTTTGAACTGGTTGTCCTTGAAGTGAGTCTCTTAAGTCTCCCGTCACTTCAGGAAGGTGGATTTCTCATTAAGTAAATTGCAAGAAAGGAGTGACCTTTTTATTTAACTTGTGAAATTCAGTCCCTCTTATGACTTTGACTATGTAATAAAGATGAAAATATATTGTCAGAATCCACTTGCTGCAACTGTTTGCTGCTTTTCTAACTTTGCTCAAAAAGAAAGTTGCCGAGCACACACACTATCAGGTTAACAAAAACAAAAAGCCTCCCATTTTCCCAATCATAACACAAAGGCAATGACTGAAAAAAAAACCATCTAAAATATGTGAACAGCAATTTCAGCCTCCAAAATCTTACCTTTGATTTGACTTGCTTGGAGGGTAAACAGACACAAAGTGAAGAATACTCCTGACTTCAAAAGCATGATGGGCTAATTTATGTCGTTTTCAAGCCCGAAGTTGTCATTTGTAAAGAGATTGTTGCAAACAACAATAAAAATCCAAAATGTCTTTATCTTGAGTCCATTAGCAGAGTGTGCGCAAGTCTCCTCATAGGTGTTGAAAAGGCTCAGCTTGTTACATGCATCAAAGGAGGGATTCCAGTCCGCTGCTATCTGTACTACAGCTCAGTTCCTCAGCAGCGGTTAGTTCCTGGATGCTGTTGGACTCCTGTAGACAACAGAGGCGGCTGCATGGATGGATGAGCAGAGGAAGCGATGGAGGGAGGAGAAGTAGAGGAAGGAGAGATGGGGAATAGATGGAATTTTGGCTTTTCTTCTGCACTGTCAGTGTGACAACAGTGACAAGGTTAAAAAAAAAGCAGGTTCTGTTTTGAGTCTAATCTCTTTACCTTCTTCTTGCTGCTTGTAATCCCTGCGGGGCCACGTGGCCACCCGGCCTCATCCTGTTAGCCACCTTCTGGACCCTCATCTGTCAGCTGAACAAACTTGATGATCTGCCAACCAGCCAAGACCAGAAGACAATTCCCCACAGTCCCCCCAGCTTGATCACTGACAACCAGCCTCTTTGTATGTCTGCCTCTACATCTCAGTGTGAGTGCTGAACTCTTGCTCTTTTCTCTCTCAGCCAAAATCTCTTTGCCTGGTTGCCCACAGCAAATCTCTTTCTCTCAGGTCAGAGATGTTGGATGCAAAGTGAGGTCCGTCTTGCGGTTTTGTTCTGTACTACATATCCATCTACCAAACAATTCTTTTTATTCTTGCTCTGGTTACAAAGCCAAAGCTCAGCCTTTAAGGCCTCGCTTCAACCCTCTGTTGGATGCACCTTTAACTGAGAGCTGCAAATGAACCCAGAAGAAATTCCTGTGGTGTCCTCTTGTTGCTCAGTTATTCCAGTTTCACTGTAAAAGAGACGCTTCTTATCTTGTCCCATCAAAAAATATTTTGATGTGGAGATGCATCACATCATAGAAAAAAGAAAAAAAGCAATTAGGATTTCCTCTTCCCTGGTCGTAATGATGGTTGTAGTGAAAGCAGTTGTTGGAGGCATGTGTGGCCTCTACTGTTATGGTGTGTCGGGGGGGAAGGCTCCATAATGTAAGTCCCCACCCTCACCTCTTCCTGTGCAGAGGATTAACTGCTCTCGTTAACAATTTTCTGCTGCAAATAAGCCTCTTCAAGAGCAACATAATCCATCCAGGCAGTTTTGTGACACAGTAATCTGAGCTATGAACTAATGATTTATGCTGAACTGTGACACATTTTTGAGCAAAATTAGGCCAGTTTTGTTGTTTTTTGTTTACATGTCCAGCAGACACTGACCAACACTGAATATTCATTTGGATTCGTGTTTCTGGCTATACTGAAACTCCATCATCCACTCATTTTTTCAATCTACTTTTGTCTTTATCAACTGCTGAGGGAAATGGCACTTAGATAAAATTCTCCACTATGTTTACTAGCTAGTCATTAAGTTGCCAAACTGCTCTTTGGTGCTGGGCAGGTAGAGTGGCTTTTTAACATTTTTTTTCTTCTCAGTTGTTGGGTGTGGTTGGAAACAACACTGCAGGACATAAAACCAAACTTCCCACATGGTGTGAGTGGTGAATACTCCCTTAGACGTCACACACAGCCTTTGATACATTATTAGTACCCATGAAAATAATAATTAGCTTAGCTCACAATGAAGTAACAGAAAAAAGGAGATGATGCATCACCAAGCTTGAAAACCGTTGCAAGTTAGTATGCTTTTCTGTGTGGATATCAAAATACAGCAAATGTTCTTTTGTCAAAAAGATATACTTTTGTCTGAATGTGGCTTTTAAAATATGACAATACATGCTGGTTAATTTCACATTAGTTATATTCAAGAGTTTAGATTTTTGTGATAATTTGAGTGATTGCTGAGTGAGTGATGACCCCCGCCCCCCCTCCACGGGAAGTCGTGGACGTCATTAGAGGTCACCTGCACGTCAGTACTACAGCAGTTTTCTCCTTTTTAAATTGTTTGTTTACAGTGGCCTGTTGTTATCTTCTCCTTTTTTGTTTGAGCGTGGCTACCACCTGTTGATTTACATTACCACTGTCTACTGTTAATGCCAATGCTCCACAGTGCCAGTAGTAACTAAAACCTACTTCTAAGTTTGTAGTTATAAAGCAAAAAAGGCTGTAGGGAACTCATCTGGGTGTTAATTTCACTTGAAATAAAGGGGTATGATTATAGTATAATGTTTTAATTGTTGGCTGTATACTTTATGTGCAGAGTATTTGAAAGTAGTCTGAAACATTTGGCAGAAGCAGAGTTTTTTCTTCTTCATTGGGGTTATAAAACCAAAACATTTCTGAGGAAGACAAGACTTCACCTCCAAAAGGTAAATTAAACTGAGAATCTACTTTTAACTTTACGTGTATTAACAAAGTTTAGATTTATGTATGTTATATAACCAAACCTGACCATTCCAATATACAGTCCCAGTATTTGACTATGACCCAAATCCTTCAGGATTAGGGTCAGGTCTAGGTCAAGCTTAAGTCAAAGATTTTTGAGTTCAGGGTGAGGATTAAGAATGAATTTGACATTCAGCTGTGAGCTTTATTCAGATGAAGTTAAAGTCTAAAATAAGATGACACTAATGCAACATGCATAAAAGAATCCCATCAGATTAAACATACATTTTTAGCTCTACTGTATAAAGTCACATTAATATTTAGTCCAAAATAAACAAATACTTGTCAGTCTCAAGCAGGATTCATTCAGACAAGCTTGACCTTCTCCTGCTGACTGATGACTTGAATCATTGTCCAATTAAAGAGGTCAGTTTAAATTATGCAACACAGGGAAAGTGGTACTTGCCATCTGTCAGAAGGGGTTATTTCATTAGGGAAAGAGTGTCTCTGGCTGCCAGTTTGGCACAGCAAAAGACACCTCTTCTGTTAAATCCATCATGTAGTCATTACTGTATCTGTGCATGTGAATAAATGCATGTTACTGCTGCTTTCATACTGTTCCTTGTCTGTTTTTTTGTTTTAAGGGATATTTTTGTAGAAACAAATGTCAGAATTGATACTGAACTTCAATTCAACTAATGAACACTGATCTTTCTGAATGTCAATGATTATGACTCAAAAGGAGTTGTGCTTTACCAGTATAACAACAAACCTGAAGCTGAAGCCTAAATGCAAAAACTACACTTGAACTAAGACCAAATTCCAACTTGTTGACCCTCGTGAAATCACGTAATCTGGTGTAGTTAAGTTATGTATCACATATTTAAATGTATTATTGTAGAATAATTTATTATTGATTACAATATATTGTATTTGCTATTTACAGTTTTTACAGTTTTTTTTCTGCTCAAATCTAACCATATATAGTAGACTGAATTACAGTAGCAAAACAGCTATAAATAATCATTATAAAGGTTATATTCTTAAAATCTTTGTTTGGTTTTTCTTTTCTTTTTTTGAAGATTGGTCAAAGGCAGAGTGCTGCATGTATATATGTATCTGCATATTTTGAGACTTAATTAGGCTCCTAATGAGCCAAAACAATAAAATCAAGGCATCACATATGTTATGTCTGTTATGCAGTTTACAATGTAAATGTTAAATGTTGGTACATGCCATTTGTAGATGTTTAATGATAGGTACTCACACAACCACAATTTTGCAAGGAACTATGTTTTATTGCTTCTGTAGTTACTACTCTCAGCCTTCACAGACCAGTGAGATTCAATAAAACCTCACAAGATTTCAACATAACATATAAATGCCTGTGTCATTGACATCCCTTGGAGAGCTGGGAAAGATGAGTACCTCAAGGCTATAGCAGTCTAATATTAGAGTCATGTTTGTCGTAACACTCCTCTTTGGGAAAATCCACTGTGGGCTGATTATCAGTGTGATCCACTCTACTAGACCTCCAGCAATGAAAGTGTCATTCCCAGTGTGAAGTCTAAATGCAAATGCCAACATTAACTCTATGACCTGGCACTGTAGGTCATGCGTGAGAAGGTTCTTACTCCACCTCTATAATCTGTGATGAAGATCTGTTTAATTGTAGCCTTTAGATTAATGCCACTGAACTTGTAAAGTGCACAGGAGTCCAGGATGTCTTACACTGAAAAGGTTTATTTACTTGATCGAGGATAATGAATGAACAATCAGTACATGTTCCGTCCTGATGCTCCCATCAATTCTGGAGTTTCTGTCCTCCGGGGATGGTCTTAAATCACACAGATAATGCCATAGTTTGAGCCATGCCCAAATATGGGCAGATCCAACACATCTACAGCATATAGAATTTAGTCTACTGGTCTACAGATGAGAGCAGTGTTTAAATGCAGCTCAGCGCCTTTGTCCTCCATCCCGGAAGGTTCACCATATCCAACCTCTGACTACAGTTACCTCTACTCTGTTCAGAGAAACAGGCAAACACATATCTGACCTTGGCTGCTAGAGCAACACTATCAGGGTGCCTCCTGTTTTCCTCAAAATGAGTACACTTACTGTCTACTACTATCTCTAGGGGAGACAGTGTCTCACAGTCAAGATTTGGCGTGGCCTTGCGATGACCGCAAAGCCTGCATGACATAAATGATGGGAAATTCCCTAACAATACTGTAAATGAAAATAGGGTAGTGATACTGTAATTGAAAATATAGCACTGATACAATTAAACAACTGTAAACACTTTTACTGTAACTTACTGTAAAATTTACAGCAAGCTTTTTACAGTAGATATCGATATTGGCCAATGAACAATACCTTACTTAATTATATAATTTATTTTGCCCTTTCTTTTTACATTTAACAAAATATAGAAAAAACTGCTCAGTATATCAGTGTTATATACAATTCCATATATTTTATATAAAAGGCTTAAACTCAGAAATGTGAGAAACTTGGGTTGGAAACATCCTGGCTCCAGCCCTGCTCCTGCTAAAGGATTATTGTTCTAACCTGCACAGTCAGTAAAGTGTATCATGAAGAGGTTACATTCTTTCCCATTCATACTACCCTGCACCAGTGTGTCACAGTTTGCTAAAACACCAACAGAGGGCAGCATGTTAAACAGTCCTGGTGGGAGGCAAAACCACAAGTGTTTGAAGTCAGTGAGGAGGAAAAGTATGCTCAGGCTCTGCAGATACACAAATAACTCATTCAGAAATAAACCTCTTATTTCACAAGCTACTTTTTCGTAAAACTCATGACCCATTCTCTTTTCAAAGCACTCAGTCAAGCACATCTTTTAGGAAAATGTGGAATTCAATTATTTCTACTGAATAAATTGATTTAGAAATAGTCATTGAATGTAGTATGTGAACAATTAGAGCTTACATGCTGAAAAGCTCAAAATGAAGTTGTCAGGAACCTAAAGCAATGCATTCCAGTATTTCCCTCTCACAAAATAGATTGCGTGCATAATGTATTGCCTTTTATAGACTGATGATACACATGTGAAAAATGAAATGAAATCTTTTTACTGGCATTTCATGTTGGTAAGAAAGAGCTCACTGAAAATGAGGGGATAGAATGAAAATAACATGCAGTCTGCATCCAGACTTAAACAGGACATTGCAATTATGGTCAGTGCCTTAAACCTCTAGGCCACCAGGGCATCCAAACATCACATGCATCAGTTGTGATAGTCTTATGAGGTCCACACATATAGGGATATGCCCTTTGTAGGTGTTTAATAATTTAAAAAACAAGGAAGACACAGTATTGCAAGGACCAATATTGCATTATAGTCTGCAAATGAGTTAAAAAAAAAAACTCTAGATGTGAAGCATGCCAGAGTTGGGTCACTCATCTGAGAGAACATTTTGTCAGTGTTACATAACTGTTGGCAGGCAATGTAATGTGGACTTTTCATGTCAGTCGTCACTTACAACTGCCAAAACACAAAAATAATAGCATATGACAATAATAGATGCTGACATGATGTTCATTGTGATGGATTACCTAGTGTGCAACTTTGAAGTCTAGTCTTTTAATACCGTACAGAAATCCAAATACTCTCTGTAATATGCTAAATACAATCACGGTCTGAAAATGATCAGCAACAACATAATAATATTTATTCTGTAGTAAAAAGGCTACATGCTGCAGGAATACTGGTGTGGCCTTTAAAAGCCTATAAAGCTCTGAAAATAATCAATTCCTGCTTAAAATGCAGTCTAAGTGCTCAGACTTGTAAATATAAATATGGAAAGTAGTTAAAAATGACTCCTGATAGAAGTTGTTTCAGTGCAAATTATAAACGTAATATACATTCTGTCCTGTGAATAGAACACAACAGAATAGACAACCAAAGTTTCATTATCTGTACAGCTGTGACCTCATCACCTCATACAAGGATGCGTTACATTTCACTTATAATACATTTTTTTACTATATTTTACCTTTTTAAATATTATTTATATAATTATATCACCTGTCTTTTGTGGTAGTTGTTTTTTAAGCTTACTTTGTATAGGGGCTGTTTTTCTCCTGCTTTCTATGTTTTGATTGTTATACAATACCAAAGTAAATTCCTTGGATGTGCGAACCTACTTTGCAATAAACCTGTTTCTCACTCCGATATGTGATATGTGTACACCACACTGACATCTGTCTCGCCTCCACCAACACGGCATCACCAACACCTACGTTGTCAAATTGCGTTGAAATAAACACCCACTGCAGTTTAAGAGACACACTGTAAAACATGTCCATAGAATTAACACTGAAATGCTGTAAAATGATGACATCAAAAACCTGTAAATGGAAATACAATGGAGCATTGTTTACTTTACAATAATATTTTGTAAAATACTAAACCAAACATAACTGTTAATTTAAATGAAATAATATGTTAAAAAAACATATTTCTTTGTAGAAATTACCTCTTGTATGACCTTGAATGACCTCTGTAGTTTAAACGCAGAAAACCCGTAATACAAAAAGCAACATAATGCAGTTTAAATGACAACATGATAGTGTTAAAATAACATTATTTGTAGATTTTGAGGGGAATTTACGGAATGAGGCTATTGCAGTTAAATAATGTTGTTTGTTTGGTATTTTCAGTGAAATAGAATTCTATGTACAATAAACAACAACTGAGATCAGGTGGCATGGTGGTGTAGTGGTTTGCACTGTCGCCTCACAGCAAGAGTGTTCTGGGTTCAAATTCACCGGCCAGCTTGCATCCTTCTGTGTGGTACTCAGGGTACTCCACTTTCCTCCCACAGATTACAGTTTAGGTTAATTGGTCATTGTAAATTGCCTGTGAGTGTGAATGTATGTCTCTGCTCTCTGTGATGGACTGGTGATCTGTGCAAGGTGTACTCTCGGCCAATGACAGCTGTGATTGACTCCAGCCCATCTGTGACCCTCTAGAGAGGATAAACAGTATGGATTTTTAATGTAAATTGGTTTAATAACATAATGGTCATGCTAATTCAGCAGAAATCCAATGTTGAATGTACTGGATTAAAATGTAATTTTATACAATTTCTAACTGTTTTTTTTACAGAATTATTCTGGCAATCCACAGCTGCCAGTTTTTTTTACAGTGCACATATTATTAAAAATATGTGTGCCTTGTTTGCAGTGGAGAAATCTGTAAAAACCTAATCCAGAGTTTATTTATTCTTTAATTTAAACTATAGTCTTTGGTGCATTATAGTCTAATGGCGCTTTTCCAATACACCGTTCCAGAACAACTCGCCTCGGTTCTTTTTGCGTTTCCACTAGAGAAAGTACCTGGTACCTGGTACTTTTTTAGTACCTGCTCTGGTGAGGTTCCAAGCGAGCCAAGCCGATACTAAATGTGACGTCGACACACTGCTGGCCGCTGATTGGTAGTTGTCGCTGGAAGAGTCATGAGCCGTCCCACACAAGAATCAAACCCGGCATTTTTAAATGCCGGCAGCAGCGTTACAACCATAGTTACAGCCATACGGCTCAATTTTCTTGCTTTGTGTGTGACAGAAAGCCTCATACAGCAGCAAGTACTCCACTGCCTCAATGTCCTCCATTCTTTATGTGTTTTGTGTCGCGTATAAAACGTATCAGTCATGTGAAGTTTGGAGTGAATTGGACAAGGCATGAAGGAGTTATGAGAGGTTGATGGTTCATCCACCAGGGGGCAGTAGAGTGTAACAAAACACAAGCGGTTGCGTTCAGGGTGGGACAGTGATTACACATGTGAAGTTTTGTGGAAATCGCGCAATGATGATGTAAAATATGGCACTTCCTGTTTCCACTAGGGGGCGACACGAGTGAGATCGCCTATGAGCGAATGGAGACGTTGAGGTCGGCACCCTGGACCTGTGTACCAATTTTCACGATGATACGAGTTCAATAAAGCCATCAAAAAGCCAAACATATTTTCATGGCGAGGAATTGATGGTCGCCGCGTCGCCACACGGACGCCATTACTCGTAGCTTCACAGTCTTCATAATGTAGCTTCACCAACTGGTTCTGAATGAAGTTGATGGGGCAAAGTATGTAATTTTAATGAATCTTAGTTAACTTCCTGTTACCTACGGGGGGCGCTATGAGTTAAGTGGGAAGTTAATATATCGGGACGTTCAGGGCGGAGCCATCATCATGTCCAGCAAGTTTGAAGCTGATTGGATGAAGTATGTGGGCATGAGAGCCACTTGTATGTACATGGCGAGCATGCCAAAGTTAGTTGAGCCCTGGCAGACACGCCCTTTGACCTACGGATGCGCAGAGCACAACTTAAGCTCAGCTAGGTCTGGAGATGTTGCGTACCTAATTTGAACTTGATCGGGCGAACGCTGTGGGAGGAGTTAATTTTAGGAGGGAAAAATCAAAACCAAAATGGCCGACTTCCTGTTGGGTTGAGGTCATGCGGTCAAGAGGCTTTTTTGCATATGTTGGTATAATACATATGTGTACCGAATTTTGTGAGCATAGGACAAAGTTAGCAAAATTCCCTATGGGCATTTTTGGACTTTGTAGGGGGCGCTATTCCGCCATTCTGCGTCGACCATGTGCGACCACCCAAAAATATCGAATTTCGGATGAGGCCGGACGTCCGTGCAAAAGTATAAGCATTTTGGCATTTGGGAAAGGGGCGAAATTGGGGCATGAAATGTCGGAAGAATAATAATAATAATAATAATAAACATTACAATTTCAATAGGGCTTTCGCCAGGCGACTTGCAGTCGCCGCTCGGGCCCTAATAATAAACATTACAATTTCAATAGGGCTTTCGCCAGGCGACTTGCAGTCGCCGCTCGGGCCCTAATAATAATAATAATAATAATAATAATAATAATAATAATAATAATAATAATAATAAACATTACAATTTCAATATAGCATTTTTCCCCGGGGGTCTTCCATACCACATGATTACTTGATTACTTGATTACTTTGGGGTCACTTGCACTTTGGGGTCACTTGCACGTTGGGGCATGAACGAATTTCAATAGGGCTTTCGCCAGGCGACTTGCAGTCGCCGCTCGGGCCTTAATAATAAAGTTATTCCAAATAAAGATACAAAATCAGTACATCCTGCTGAAGAAAAGGAGGAAGGAAAACCAGATGAAAACAGGAGAGCAAAATAATTATCCCAGGTCGTAAATCAGTTTGAATTTGTCTCACAAAGCACAATAATGTCATAAAAATGTGCCCATGTGCATCTTATGTAACATAGTAAAGGTCAACCTTAAACACTCTCATAGGTCTAAATATCACCTGGGGAGATTAACATGAGACATAATTATGCAGTCAGGGAAGACCAAACCTCAAAACACTCAGGATGTTGGGATAACTTCATAACAGCACTTGTGATAATGTAGCAGAAGGACAAATCATATGGGGGTGGGGAGCACTTCAACCCTGCAGATGGAGAATATCAAACACTGATCAGATTAAATATTGAAGGATGCTGCCGTTTAGAAAAGGAAAGGATGACATCAATTCATGCACCAGGGAAATCACCTCTGCAGAAGCAATGATTGAGTCATCCACATATTG
This sequence comes from Scomber scombrus, assembly GCF_963691925.1. Lineage (NCBI taxonomy): Eukaryota > Metazoa > Chordata > Actinopteri > Scombriformes > Scombridae > Scomber > Scomber scombrus. The sequence goes on along the minus strand of NC_084988.1, from coordinate 13,209,389 downwards.
TACATATGACAAAATGTCACATTGAGATAGTCTTAAGATCAGGGAATAAATGACCTAAAGATGTCCCATGCAATGAGGGATTGAATAGTCACATGTCTTTGTGTGAGGAATTATATCCTAAACTCTCTACAGTTGACAGGTGGAAGTCCAGAGATGTATCACTCATGTCTTTGTTCTCTGTAAGAGATGTAGATGCCCTGAAGGGTTTCCTCCAGCTGTCCAAGCTGAGGAGGAGTTAAAAGGCTGTGGTCCCATGCTGATAGAAGGAGAATGCAACAGCGACTCCTGGTATCCAGTGAAATTGAGCATGTGTATCATGTTCCTCCATGGGCAGACTTTAATTCATCTGGTAGGAAGGGAGGAAAAGACAGTGACAGAGAGAGTGTGGGAGAAAGGCATGGGGAGGCAGATGACATGAAGAAACTGAAGGAAAATTGGGAATGGAGAAGACGAAGACACAACAGAAAGAGGAAGAAAGGGAAAAGAGTAAAAGCAAGGCATGATGGAGGGGAGGCAGAGTGAGAGGCAGACATAAAGGGAGGAGATATGGAAAAATAGTGGGATGAACCTGGAGAAACATGACTGTATGGCAAGGGAACAAAGAGGAAAAAAGAGTGAGAAGCAGAGAAGGAGGTCAGGCCAACTGACAGTCCATCAGGGATGCATCTCTGTCCTGGCATATTAATTCACACCCGCTTTCAGCCCACAAAAGCATGACAGAACCATCACAGAAGCAAGACTTAATCCACTGCAGAATATAAACCTGTCAAACCTGCATCAGCCACAGGCCATCAGGTATATCGCTGTGGTGTTGATATTTTTGGCAAGTTTAATTAAAGCATTGTTAAGCATGAACATTTATAGAAACATGGAACAAATTCAGACATTGATGCTCTTATATGTCACTCAAAACACAGAAGAAAGGAGCAAATGCCTGTGCTGTGAATTCCACAAAGATAATCAGTGCTCTTGTTTGTGTGTGCATTTGACTATTTTTGTGTGTTTACTTTGATTTAAGTAGATCAGACATTTTTAATCATCTCAGCATGGCATTACTGAGTAGAGAGATCTCGCTGTGTCTGAGAATGCTCAGCTTTCTCACTGCATTTCAAGTCTGATTGGGAAAAGAAGTGAAAAGACTGTCATGGTGTTGCTTATTTATGGAGATTTTCAAAGATAAGCAAGGAAACGTATGTGTATCAGGATGGAAAATGCAGAACATTGACACTATATCCCAGCATTATAATTTTTGCTGGACTATACTTGACATTCTGACTTTGACCATACAGATATTGGTTTTCTTGTCAAGTCTTTGAAACAACCCTAACCTGGAAATCATGAGGGGGACGGGGGGTTGGTGGAGGGGAAGGGAGTGCGGGGGTGGGACATAGGAGGGAGGAGGGGTTGTTGCTGTTCAAGTTTTTTCAAAGTGCTGTGTGAAATGCAAGAAAGGTAAGAGTCGCTTTAACTTCAAACTCTTATTGGATATTTAACATTGTTAAATGTTTAAGTCCTTTCTCATTGGCCTACATGTTTCTCCTTCTTTAATAATTGATAAATCAATTTTTTTTTTTTTAAGTGGTAAGAAGGGGCACCAAGGTTAGCTTTTCAGATTCCAGTAAGGTCAGTGTTACCTACAATCTACCCCCATCCTGACAAAAACAAAACCACTACAGGGAAATGGGACTGAAATTAGTTTTCCCTACAGGATGGCTGGCCTCACCCTAACCAGCTGTTCAAAAAATGTGCGCCTTCTAAACATCTGTAGCATTGTCAAATAAGAAGCAAGTACGTATGAGAACAGGAAGTCACTGTAGCAATACAAGTTGTAACATAACGTACAAAAAAACTGTTTCAGAGGCCAAAATATAAAATAAACTTAACTGCAAATCTCTTGTGAATGTAGGTGTGAATTTGTTTTATTTTTATCTGCATACCTGAAGAAATATGTGTTTTAGAATTAGTAGAAAGTATATATTATGCTGAGCTAACTAGCAGTATTCTGTCACCGCTACCATAACAGCAGTGGTGGTATGGTTTATTAGATGTGTGAGGATGGGGTGGTTGGAGTCTTTAGGGAACTGAAGATTTAATGGTGCTTTGAATCCATACAGTTTAACCTGCCTCAGTGCTTCTGCTGAAGTATAGATGCAGCATTTTCCATGTGATCTAACACTGACAGATATGATTCATGTTTCATTTTATCAAGTTTTCCCAAGAGTCCGTTCAGATTAGTTACCATGGCTTTGCAGGAAGAAAACCAGTTCAACTGTATTAATATAATTTGAGACAGGGCTACAGACAAATGAAATGTGCTTTTATGTTTTGTAAGGCACAGTGAAATGATGCTGTTCTGCCAATCGTGTCATCAGATCAGAAAACACTTCTATGTCGTTCTGTAGTATTTGGACTAACAATGTATTTTCTGTTTAATTTGGAGGTCTTAGCAAATATAGCTACAGGTTGTTTCAGTGGATGATTGAGGCAAATACTAGCCTAATGCGTCTTACCTGAAGCGCCAGATGGTTTGTTACACAGAACTATATAAAAAGTCATCCTTGGAAACCATGGATGTATGAAGAAAGACAGGACAGTGTCGGAGGCGGGGATTCAATCCTATGAAAGGTGCTCAGTAGCACATGAGGCCAAAAATATTCGTCCAGGTTCTTCCTATTCCATGTTCATTCTGCATCATTGGGGCCATTGAGCAAGGGCACTAGTGACCTCAGCTGGCCGAGCCAGCTAGCCTACTTCCAGTTTACCACCAGCTGAACAATGTAATCACAAAGCTCTTCTGGACTTTCCAAGTGTGATCAGAACAAATTCTCATTTCATGGGGTTTTGTGATGCTAAGAAAAATATATCTACTGAATTACAGACATCTGTTTCACAATGTAAGTATTTTGGGGGAAAGTATTTTTGGGCCCAGGAGCATCATGTAATGTAATTACACAGTTCGGCCACTATGTCAAATTGGCTTCAGAGCCCAGCGCTCTTCCTGGGAGCTTGTTGGAAACTGTTTGGAAAAGGGAAGGCAATTTCAAAAAATACTTTTCAGGTGATTGGACAAACACCTGTCTATCACCAATGTAGATACCTAATCAGCGTGGCCTGCCAAATTGGCTTGGAGTCCTTGTTGTGTGTTCTGCAGAGTAATGATGATGTACTTCCTTGTGGTCTTCATTTGTTTGCTAACATTAGCTAATGTTAACTAAAGTTAACTGGCTAATTCATTTAATTTATGAATATTGTCCTTTACAAAATGCCATGAGATTGTTGTGTAGTTAGTGTGTGTCTTGTTATGGAGAATGTATCTGTTTATTTTGTGTAGAATTATCAAGAATTATTGTTCCATATGTCGAAGTGGATTATTAAACTATTTTGGCAGTGATTGTTTGACTTGTGTTATATTCTTTGCGAATGCAATATATCCAACAAAAGTAGTTCTCGTGACAGGCCTAGGTACAGGGTGAATACATGATTTTGGAAGAGCCTATTTAAGGGAAACTTTGATGTTTTTCAACCTTGGATCTATTTTGCCATCTTTGTGTGTCTAAGTGACTGATGGGGACAGTGATGAACACCAACGCTTAAGCTGCAAAACAGGCTGCAATGTAATCCTTTGGTGCAATAGAGCCATATTAAAAGTGCTTGTTTTTGCTGCTGGCAGGCTCAAATTGTTATGTCTGACGACATTTAAAAGGATGCTACAGAGAAATACAGTGTTTTTCTTTACACTGTGCTTGATCCAATCTGTTTGTTGTTGTTTCTAGCTAAGTCTTAATCAAGGAGAAGCCTCATTCTGAAATATTATAAGAATTGTTGTTGTTTACGAAATCTGCAGAATATTTAACCATGAAACAGTTGGAGATAGGAGTACCAGGAGGAGTTTGTTGTGTTGGAGTACAGAAAGCATAGCTTTGTGCTATCTAAAATATTTTCAAAGCCATGGTTTAATGTTTAGCTGATTTCAACAGCAAACATTATAATTTGCAAACTTAGGACACCAAGCTGATCTCTGGTTCAGACATAAGCACATAGCTTGAAGCCTGACAAGAAGGATTCTTGTGTGATCGTGTGATCTTGTGATTGTGCTAATCTAGCTGCCTCACAAGGTAAAAATGCCTCTTGATCCTGTTTTAAATACCAAACCTGTGTCAAACCAAATAATGAAGCTTGTTTTAAAGAGATAGGGGGTGGAGGAGGAAGTGGTGAATGGAAATGTCCTTATTAAGAGTGACAAGAAGCTTGGGGGTTTGTGGATGAGGAAAAAAAGAGTGAATTAAGTTGTGTCAGGCAAATTTCATGCTAATAGCTTCAGTGACATTTTATGTTGTTATTGCTTGTGAAAATGGGAAATTACAAACATGCTAGTCAAGTTTCCATCTCAATGCACCTTCTCATGTTTAATATCAAAAGGTTAATAGACAATATGTAAATGACCCCCGAGGTGAGGGAAAACCCTGATTTATATTCTACAAGGCTCTCAATAAAACAAAAATCCATCAGTGTGTGCTGTTCGGTCTTTATCCACAAATGTATTGCTTTATTATTGCAGGAATTGTAAGGACAAATGTGTAATTGGTGCAGCCACAGTTATAACACAAAAAACGTGTCATAGCATACACATTCAAACCAGTAACGTTTGCAATAATCAGCACTTAGAATACCTGTCTTAAGCCAAACCAATGTATCACCACATGCAAATATATTTAGGGCACAGTATTGGAGAAAGGGAAGAAGATATATACAGAGAAATAAAATTACCTCTTGATAAACTGCCAACTTCTCTGTTGTAGCGGTCTCTGCACTCTGCCTTTTAACAAGGACTGGATAAAGTTTATTGTGTTTGACCTTTGAGCAGGGGCATCTTCAAGTTCAACACAAATGCCAGCCAAGAACAAGACATCCAACTCCCACCAGCTCCTAATTAGACAACAGTTTCTCTCTTATTTTCATCTTTGTGCACCCAGAGTGTCTCAGTAAGCAATGAAAAGATTAAACAGCTCTAGAAGTGGCAGGATTTGTTAAAGGAAGGAAATCAAGCTCAGTTAAAAAGGTGACTTGCAAATTAATGTTAATGTTATTAATTAACATGATGGTTTTCCATGACCAAGTGCAAAATCAAGGGAACAGGAAACCCTATCCTCTATCACTGGTAATTGAGTGCCTATTACCAGTGATGCACGTATACAGTAGATGGATGGATCATATAACAACTGATTCCTCAGTATGTATGCATACTTCCTCAACCACAGCTACATGCTACTGCCTAATTTGATGATATATTGCTTGTCAGGCCAGAGTGGATGTTAAGTGTGATAGATTCAGCAAGCTCCCATGTAAATATAGCCAGTCAATTGGATCACCAGCATGGTGAGATTATTTGACTTTATTCTCAAATAGCTAAAGGCAGTCAAATACAGCATGTGTCCTAATTTGAAATGGTCCTTTTTTTATGATTCAAAGAGACTAGTAAGAAAAACATATTAGAAATATATGTGAGCATAAGGATAACTAATGCAAAGCGTTGTGGGCCTTTAACCCACTTTGTTTAAAGGCTGATACACTGCTTGCGGCCATGGATCTGCAGTGAAGCACAGAAAGAACACACATGACTGAAGGCTGGGATTTACCTCACACACATATTCCCAATAACCTACGTATACTGACTCTGTGAAACCCAATTCATCCACACATAAGCTGAGGTGCATTTAGTGTTTGAGGGTATAAATAAAGCAGTGAATACCTCCACCTTTTTCAATTTTAGCTCCATATTGTCTTGTTATCATTAATGCAGAACATGGATTTATGGTTCTGCCATGAGGTATTGATTACAATTACTTCATATGATGAATTTCTACACAGTATATGCCACAGCTGTAATGTTTATGCTATGAATAAATCTGCAATACAAATGAATGGGTTTAACCATGTTTCCTGAAAGAACTAGCACTCAGCATTTGACAAACTCAGGTAATATGCCTTTAATTGTTCTTCACCCTCAATCTTCTTACCTTCCACCATAACTTAATAGATGAATTGCTGACTCGTTTTCCTTCCTATCAAGGTCAATTGTTATCACCATGGCGAGGAAGTTTTATTAAAACAGATGGGCCCTCGCACCTCTATTTTCAGGTGATGAATGCTGTGAACCTTCTTCAACCAGAAAGGGTGAAACAATAAAGCTGTTAACCTAAACTACATACAGCAAAGGAATATTTTATAGGTTCATTATCCATGTGTTCGGCCTCAGTAGCTGTTACATCAGCAATGTCCTTCACTCCACAACAAACCAGTAATGTAGCACATTCAGCTAAGAGAAAAAAAGAGTGGTTGTATAATTAATGTATTTGCTGGCACGATGCAATCATCCCGTGTCAACAATAGGATGTTTATTGCTCTGCAGCTGAAGGTGTTACCTACATAAGCCATTCAATACTTTTCTGGCCACGCAAAATCAAACAGCAACAATATTCCTGCATTAAAGATTTATCTAGCTCATTTTGGATCAGCTTTGATTGACTTCCTCCTCTGCCTGCATTCAGAAAGACTTTGTGACATTCACATTATGTGACCCCGTACTACTGATTAGAGGGAAAACCACTGGTTTCATCTTTAACAATGTGTTGTCCATTGTATTATCCATTGTGTCAAATCTGTAAATGAAAAGTAGCTAAAGCTGTCAAATATATGTAGTGAATTATAAAGTATGATATTTCCCTGAGAAATGTAAAAGAGTGGAAGTAGCATAAAATGGAAATACTCAAGTACAGCAACAAAGTACAGCACTTGAATAAATGTACTTTCCATCACTGTTGTGTTCTGGGAGTCTTTGACGGTACATTTTATAGTGGGTGATCTTTTAACCTGTAACTTTGCTTATGTTCTCCAGGGAAATAGTAACACCAATATATCTGAGAATGGTATCAATTCATACACAGAAATGTCTCAGAATTCAAGTGTATATATCATAACATCATTAGATGCACGTGCTGTCACTTTCTTCAGTCTTTCAACTTACTGTGACTGCCCCAGAAAATCCTAGAAATTGTGGTGCTTTGAACATCTGCCTGCTCAGGTGCATTCATCTTTCATGCATGATAGGTCGGATGAAAATTCATATATGGAAAGCCAAAGGGTGTGTGTGTGTGTGTGTGTGTGTGTGTGTGTGTGTGTGTGTGTGTGTGTGTGTGTGTGTGTGTGTGTGTGTGTGTGTGTGTGTGTGTGTGTGTGTGTGTGTGTGTGTGTGTGTGTGTGTGTCTGTGTCTGTGTCTGTGTATGTGAGTGTTTGTGTGTTGACAAAACAAGTGGCTCACTCTGTGTATGTGAAGTACACTAGAAGAGCATTGCCCATCGTCACTCTCATGACTTATTGAACCGTGACAGCTGTTGACCAACCAGACTATTCCTGCCTGCAGGAAGGCAGCAGAGAGAGAGTGACAGGGCTGAAAGACGGTGGAGAGCTCAAACTCTATTCAAGATCAAGACCACAACATAATTCCAATCCTGTCTTATAATACAAATGTCAAGAGGAGCTGATGTGTAATTACACACATTCATCTGAACCATTGTGTATTGTTTAATGCTGTGCCACATCTCTGAGTACCTAAAGAGCTGGTTGGATTTCATTTTGTCATCATTAGGCTACATCTCATGGTACACTTGACAGCAGTCTATCAGCTTATTTGTGTTGCTTTTAATGTGTTAACTATAATGAAAGAAAAAATGTCATTTTTTCTGATTTGAAGTTTTAACCACAGTCTTCAATCATCTTGATTTAAAACTGCATTCGAATTCCCATTCATGGAACAATTGTGCCAAACAAATACTTAAAAGCCTTTATTTCACAGCATCTCTGAATGTAAACAGACAAAAGCAACTACTTAAAGCAACATACGTTTAATTTCTGACAAATCTCCAAGATTATTTCTGTAGCTCTGCAGGTCAAAGCAGTAAATCAGTCTCTATGGCCGCAAGATGGTAAACCATTTCACACATGAACATGACATAGATATAGATTTTATATAGCAGCAAACAGACCCACACACAGCAAAACTGACCTCATCATCAGCTATCAGCTCTGCTGGGTGAATATTAGCTACAGGTTATTTGTATGAATCTTTTCTTTGTGTCTGGTAGCAAACAGACTTTTGTCTCATTTCTTAGCTGTATATGGCTTTTCTAAATGAAAAAAAAATCACATGAACCATAAAGAGTAGGAGCAAGCAGCCCAATGCCAATCCATATCATTTCTCAGGATACATCAGTTTGAAAATAATAAGAAATATACATTATGCAAAGGAATCTTGGGTCTTTTTGATAAAACTGTATTTTTGACTCATAAAACCATGTCAGATGTTTATGATCCGTGTTGCTGGTGCAGCTTCATTACTGGGTTAGTTATTACTTGCCAAATGGGAATAACGTGTCTTGTGCTGCTTTAACATACTGTTCAACCTAAACAGAGATCCGTACAGAATACTAACACCCTCTCACTGGATTTTCGTCGTACAACAAAGCAAATGAGCCAATTCAGATGAGCACATATGACAGGTTAAAGTGATTCTATGAGATGCGTAAAGTGGAATTTCCAACATTCAAAAATGTCATTTAGTGTTAAATTTAGTATTAAATTTTGTTTTTTTTAATATAATGAATAAGGCCAGAATAAGGCCAACCATTAGCTTGAGCTTAATAATTATTCAAGAAAATGACTATGTCGGCTTAAATCCGTGAAACTTACGTGGAACAATTTTACTGAAGTTTTCATTACTGATCATGGATTTTCCCATTGCTGCATGCACAACTTATTTGAATCATAGAGATGTTACTTTTTTTCTTCTTTTTTTTCACCATTCTATAGTCTAATACTTTTTAAATGTTATATCCAAAAATAATTATTATTGGTTTAGTTCAGGACCTGCAGCATCGGAAGCGTACAAGTTTATGGAAAGCTTTCTTGAAGTCCTCATTAGACATTGTGTATATGATCGGGTTGATGAGGGAGTTCAGATATCCCAGCCAGGTGAAAAAGTCAAATAACTCGGGGAGGAAACATGTGTCACATGTGGCTACCACCAGTGTGTATATGAAAAACGGCAGCCAGCAGACGATATAAGCGCCGAGGATTATCCCCAGTGTTTTTGTGGCTTTTCTCTCTCTGGCTGCTGAAATTCGTTTCTTCTCCAAAAGCGCGTCCGATACCGTCACCTTCACCTGGTTTTCGCTTGTTGAGGACCCGGTGTCGCTTGAAGGAGTGTCGTGTCTGTTGCACCGCAGAGAGCCGGTGGACGCCACGGATCCGGGGGAGTTGGTGACCAAGTGCGCAGAGGTGAGTCTCTTCCCCACTTTCTTGGAGGACTGCTTGAGGATCCGCTTCCGAGCCTCGACATATATCCGCCCGTAGAGGACAATAAGCAACAAGGTGGGGATGTAGAATGCCCCAAAGGTGGAGTAGATGGTGTAGAAAATATGATCCGTGTTGACACTGCAACTGGTCAGCTCATCCGCCTTCACCTGCCTCCAGAAGAGAGGCGGCAGGGAGATGGAGATGGCGATGACCCAGGCTGTGGCCACCATCCCGGCTGCGCGTCCCGGCGTGCGCTTTTTGGAGTACTCAACCGCGTCCGTGATGGCCCAGTACCTATCCAGTGCTATTACGCACAGGTGGAGGATGGAGGCCGTACAACACGTTATGTCCGAGGAAAGCCAAATGTCGCACACAATTTGCCCGAGCGTCCAGGTGTGGAAGACTGTGTACAGGACGCAGATGGGCATCACCAAAATGGACACCAGCAGGTCGGTGATGGCCAGAGAGGCGATCAAAAAGTTGGCAGGAGTTTGCAATTTCTTCGATTGGGAGATTGTGGCGATGACGAACGCGTTGGATAAAGTGGTAGCGAGCGTGAAAACAGAGAGAATCAACGCTAGACTGATATGGTAGGCGAGATTCTCTGCGCTGCCATCCACCGTGGAAGCATCTGCAATCAAACTGTAGTTTGTGGTGTTCACCGGTTGAGTCGGCTCGACTTGACCGGAGAGCTCCATAACTTTTAGTCACTTTTTTATCATATTTATTTCACCCTGTGAGATGTCTGACCTTTAAGGTGCCCCCTTTTCTCTTGACGACGTGGTAAAACTATCCGTTCCATCTGGCCAGATAAATGGAACAATCAGTCTGAAATATAAGCATGGATTCCTTCCCTCCTCATTTTCTTCTGTTACATTAGATTTTAATACGCAGATGCCGATATTTGAAAGTAAATATCCATTCCTCACAGGAATTTGAACTTTTCCGTTTTTTAGCCATAAACAGCAAACTTCTCTTAACGGTAAATATACACAGCAAATAAGACAAAAAAGGGTTGTGTGTGAGTGATGAGCAGTGAGTCCTGATGTCCCAACATCTGGGGAAGATGTCACAGATAATCCGCATGTAGGGCAGAAGTTCTCCAGAACTGTGTCTCCTCAGGCCCCCTGTGGTTGAATGGTGAGCCCAAAGTCTTGATTTTATACACAGTCTGCATCAAACCAGCACCATCACAGTCTCTCTCTCTCTCTCTCTCTCTCTCTCTCTCTCTCTCTCTCTCTCTCTCTCTCTCTCTCTCTCTCTCTCCCCCTACCTCCCTCCCCATAAACAGTAGGATATTTGCTGGGTCATAGTGCCTCTCTTTTGTAGCATATGCACCTTAAACATTGTGATTTGAATTGGAAAAATTAAGTGTTGCACATGTTCTGACAAGTCACCAGCAGAAGTTAGTAAGTCATAAGCAATTCTAAATGTTTAAAGTCAAAAGTATTATTAAAGTCCAAGTCTACAGTTTTAAAACTTATATATGTTGTGAATGTATATACATTTTTTGATCTCAGTGCCCTTCAGTTATGTTGTCCTGACAACAAATAAAGGGTTAAAAAGACTTTTTGACTGGTGCTGGAGGACAAACACCACTACTGGAACTATTAATAACTACCACTATTAATAAAAGTCATCATTTATAAACCTTAAACCCTGTCATGTTGTAAAATCCATTCAAATACTCTGCTTTTAATATTAATGTGTGTTTGGTTTTCCCACAAAAAATTACCTCATTAAAATCCTTGAAATTAAGCCATCTCCTTTTCTATTCTCTCTCTCAGTGAAAAATCCAGAATCTATAAATATGCAAATATTATTGATTTCAAAAGTTTAACTGGACAGAAAATGTTTCCTACTTCCTACTGAGAAATCTCACCCATGTGCACCCGGGATTTCAAGTTTCCACATCACACTTGTGTAAGTTGCATACTGGACTACTAGTAGCCTCCCAACCAGTTGTGAGGTCACAAATCCTGCTTATGAAGGCACACAAACTCAGATATAAGGTGAGTGCAAACAAATGTTCCACTTTTAGCAGATCCTATCTCAACATCAGAGCATCCTTTTAAATTCTTAAGACAGATAGTATGTAACTGGATGCAGGATGAGTGGTTCACACACTTTGAGGTCCTCCGCTTTTTGCACTTCCAATGTGTGAAATAGGCTGACATTGACGTTGGTATTGGGTCACTGTCAGTTACACACAAAGCTGTGAACCTCTTGCTCTTATGCAATGCATCATGTAGGTTCTCAACTTCACATATTGTCTCCACAGAGGCTGTAATCTATTCAATTACAATCTATGGTTATTTTTGTGAAATGAATTTCTGGTCTGCTCAGAATATATATATATATATATATATATATATATATATATATATATATACATATTAATGAACACCCCCCTCCTCCAACACACACAGATCAGATCATGGTCACCATCACCACTACTTGCCTAACCCTTAATTTAAACTTCACTGCTGACCCAAAAAACAGCTGTTTCCCAACTGGGGATATGGCTTTTGTCCCCAATTGGACAAGCCACCCCCAATGAACTGGTCCTGTCTGAAATGTGTCCAAAAAAGTAGCCTATGACAGACCACATATCACACACACACACACACACACACACACACACACACACACACACACACACACACACACACACACACACACACACACACACACACACACACACACACACACACACACACACACACCAGGACATTGTCCATTTTCCAAAACTAAGGAATTGAAATGACTCCCAGTAATGAATCTATGTGTTATATATTCTTTTCTCATCTCTTTTCCACTTTTATTCATTTCCTCATCAGAAACTTTTAAATGAAATTGATTTGTCACTTCTATTGCACCCGACAGTCTTCTGATTCACACTTGACTGTCTGCATCTGTGGTGCTGAACTGGTTTTAGCAGCTGGAAATTGTCGACTTTTGAAGCATAGTTTCAGATACATTATTCATTTAGATTATTTTTGGTCTTTCACATCACAGTTGTAAAACCCAATCAAGTTTGATTTAGGCTGTAAAGTAATATTATTAGATAGTGATAGATAGTGATTATGACATTTAAGATCCCCCCAGACATTTTTTATGTACATAAAATACTCCTAATAACATCTACTCTTTCTCCCTCATTAAAAAATCCAAAATCCAGAATAGTGATGATGTCACAAATCCTGCTCAAAAATGCACACATTGCTCTACATTTTTTGGGGACACAGAGAAAGTTCAGCAGATGAATGTACAAATACCCTTGTAGTGTCAAACGTTGCACATACATCATTCTGCACTGAGAAGCTCAAACATCAAACTGAAGGAAAAGGAAGATAAACACATTTTTGACTGGAGGGAGACTTTTTAAACATTCACATACAGAGAAAAATGTATATGTTTTAGCCACAAAAGGCCCTCTGACTTGTTGGCACTTAAGCACTTATCAGCACTGGATAGTTAATGGAAACCAGCTACTGCTAAATCAGGACCATGGACAGTGCCAGGTTTTTCACCTGAGCTGTCTTCTCCCTTCTCCTTTCCTTTGTTCTTTTCTTCTACCTTAAACTGATGAATAATGTCATATAATAACCAAAAATACCTCTGTTAATACCCAATATGTTTTGTACATGGTTTTTGAGACTTTCCAGAAAATCAGGTGGTATTTCTGCTGAAGTTTATAGTAAGTATCTTTATTATAGCTTATTTTGGATGGAACTGGCATGATTTATACAATCAAAGTTCAAATGACTTGCAGTGTTTCCACTGAGGGGCAAATATTCACATCATGACCAGTCATGTGAATCATGTGTGGTCATATAAATGTATTTTTTCCACAACACTTTTTGAAAAGGTTGACTCTGTATGCTGTCCTCAGGTCAGTAGGTCATGATCTAAAGGTCATCGTTACAGCACATGTCCAGGCCACACATGGCAGCTAACACACACAGCTTCATCTTTTACCAAAGTCAGCAATACATAATCACTGTTATTCTTCTCTTCTTAAAAGAAAGCTGACCGCTGGGACTGTCCTGATGTTAGTCTCATGCATTTGTCACACAAAATCCAAGACAGTGATCTATGAGTCTGCTGCTTTTCCCTCCAACCAAAGAAGGAAAAAGCTGATTTGAGTCATGCATTTTCCTTGGTGAAGGTGGTCTTAACTGTTAAAACAACCTTTGTCATGAAAAACTTCAGACAAGCACATTAAAAAAACATCAGGAGCATTTACAGTTTGATATAGCAGGAAGGTATCTCACTGAGGTGCAAATTAACGATGCATTCATCTCAACAAATAATCTAGGAAAAAGGGAAAAGACCATGGACGTCTGTCAAAGACATGCTACTGGGCAGCTTGTTTCCACTGAGGCAAATGAAGTTGAAGTTTCCATACAGTCACAATACTTTGAGGTGCTTGTGTTTGGCTAGTGTCTATGAAATGTCATAAAGGTGAATTTCTGAAATGTTCCTGCATATAATATCAGTTTATGAGCTGTTTATACCTGGATTTATTCACAAGAATCAATATTTACATGGTTTAAAAGGCTTTACATATTGTAATTGGTTGGAATTATATGAGGTTGTACTTTCCTGGGGAGATTGAGCATTAACTCATTAGATTCTGGTGATATATCTTATATTGACTCAACTACTAAAATAATCCATAAAGCATTCAAAAATAACTTTGATACCCTTGAAAGTTACATTAGCAATGTGCCATCTCTCCCCCATCATAGATAAGTATGTTTAGTGTTAATGAATTTTCTTTGTGGATGGACTGCACCTGCTGCAAAAGGAAATTGTAAAAGAGTGTTACTGGAGTCCTATCGTTTTATTTTGTTTCATGGTTGTGGTTTTCTGTGTTTGAAAGCTCCAGTGTGAGTGACCCAGTTCAACAGCAGCAGAAGCACAGGGCAATTTCTGTGACTGTGTTTCTGTTATCTCTAAACACATTGCAGTGCAGCCCATTCACCGGTTACATCCAATCTCACACTGGCCCTGCAAGTCCTATTTATAGTCAGGTAATAAGGTATCCAGCAAACCTTAAAGTCAGCACATTTTACCACATGCGAGCACAGGACGATGTGGATATTTTGAGATTTTTTAAGACCTTTTTGATATGCAAATATGTGAGTTTATTATGAGTCATTTTAATTCATCCACTTGATGATTTAAAATTAATTACATGTTTGAAACTGGATTTCTGGCAAGATAAAAGTTTGTTTGGATTCTGGCATGAGTTCATCATTGTTCCAGCATGTTTTCTGAAACTTCATCCTGAGTAGGTCAAGTGGTAAATGGATCAAGTTCCTGCCAAGAACCATCAATAGTGTGTTCCAGGTGGAAACATTCCTGCAAGAGTCTACATCAAAAAGGGAACTAAATAAATCCTCAACATGCTTGCATATATTTGTGGCCACTTGGGGGCAGCACAACAAGCTGTAACATAATGTTTAAATATTTTTACCTCAGTTGGAACACACAGAGCAACATTTGCATTTATTTAGAGTCATGGCCACCTGCCAAATATATTTCTGTTTTAATTTCCACCAATTCCTGAGTGAAGTATCTGACTTCTTAGCTGCTAAATGCTCTTCTGTGTTCACCAGCTAGTCACTAACATACTCAGTGTGCTATTTGGCGCTAAGTGGGTAAGATACAGTGGGGTTTTTTATGGATTTAAAAAAATGTTTTTTACTTAAAACAGCTGACTTACAAATGGAAATTATGCTGATGGGAACGGTGAGAGAAGGCAGTAAAGTTACGAGCCATAAAATCAAAAAAAATAATTGTTTTGAAAGAAGCTGAAATACAGAGCGGAGAGGAACTGCTTGATCAGGTGATAATTCTCTGTAGGTTCATAACTGTGCACAAAACATTTCACATTACTGAGTGAACATGAGTGAAGCGTTTAAGTGACAGTTGCAACTCACAAAGGTGTGATGTTGTACATACACGCAATTCTGCAGCGCTTTTTAACACTTAAGCACTTTGTTAGAATAAACTTCATCAAGAGCACTTTTAACGCTTTTTTGGGGTGACTTTGTTGTCGTATCTGTTTATCCCTGATAAGTGACAGCTGTAAGCGACTGAGAACAAATAGGGCAAGCCCAAATCAGGGCAGATCCCTTGTTGTTATGACATGCATCAGTCCCTCCCCACCTACCCAAAACCATCGCTGTAGGGAATGACTCCTTCTTCTGTTTATAAGATGAGTCACAGGAGAAATGACCAAGCTGAGCTGAGCTGGGTCATCCATGTTTGGATTCTGGATTCTAAAAAATACAGCAGTAAGATGGAAGTGGATTTCAAACTTTGAGAGAGCATTGTGTTTGTGTTTGCATCTGCATACAGAATCAGTTTCATGTTTGTCAAGGTTATATTTGCATATTTAAAGACATCATGTCCACATTCCTCCAAAGTTTCATTCAAATTAATTGTAAATAACGGTATTCAGTTGGCTGCAATCTGCCACCTCAACTCTAGATGCCACTAAACCCTCCACATTAGTCCCCTAAGAGCAGTATTTTCAGTAATGCTACTTTATTTTTCTACTTCACCACTACATTATTTATCCTGATGGCTATAGTTTGCAGATCAAGATTTAAAGTACAAAAAATGTTTTGGGTTTATAAAAATTGATACATTTTTATAGGTTAAACTACCTGAAAGTAGTGTATAGCAGTTTAATTCTATTAAAAGGTTGTTTACAATAATGTCATAATATAATACAATTTTCTGAAAAGGTTCATTCTGCTTAACGTACTTTAACCTTTGATAATTAAGTGCATTTTTCTTATTCATTTTTAATGATGAACTTTTACTTAGGAGTAGTTTTATAGTGTTGTCACACTACTTTAACAGTATAAGATCCTGCACCAGAACCAAATATAGGACAAATGTTGAGTTGCAGAACCCATCCCACTGCAGTGCTCCCCAGCATGGTCTGATGGCACATGTTGCCTTCTGCTCCGCCAATCAGCCCTTGGAGGCATCCTGCTAAAAATGTATCAGGGAGTTTGGAACTGGAAGCTTTTTGGGCACAAACTCCAAATCTGATGATGATCACATAAAGGATCTGACGCCACCATGTAGGGGACTGTCCTCCTTTTTGAAGGGCTTTTTGCCCCATTTTTCAGAGACCTTCAGCATGCATATTGTGTGGGTCACCCAAATGAAGATTGTCTGCTTGCTTGTAGAATGTTTCATTGCACTGCTAAATTAAACACTGAAAGCACTGTGTATCGCATAATTTTACTCCCTGGAGGAGAGGATGTGACGGGAAATGAGCTAAGTAGTGACTGCTGATTGATAACAGGCCTGTGTTACTGCGGTCGGTCTCATTCTGGCTTAAGATCATACAGAAACTGAATGGTCACACGAGAAAGAGACTGCAGGCAGATATGATTTTTATCAGCACTTTGAAGAGCTGCAGCCGGTCCACACATTGCAGAGAAGGAATCAAGTGTAGAAATTGATTTGTTAAGCCATGGCAACGATGCTGCAGTGATACCATTGTGTCAGTCACTGAGGATTTGTTGCATAATGCATAATATTTCTTCTCTAAACATCCATGGTATGTAACTGCAGTATCAAAGATGGCCTCATTTTAACAATTAAAAGAAGATTACTCTGTGGTATAGATTGCAAACATTGTAATTGACATGTTACTCTGAGATATGAGAATATGACTTTAGCATGTGTGATGAGACTTAATTTATTGCCTCCTTGAGGAATTCCTTGAGGAATTTTGTTTGTGTGTGTATGTTTGCTTAAATACGTGTGAAGTTAGTGTGCTGAAAGAAAAGACACAGGAGGCGACCAGGCTAATCCTCAGTGGGCAGACAAGGGCTAATAGCACTCATCAGTGTTGGTGTGGGTGATGGCTGATGGAGTGTGAAAAGGAGAAGTTGCTGTGTCGCATGAGGTTTAGCTGTTAGGAAGAAGCTATGTTGAAATTTATCACCCTGTCTAGAAATTATATATTGTCATACATACCCACTTCCATCGAGGCTGGCAGAAAGTTAACCCACTTTGTCACAGCTGCATTTACATAAAGCTTACACAGCAAAAAAGACAATGTTATCACAGAGCGAGTCTGCACAATTAAGTGCTTCTGTTCGCACAAAACAAGAGAAAGTGGGAGGACTGAGTCTTCCTCAACTGCTATAGAAATCCAATATTCCTCTGTGTGTGTTTATGAAGAATGTTTACGCCTAAGCTTCACAAGTACAACACCATCTGTCTAACTATGTCAACTCCTGAGTCAAAATGCACCAGATGCAACCAGATGCAGTTTTGTGGGCTGTTATGCACGGAACACTGCAAACTGTTTCATGTAGAGCCTATATCAGTTAGTACTGCTGGCTTATCTTGCTCATTGGGGGGTATTGTGTGTACATACATGTGTTTTGCATCTGTGCTTACATTTGAGATTATGCAGATGAAACCTGTTTTGGTGCATAATGTAATTGTGATTTAGCAGCCTAATATAAGAGGAAGACTGTCAACTATCAAATCTCACAAATAATTAAGGGTGACCCACAAGGCTAAAAGTCAATCTTGGCACTCAAAACAATAAAGAGTTGTTTGTATAGTCGGCATTAGTTGAATAAGCACATAAAACATCAAATTATTGCTTTTATTATTTTTCATAAGTGGGCAAATATAACATGATGGATTACCAAATCCCAGGATGGGTTATAACAACAAGAGACAGCCCATGTAATTGTAAAGGTGCACTGCAGGACAGTTGTTTTAGTAAGTCCCCATATGCATCCATTACAGAGATATTATTAAGAGTATGAAGTGAGTGCTTTTGCAATCGTGGACGACTGATGCAACCCTTGAGGGTTAATATGAGGGGTTCTTATGTCACATAGTGAAAACTGAACACCCCACCATTCAGTTTGTTCTGGCACCAGGCTGTGCTCTACAGTGAATGTACAGTGAATGTGGAGATTTCTGGCAGTGTTCACATGAAAACATACAATTGTGATTAAATTCTTTTTGATCTTAACGACCTTTAAAGGTACCCTGTAGAGTTTTTGACCACTAGTGGCACTATAGAGTAATGTTTTGATGAACAGGTGCAGTTTTGTTTATATCTTACACTCTACTAACATGCAAACAGTGTTGCCAACTTTCAAGACCCTTTTATAGGATTATTTAAGACATGGCATGACATGAAATAACTTGAAAGATGTGACAGACATGACTGATGACTGTCACAGCTAAAAAAGTGTCTTTGAAGGCTAAAATAATTTGGATTAATTCAAGTCACAAGCAGTGGAATAAAAAGCCCACTTGCTAATTCAGTTTTATTAACATTAATTTTGATGTTCAGTTACTGATGAGAATATATCATCCATTAATCTATTAGTGGCTCATACTGTTTTTGGTTAAGTCTTTAGTCTGTCCACTAAGGGGTGCTGGCAGGTGGCGGGCATTGAATCGACAAGGCAGTCAGCACTTTTACTCCATACAGATTGTTAAGAGCAGTGATTCATTCATTCATTCATGAAACTAAGGAGAGGAAGACAATCTGCAGGAAGGACACTTAATAAATACTATTTTGTTTGTATTATGCAACCTATTATTGTCTCTTGAAGTGTCTCTTCATAATTTATTCAGGAAAGAAGAGGTCCTCTTCTAGAAAAATACAAAATACATAAATGGGGTGTTTAAAAAGACAATGAGATACTAAGTCAAAATTAACATAATTAACAATATTTTTACTCAATTAAAATGACGAGAAAGTGAGCCAAAGTTAGTCCATTTTATTTAAGCTCAAGTGCTTTACCAGGTTACCAGCTATGTTCCATAAAGTCCCGTTCAACTTTAAAATACAACAAATAACTTACTAAATGCAATTTATGGAGACTCCCATGGTCCCAATCAAATCACACACCCAGACCTTCCCAACTGTAGCTTTTTCAGGTAATCTCAAATTAATTCTTAAATAGCTGGTAGGCCCAAAGTCTATTTTCACTGAAAAAGATGTTAAGTCAAAATTGTGATCTGTTTATGTATCTACATAACTTTTTCTAATAAGAAACTTTATAAAGACTACATAAATTAATAACCTTTTGGCAGGTGTTTATCCTTTATCTTTGGTCATTATGCAGTAGCCTAATAAACATTATTTAATTCTGATTCATTTAAAGTAATTAATGAAAGGATTTTGATTCAGACCCTCCTGCATTCTCCAGAGGGAAAGTGATCATACGGTCAGAGTGATCTTGATAAACCCAAAATCTGTTTTTATTACAAATCAACATTAGCACATATTTATTGACCATTCATAAAAAAACATTAGCTATAACATATACCACTTCATAATTTCCCTGTAAATTACAGTAAACTACTGGCAGTAGTATGAGAATCGAGCACAGAGTGAAAGAAGGAGTCATGAAGTCACCTCAAGTTCTTCAGAAGAGTGGTGATGAAGATTCACTGTGAGTTTATCTTTTTCTTTTTGGCTTTACTTTACCTGACTGACCTCTGTTCTCCTCTCCGGATCCATCACAATGAAGACCTTTACAATAAAAAGAAAACACATTTGAAACACAGACATTAAAATGAACTAAAAGTCATGAAAAATAAACACAAACCACAAAGGGATATAAATGCAAAATTAAAAATAATAATAATAACCTTAGGTAAAATTATCAAATTCTTGTTGCTAAATCCTAAAACAAACAGGGGAACGCTGTAAAGAGGCTAAACCATCTGTGATGTGATCATGCCTCTAAAAGCATGACAGCTGAGTTCTGCACACTCTGTAGTTGTTTCAAAGGGTTTTTGATTAAGACAAGAGAAAAGGCTGATGCAATAATCAAGGTGTGATGAGTTAAAAGTATGCAACAGTTTCTGCATCTCTAAAATTTAAAGTAGATCTCATTTTTGCAATATTTATGAGATGATAAAAACATAATTGGACAAGCTTTGTGATATTTTGCTCCAAACATAAATTGCTTACAAACAGGACACCAAGATTCCCAATGTGTTGTGACAGGGAACCTTTAGATAGCAGTACTTGTTTTGTGATATGCTGGGAACTTATGACAAGGATTTCTGGGGGGGGGTTTTCACCTTGAACTCACCTATTATTTGCCAAGTTTTACAGCTTAGTAACAAACTACAACATCTGTGCAGCAACCTATAGCAAATACAGTTGGGTTGAGCTAAAATAGCCAACATGACCACTCTGTCTTTTGGGGCTCAGCAACCAACTCAGCTACATATCTGAATCAACTTCAACTGTTATGTGCTTGAGATAGTAGGCAGGCTATTGTTAATTATGAAATGCGAGTGGAATAAACAAGGTGAAGGTATAGATCATCAGCATTCAGTTCAAAAGAAAACAGTCAACCAAAAATAATGATTATACCAATTTAAAAATCAAACGCAGTCGCTAATTGAGTAGCCAAATGCACAAATGTAAGTCTATTTTCTGAGTATGACATTCCTGAACTTTTGGTTTAATTCCACAAAGGAGAATGAACGTTTTATTGTTGATGTTGATGTCTGCATGTGGCTTAATTACGTACCCTCATTAGGCTACTGGCAGCGAATGTATTTTACGGTCAAATCAAAAGAATTGTAGCTACCTTACTTTTAGAACTTGGCTGTATTTACCTTTTTTCCTGGATGGAAAGGGTTTGCATGGACACAAATATTTCGTAACAGACTTTTACCCTATGGCAGGCATGTCCAAACTATTCCACAAAGGGCCATGTGGCTGCACGTTTTTGTTCCAACCATTCAAGAGCACATGATTCAACCAATCAACTGTCTGAAGACTGAGATCAGTTGATTAAATGAGTCAAGTCTGGTGTGCTTCTGCTTGGTGGGGTTAAAAACCTGCAGCTACATGGCTCTTTGTGGAATAGTTTGGACACCCCTGCGGTATCCTCCCCACTTCACAGCCCACGCCGTTTTCTTGTGCTATCCATTCTTGGTAACTGGTGCGCTTTTACGCACAGCCACATGATGAGCGCCTGGAAGTGTCGGTGTCCTCCGTTGACCTCCCTCTGCCTCGCTTTGCTTATAAACCTATTGGGCAAAGCGTCGACTTTCGAGTTGACACTGCTTCACACCAACGACAACCATGCGCGCATCAAGGAGACCAGCGTGGACTCGGGAAAGTGTCCTGCCGGTGGTCCATGCTTCGCTGGGGTCGCCAGAAGGTTCACTAAAGTGTCGGAGATCCGTAAAAAGGAGAATAACGTGTTATTTCTGGATGCCGGGGACCAGTTTCAGGGAACTGTCTGGTTTAACTACTACAAAGGCGCCGAAGCAGCGCACTTCATGAACAAACTTGGTTATGATGCTATGGTAAATAATATTCTCTTGATTTTAGATGTGAGGCATAAATGAAACGTCTGAACTGCACGTTGGAGAATTGTCGATCTTTTTTTCAAAAACAACATTGAATCAATTTTATTTTTAAAAATCTATGTTCTTTTGTGTGTTTATAGGCTTTTGGAAACCATGAGTTTGACAATGGAGTGGAGGGTCTGATTCAGCCCTTCCTCCAGAATGTGAATTGCTCTGTGTTGAGTGCCAACATAAAACCTGACCAGACTCTGGCCCCAAAACTCAGCGGCTACTATGCGCCATACACAGTCTTCAGTGTTGGCTCAGAGCAAGTGGCTGTTGTTGGATACACCACTGCAGAGACGCCATTCTTATCCTTACCGGGTAATTCATGTAAATCAACATAATATGGAAGTTATTAAGAACTATTAGATGCAACACTTCATGTGCACAGTGAGTTAAAGCTTTATTAGGACAGTACATGATATGTGTTTTCCTCTGCCTAATGCACCAAAGATACAATTCTTTTTTTTAAACTTCTATTAGTCTGTTTGTTACTCACTGGGACGTTTATCTTCTTCTATATTTATTTATTTAATTTTTTTGTAATTTAACGATAGTCAATGTTACACGTTTTATTCACCAATATTTGGTTGTAAACTAAAAAAAATAATAGAAACCCTCTCTCTCCCTTCTGTGCCCAAGGCCAACACCTTAAGTTTGAGGATGAGGTAAAGGCGCTTCAGTTTCAGGTTGATAAACTGGAGACTTTGGGGTACAATAAGATAATCGCCCTGGGACACTCTGGCTTTGATGTGGATCAAGACATTGCCAAGCGGGTGAGAGGAGTTGACGTTGTCATTGGAGGACACACCAACACTTTCCTTTATACTGGTATTTCTATTTTATTCTCCTCTCTTCTGATTTATTTTGTTGGATAAGGTTTCACACTTGTAACTCTTAGCTGGTATTGAGTTTTATGATTTTATTCAATTCACCTGCAGAAGACTTTTTTTCACACTACGCTCAGATACTTATTTATATATACAAATGCATGAAATAAATTTAAATACAAAGTAGCAAGAACAAAAGCATTGTTTACCTTCACTGTAAGAGAAAATGGGAAACAGTGCACAATAACCCTCGAAATTCTACTCATGGGAGGAAACCCCCCATCCACCGAGGTGCCAGCAGGTCCATACCCTTTCATGTTGAAGTCTAATGATGGGAGAAATGTGCCAGTGGTCCAGGCCTTTGCATTTGGGAAATACCTTGGATACCTGAAGGTTACCTTTGACAAGGCCGGGAATGTGGTGAAAGCTGACGGAAACCACATCCTAATGGACAGCAGCATACCTCAAGGTAACAGCCTGTGCTTCAGTAATTACACATGGGTTGTATTAGACTTTGATGCGTTACCGGTTGAGAGGACAAAGCTGAAATCAATTATTAAACCAAATATATTTTTTAAATGACTTGATGTGAGATTGAGATAGGACAATCCATGTCTGTCTGCCATTCTCAAGTAAATTAATAATTAAGTGTACATCTTGGAATAATTTTGGTAATATTAACACAGCTGCTGAAACAAAAGTTTGGACTTTTTTAGATTATTCATTAAAAAGGTACCACAAAACAGTATAATGAATGCTCTGTTTGCTAAACTATTTATAAAAACTTTCTTGGGGTTTCATTTAAAATGCACTAAGCTTGTCTCATGTTTTCTTCATTTTTTTCATAAGCTTAATTTTTCTTCAAACTCTCAGACCCAGACATCCTCGCTGACATTGAGGAGTGGAAGAAGGCCTTGGCTCAGTACTCCTCACAGTACGTTGGACAGACGTTAGTCTACCTCAATGGGACATTTGAAGAGTGTCGATTTCGGGAGTGTAACCTTGGAAACATGATTTGTGATGCTATGGTAATAACTACAGGAAACTTTCAGGAAATTCAATCAAATATTGAAAAGGGAGTAGTTGCTCCCTCAAGCTGTTGTTTACTTAACCCCAGAGACAAAAGGAGAACTTTTTTCTGCAATATACTTCAACATGTTTTCTTTAACAGAGACCCCCAGTTTCACCTTGTGTGTAGCTCATATCCTGTCTGTGCATGTTCAATGTTTAGAATTAGATGGGAATTCATGGAACTGAAAGGGCTGCATGGATTCTGAGGAGACTGGCATAAATACCACTTACCAGATCACAATGTTATCCACTGTCAACATATAACTTTTTTTCTCATGTCATCAGATTTATCACAATATAAAGTATTCAAGTGAGCAGCAGTGGAATCATGTGGGCATATGCATGCTGAATAGTGGAACCATACGGACAGCTATAGATGAGCACTACAGAAACGGTAACAGATTTTTCTAAAGAATAATGTAGAGCTTCACTATAAAGGCCACTTATTGTATATGAACTGCCTGCAGCTGTTTTTATAAAATACTCACTCTTACTTATAGGTACCATAACTATGGAGGAGGTACTCACAGTCTTACCATTTGGAGCAACCTTTGACTTGGTCCAGATAAAGGGATCAACAGTGAAAAAGGCATTTGAACACTCCGTTCACAGATATGGAAGCAAGTCTGGAGAATTTCTTCAAGTCTCAGGTCTTTGCTACTGTGCTCATCTACCAACACTGTTTTATAAATGAGTGACTCCTAGAATAATATTCAAGGATATGATATGCAATTTTCTGCAGTGCCAGTCCAAAGTTTGGACACACTTTCCCATTCACTTGAATGAGAAAATAAAAGGCAGATGCCAGATGTGCATGCATGGAAACACAGTTCTGTTTACAGAGCTTCACTAGCTTGTTGTACT
The DNA here is from genome assembly GCF_963691925.1 of Scomber scombrus. Classification (NCBI taxonomy): domain Eukaryota; kingdom Metazoa; phylum Chordata; class Actinopteri; order Scombriformes; family Scombridae; genus Scomber; species Scomber scombrus. The sequence goes on along the minus strand of NC_084988.1, from coordinate 13,184,870 downwards.
ACATATCACAACTTCATGACTTTAATCGCCAACCTTATCCCTATAACTGTTACCTTCTCTGGCCAGTTTTTGTATTCAATAAGATGCAGCCTTGGTGAGAGTTGAATGAGAAGATCAATACCACTCTTATGTTAACAGTATATACGCAGTCTGAAATAACTTAGCGGAAAGACTGGAAACAGGGAAACTGCTATCCTAGGTCTGTCTGAAGGTAACAATATGTGACTACCAGCACCTCTAACGCTCACTAATTAATAAGTTAAATCTAATTTATTTAATACACATAAAAAACACAATTTGTATTTCTACAGGGTGGGAAGCAATTAGCATGAAACATTTGGAAACAGCAAAGCTAAATAACTTTATATGTTTTACTTTAATTTATTTTTACTTTCTCTCCATCATTTCCAGGCATTTATGTAGAGTATGACCTCTCCAAGCCAGTAAACCAGCGTGTCGTGTCTCTGTCCATGCTTTGCACCAAGTGCCGTGTGCCCAAGTATGAACCATTAGACCTGGAGAAAAACTACACTGTTGTCATGTCTTCATACATAGTGGACGGAGGTGATGGCTTCACTATGATCAAGGACGAGTTGCTGAAACATAACACAGGTGGGCAGCAGAGTAAATTGTGATTGTGTGAGATGAGATGAGCAATCTGAAATGAAATGTTCTTATTTGGCTGTAAGGTAAATGTGTTTAGTGTAATGTATAAAGATAGCCAAATTCAGTACTTCAAAAAAAAAATCTACTAGCTTTGCAAAGAGAGAATGTTTACCAACCATTGCTTTTAATGGACTCTCTGGACATATATTTGGATGATAAAGTCAAATTGAATCATCAGTGCGTATTATGTAGGTGATATAGGCTTTCAAGTAGTACAAAACACTTGGGAACCCAGAATGATATTTCCTAATTCAGTTGCCTGTGTATCATCATGAAAACAGTACGAAAAAACAGATTCTAGCAGGCTGCATTGGAACTGGAAGTCATGCCAGCCCCATATTAAAAGAGAGCTTCACAATTTTTCAAGTCTATGTTAAAACAATAGTCCCATTTGAACACTGAAACAGATTTTGCTCATTGTAATCATTCCTGCTGTTCATAATGACCATATAAAGATTCCCTGTGCCTATAATGTGAGTGAATCCACAGATTTATTTTAAGAGTTATTTAAATCAAGTGGATATCTTCCACAGTTATTTCTTTTTTCTTTTTGGTAAAAAATCCCTTTGTTTTAGGACAGACTAGAAAAAGTGTGAATCTGTCACACATCACTTTTAAGTGTCTTTTCAAAATCAGTGAGAAAGTGAGTAACAGGTCAGCAACAAGAGAAGAAAGAGGGGAAGTGGTTGCAAACAATTTCTTAAACACAGGATGCTGCTTTGAACGTGTTACACCCAAGTAGCTTCCAGTCCACACCATATTTTTGCTTCTAAGTGGCTGCATTGTGTGCAATATCTGAATTTCACAATTTATGTTATAGTTCGCCACAATTAAGTGGCATCTCATTAATTTCACATTTAAAAGTATTTTGTGTAGTGAATGTGAATGCATTTCCATTTGATGGAATAACCCACTGACTGCAGGCCTAGGAAAAAGTGCCTGTCTATGCATTTTAATAAAGCCAGCTAAATAATATTATTTATTTATATTATTTATTGAACTTATTTAAACTCAGTCTGATAAATATGTTTTAATAGGAGTCTATACTGCAGCTTTCTCATACTCACAAAGCTTATCCCACTGTAAAAATTGAGAACAGGTGTTTTTAAACATGCATTAACGGCTAACTAACCAAGGTGTTTTCCCACTTCTTGCAGGTGATATGGACATTTCTGTTTTCTCTAAATACCACATATCACAGATATGAAGCGCGTGTACCCTGCTGTGGAAGGCCGAATCACTTTCAAGAACTCGGCTGTCTTTTCAGCCCACAGCTTCAGCTTCTTGCTGCTGGGTTCATGCCTGTCTCTGGACCTCTGATTAGCTTTGTGCACTCCAGGAAACTGTGAAAGTGAAGGGCAAGTTTGGTAAATCCTCTGGGACATGGTTAACTGCCTTTCCATCTCGCTGCCTTCAAGGATAACTAGCAGACAACAGCAATCCCAGGTTCAGCCTCCGGGTAGGTTTAATAGCCAGACAGGAACTTATTTTATCCCACAAGTCAGCTGATGATTTAAACAGCTAATTAAAAGCAGTTATATACACAATTTTACACACAAATGTGCTAGATTAACAACGTAAATATGGGATAAATATATGGATAAAAATAAATATAGTTGATTTCCATGTCATTTAGTACTATTTCTACAAGTATGAATGTAACTCAAAAAAATACATTTCTTATTGATGTCAAAAATCCAAGACAGTGTACAGACAAGAGTTCCACAACTGCAGGGCAACGCGCAGCTTCTTGGTGAGTGATTAAAGGGAAGTCTGCCTGGCTGCTTGTCCCCTGCCTCACCCACTGAATAGCCATGGATGAAAACAAGCCAAAACTCCAAAGTATCTATGCATCTGAATCTGGCTTTGGTCATTCTTTGATATTGTGCAGTTTTGGCAAATATCTTCTTTCTTACATTTAGTTCCAGTTCATTGGACACCACTTATTCAGAAAGTTAACATAACACTGGTAATGTGGTTATAGAACCATGCCATAGCTATTTGAGTTTGTTCATCAAGTTCAAACACTGTTAATGAAAAAAAGTTTTCAAAAAATCATTTTTTATAAAATGGAGGGCACGCTTTCACTTTTTTGCATAATGAAAGAAAAGCTTGTTGTTAGAACTAATCAAAATGAGCCATGATGTTTCATTTGAGGTCTGCAATGAATGATGATTCTTCTGTTCCGTTTATCTGGATTAATTTTTTTTTAAATTAATTAATTAATGTGCCAAAGTATGTTTAGTTTAAATTATGTTAAAATTAGATCTTAAGTGTGTGAGCCAAGTATATAATCTACAAACTCTCTAATTAACTATCACATATTCCATTAAAGTATAATGACATCAAACTGGTTTAAGCAACAAATCTTTAGATTAAATGCTTATATTTGTTGCTTGAGTATGAGACGACTAATCAATAAATGGCCCTAATTTGAGCACTAAGAAACATTCACAATTCTATTTTCAAGTGTATTTAGCAGTACACTAAATGTTAAGCTGCTGCAATAAAATACTAGTGTCATACATCATGACCGTTCATTAACTTAAAAACATACTGTACTGTAACATACTGCATTTTTCCAGCTTTCCTGTATAAAATTAAAACTAATTCCATTCCTTGTCATTTCCTCCTGATTTAAGACATCTGAAACCCCACAGCTACTCTGGAAAAATAAACAGAAATCTGAACTTTTAGTAGAGTCATTAAGATGGAATCACTGCAGTCGACCATGGCTCTGAAAGCCTAGCCATACATAACATAAAAATTAAACAGAGACATTAAGACATTAAAGGCTTTAGAGGATAACAACATATGTGTTATTGGCAACTGTTTAAGTATTGTAGTGAACTGGGGTGAATAAATGACTTGTGAAGAAAGTATGTGGAGAAAGAGAGTTTCAATCGCTTAAATAGAGTCCTACTGTGAAGAATTATTTGAATACCCATTTGATTAAGGATGACACGTTCAACTGAGTCATCTAACCTTTTGCAGCCTGAAATACAGCTGAAAGATTTAACATTAAGCTATGTCTCTTAGTATCTTATAACAGGAATCATGACATTGCAGATTGGGTTTAAATCAAATGAATATACTCTTAAAACCAATTTAGCTAGTGAAGCTAGCAATAAATGAAAATTCATATAAGCAAGCTTATTTCAAAACAATATGCAACACTGAATTGCAAAGGAGTAGACACTCAAATGACAGGAATTTTCCACATATCATGTTACAGCATGCATGTAGCTATACACACATACAGTATATACCTAAGGAATCTGCCACAGAAAAGTTATCCAGCAGTGAGTTACCAACATGTTGAAGGGACGAGGAGTGTGTTTGCCATGTCGTGTATGAACAATGTGCATTTCGCAAATTTGTGCATTAAATGACATTTCTCTCAGTGGATGTGAATGCATTTTGATTTCATTGATATAATTCCTACTATTTGCATTGCTAGGCAACATGTAGCTACACATAAATTAGGTTTCATCCACACATAAATCATTTTACTTAATCATTAATTTGTTCATCCACAATCTTGCAAATGGAAAACAGGTTTGAAATTCAATGAACTGAACAAAACAGAACTTAAGCCTCAATTGTTGCTGTCTTTCTAAGTTAGTGATTGTGTAATAATGCTCTATGTACACGTAACTAAATTAAAAACATGTGCATCAGAGGTGTTGCCCAGTCACCAGAAATCCACCTAATCAAAGAGCTGCAGTTTCTTCTGCAAAGTTTAGTTCTTGTTGTTATACTCAATGTTATACTATTTTTTAGCTTCTGTTATAGTTGCAAAGACGTACTGTAATATGATGTGGATGCTGCATCTCCTTCATCCCAACTGTCACTAAAAATGTAATAAGTCACTGTTTGAGTCCACTGCGTCAGGGGACAGGATGCTTAACAGACATCTCTAAAAACACATACTTTGATTAAAAAAGGAACAATGTGTGTAATAAAATATTTTGAGTGGACTTTTAGCTGCAATTGGATTAAACCGATTCCACAATGACCACTTTATGAGCCAGAGAAGAACACTGTTCACTTTCACATTTAAGAAAAAATACACAGGAAAAACTTTCAGGTTCTCAGTGCAACACTGACATATAATTTATTTTACAAATTGAAAGACACATACAGCTCGAAAAGCCTTGTGTCTTCAGGTCTTCTTGCTGTGACGGGTATCCAGATCAAGAGCTTACTGTACATGTTATCTACAGATTAGTTTCAGGTAACCACACCGAACTTAGTCTCTACAGTAGTGAAATCCTACACGTTAGCTTGTGTCTATTTGTCCATTTTACATCCATGGAGCCATCACAGAGGTCTCCTTCTGTACCTGCCGAGACAACAAATAACATCCAGTAAGCACAGAAATAAACATTCAGTTATATATATTTATCACTTTAATTACAGTTAGTGTAATGGCTGAGGTATTAATTATTCACTGTTAAAGTTACATCTAATTTGATAGTTTTAAATTCAAAACTATGCATGTTACTATTATACAATATCTATTAATTAAACTGATTATATACATCAATGACAAGAAAAGTCTACACCTTATAACTACTCTTTCTTTCCCCAACACTTAACTCAAGTCATCCCATGACATGACTACATTTTTTTTTGATAATTTCCACAGAACTGATACTTTTCACAATATGAATTTAAATACACCTAAATAGAATAACAATGTGTGTATTATATATACTATGAGACTTTCAATCACTTAAATTGTCATTAAGATTTACTTGCAAACTCATTTGAAGTTCTACTCCGTCATCTAGCCTTCATTTGTCTTAAACCAACAAGTATGTTTATTTATTTCTTAAAGATTTAACATTAAGCTATGATAGTGTATCTCTGCATTTAGTTTTAATGATCGGTCATTCGTCAGCAAACATTCTCAGGTTTCAGTCATTCATTTATGCCAGGCTGATAATCATGACCTTGCAGATAATGATCTGAATCCCAACAATAAACATGATCCTTTGTCCAAATATATTCAGACTTGGCACTTCTTTAGCAACCAAGGACAGCCTCTGTTTACCTTGTTTAGTTCAGGAAAAAGTTCTTGAATAGCGATATCCAAAAGTACATATGTCAGCTGGGGAAGGCAAAAAGCAGGAAGAGAGAATGAAAAGCTTTAAGGCTGGTGATGTTTTAATTTAAATGTATACAGCTTTCAAAATAATACGCAAACACTGAATTTCAAAGGAATTGACACTAAAATTGAACAAAAGACTTTATGTAGCATGGTTTCCATATTCTGTGTTACAGTATATACCTATACAAATATCCAGTATAGCAGAAAAACAGATTTTCCTTACACATTATCTTCCCTCAGGTCATTTTTTTATCTTGACAAGAAAAGTTAATCATCTGTGAGGTACAAACAGGCTGAATAAACGCGGAATATTTGACATGTGAAGAGTGAGTGTGTGATGCTGTGTGTGTTATTGTGTGACAGAGTGTCATTGTACCTGTTTGTTAAGAATTGACTGCTGTAATCCATCAAAGAGGAGACTCACTCCTTCATACTTGGCTTCTTCTCCGATACATTTCCCTAGCAGGTCTAAAGACAACTGGTTATGACTTTCCAGCCAACACACAAAACTGACCACATGTTCTCACATCTGTATATGTATTTTAAGTGAAAAATGCTGACAGTCAACTAGCTTCCAAACTGGATATATATACCTGGAATATATCTCATCATCTCCTCAAAGGTCTTCTTAGCCCTCTTCTGCTTGTCTTGGGGCGAGCGGGGCAGACTGCTCTCACAGAAAACGGTGTCTAGAAGAGCAAAGAATATGCACAACTCATTTAATGAGTGTGTTTAAAGGAATAGTTTGACGAAATACACTCCAGGAGTTAGATGAGATGATCAACACCACAGTCATGTTTTGTTTGTCCATTGACTGTATATAAAGATGGATGTCACGACAGCTCCCCTAAAGTGAAGCCAAAACATCTTGGTTGCAGATGGGACATGAGCCAAAATAAAAAATCAAAGGACGACTGAAGGGGTGTGTCTCCTGGGCCTTCATCCAGCTGCCTGACTCTACTGCACAGGTTCTGGTTTCAATTGATGTCAAAAAAGCAGGGTGGTAGCTACTGGATAGGATATATTTTGGCTTCACTTTTGCATAACAGTAGAAAGAGGAAATGCATTGTCCATCTTTATACACCGTCAATAATAGAGTCCAGAACTATATATGGTCAGGCGATTAGCCTACTATCGACCTGGAAGAAGGAGGAAACAGCAAGCCTGGCTCTGTCCAAAGTTTTAAAACATACCTACTAGCATCTTTAAAGTGCACTTTGTAACACGATGTATCTCTTTTCATAATGTGTAGACAAACAGAAATGTTATTCTAGGGGGAGTTATGTGCTGTAACAAGTCATTTTCCCCTGCTTCTAGTCTTTAAAATGTGAGAGTGACATTTTTCTTTCATCTAACTCTCCCTAAGTTTTTTCAGGCCTGTGTGTGCAACAGTGTTATTGTAAGAAAGTGATACCCTTGCATTGTGCAACTGCAGTGTACCTCTGAGCAGGGTGATGAGTGAGACTAGCCGGTGCTCCTGGACCACCTTGTTCAATTTGTACTGAAGGTAATAATCTGTGTAGGCCTCCAGGGTGTTCTTGAACAGGATCCTTCCACCCATTAGCAGGTGGTGCAGCCAGTCAGGGATGCGGAAGACAACTCGGGCTGACAACCATGAAGGAGAGAAGACAGAGAGAGAGAGAGAGAGAGAGAGAGAGAGAGAGAGAGAGAGAGAGAGAGAGAGAGAGAGAGAGAGAGAGAGAGAGAGAGAGAGAGAGAGAGAGAGAGAGAGAGAGAGAGAGAGAGAGAGAGATAGAGAGAGAGAGAGAGTGTTTGAGTGAATTATTGTCTCTGGTGTAATTGACCAAGTCACAGATTCATGAGGGAGCAGCCAACTCCCACCTCACCACATTTAACAGGTCTGAACAGTAACAGCAATTTATTTTTCTCACAATTACAAGGCAACGCCATCTTTCAAACAAAGAAACAAAATCACATCATAATATAGAAGTTGTTGCATTATAAAATGTGTGACATCTAGTTTACAGCTTTTTTTTCGCTTCCATTTGCAACTGCAATATAGTAAGTGTGTTTCTGTGAGAGATTTGTTACCATTTGTTCAGACTGCTGATACATGACTCACATTTCTGCAGTATGACAGTAAAGCAATGATTTTCAGTATGTGAAATTTAATATTTCATGTAGACATGCTGATGGTAATTATTGAGTCAATGTCAGAGAGGATGAATTACTTAATGCAATACATGTATTAAAAAAACATATTGTGATGATTTTAATAACAAACCCAGGAGAACTTGCTTACCCACATACATTAAGTAGTCATACACCCCTTCAACAGTGATCATTTCCATGAAGTAGTTCTGATTGTGTCTCTTTTCAGCCAGTTCTGATCGGTTTGCATTGTTTTTGAAGAGGTCATTGAAGAGCTACGAGAGAGGGATTTAGACACATTTTTAGTCATTTCTTAGACTTTTCTGTTCTGAGTGACTGACAGAGTTCTGCTTAAGTAAGAATGCAAACTGTTAAGATTGTAAATATTGCAATTAAAGGCTTTCTTAATTATGCTTTTAGACTGTATGACAAAAGGTTGATTGCAATTCCCCTTTATTGAGTGACAATGACACTGATGTGTTCAAGTACTAATTAAGTAGGCATATATAATTAGCCAGAAATGGCTTTTATAAAACCTTCCAAGATCTCATCAATTCGGCTGCTGACAAGTATTAAAATGATAGCCTACTTGGTTGAAAGAGGTCTGAGGATGTCATTGTATGTCAGACCAGATTACAGTTTTGTGAACTATTATAAATAGAAGGGTCACATTTTGGTGAGCCAAGTGTCTGTATTTACATGATTTTTCCACACAGTTTAAAAAACATGTTTAAAAAAAGTTTTAAAAAGAAGGTAACATTTCTGACAGTAAAGCGGCCGAGAAGTTGCATTTGAATCGTTAACAGTTACTTCAGTCATTTCTTGACTTTGCCTTGAAAATTTCATTTAAAATATTGTGAAGAAATGTTAGCTGGCAACCTTTCAGACGCTAATTAAGACAAAATCCAACTGCAAACAAAGAACGACATTCCTGAGGCCTATACCTGCTGAGAGAAAGAGAGAAAGAGAGAGAGAGAGAGAGAGAGAGAGAGAGAGAGAGAGAGAGAGAGAGAGAGAGAGAGAGAGAGAGAGAGAGAGAGAGAGAGAGATAAAAGAGAGAGAGAGAGAGCAATTTAAACATGTAGATTATAGAATTTCCAAACCTTTTTATCATTTTCTGAAGTGGGGCTGAGGATAGTGAGCTCGGGGCGGCTGGGTTTGGGTTTGGGAGATTCACAGGAGTTGAAGAAGGACTGAATGAAAGGCTCTAGATGCTGCCCTTTCTGACAGAAAAAAAACACAGCAGACAATCTGTGTAAGTTACATAACTGTGTTATTTGTCTTAACTGATATAGTATTTGTCATATCAACTGTTTAATGGACCGTTAACCATGTCAGAAATACATAAGTGACTGCTTAAATTTGCACTGATTTGATGGGAAACATTTGTATTGGACAGAAATGGGGAACATTCCGCAAGAGACCCATACACACACCTCTAGGGATGTATTACTTACCTCTTTTATCAGTTTGCTGGGGACTGACTTAATGATTTTCCCTGTGAAACACAAATAATTTGTCTCAGTGACGTATAGTTGTGTCAAATATTGCTTCTGTCTGAGACATGTATTTTTTCACTACAACACAAGGTCAAACTGATCAAACACATTCAATGTGTGTTTGACATGTTTTCTTGATCAAACATAATCCATCTCTCACTGCCACATGGTCTACAGCTCGCTCAGCTAGAATCTGGCTCATACTGTACCCAGGTTCACATCAGGTAGCATCTTGTCCAGGAACTGAGACTCCATGCTGTGGGGAGACAGGAAGTCGGCAAGAAGCTGACTGTTGCTCAGCTCCGGGTGCTGTAAAAGTTTCTGCAAATAAAACAGATAAACACACTATTCTTTAGGTTTCTCTTTTATATAGGAACATCAGTCAGAGGAGCTTGGATCCTTGGATTGAAAATGAGTGGAAAGGTTTGTTTGATGCAGAGCTGAGAGAGTGTGGGCACATGTTAATGTACTCTCGGCCTGAGTAAGAGTGGATTTTAAAGAAATAACAAAACTGCACTTAACCTTTTATGTTAGCATGTAGCATATAATGTGAAGATGGGATAAGGATCATATTTCTACAACACAGATATAAGAGTGAATGAACTGCTGGCTTATATCCATGCTATTCTACTAATATATACAGAACATGTAAGACTGGTTTCCCATTGGAATTAGCCTGTGCTTGGTGGGAAATTGGCACATGTTCAGAATGTGACTACAGTTTGCTTGACAAATATATGATTCCGCTTTCAACACAGAGATCAGAGTCACAGCTGTATATTTTAAATATCTTCACCCCTCATCAGAGTCATTAGATAATTCTGGCTCATTGCCAGACCAACCAGTCTGACTGTCCAGTAAAATTCATAAGCAAAATCTAAAATGTCCTATCTCCAAAAAGATCTACCTGAAGATATTCCTGGAACTCCTCCCGCTTTGATGTAAGAAACTCGTAGTTCTTGGGACCGATGATTCTCTTGGAAGGCAACTGTGCATCTGGAAATGATCCTACAGAGGGTGTAAGATTTCACAGAAAGGACCACTGAAAAAAATAATTAAAAGAACAAGCGTGGCCATTTACTTCAACGGGAAAATAGTTGTGTGGTGTTCAAATACGAGCTGCTGAATGATGACAGCAATAAACATACATGACTCCTAAAACTAGCATTCACTTAGTGGTAATCATCTGTGAATTCTGGAAAATGTTTGGGACCATTTTTGTTGGAAATACCTCCCTTATGACAAGAAATACAATTAAAAAAGCGCAGAGGCCTCTAATAAGCAAACTATAAACTTACCATGAAACTCAGTGAGCTTTGACTCGAGGACATAGAACTCCAGATATCTTCTGTACACGGACCACATCTCAGTCTCATGTCCCACTGCAGTCAAAAACAAACAGAGAAAACAGAAAGAGATCTGACCTCAGTTAACACATTATCACTGCCACATGAAGCAACTATGCATGGTGAGACTAACTGTTCTAAACTTAAGTCCCACATAAAAGCCTTCTTTAACTCTAACTTTTCTCACAGCTTTTTCTTACTTGTTTACTCTTATAATTCGATTTATTTGAGCAAAAATTACTACATCTAACACTACAATGTCACTGGGACAAACCTATGGGGTCTCAGTTATTGGTAATAAAATGCTCTTATCAGTTTTGAATTTAGATAATAAAACAAGATGTATTTTCATACATTAAATCAAATTAAAAATCAAATCTAAGCTTGAAAACGTAAATTCTCAGTGCAAGGTTACTGGATAGTTGTTGGGTTGTTTGCTACTGTTGAAAGGCTGCTGTCACTCAAATCTGATCAAACCACACCCATATAAGAAGATTTTTCTTTTTAGTTTTCAGGGCCTTGCAGTAATATAACACATTATTGCTCAAATCATTATTCTGAATCCATGAAATACAGCTCTACAATATCATGTAACAGAGCACAATAACCTTAGATGACACCTAGTCAGGCAGAAGGACCGATCCGCTCAGCCTCACCTGCTTTCCGGTCGTTGCGCTCCACATCAATACAGAACACAGGAATCCTCTCCCTCTTCACGTCGTCATCATAGAAATCAATGTAAGGGATGGTGATGTTCCAGGCTGAGAGGTTTCGAGGTGTGCTGGGGGTGGAGGCTGCCTCTACTGGGGAGTCATCCTCCAGCACCATCATAGCTTCCTCCACCTTAAATGGAAGGAAATGAGAGGGGTTAAGGTCCCCTACAGTCTGCCTCTTCAAAAGAAACGGAACCTGGTCAAAGCTACTGCTCCTGTGGAGGTGCAAAACACTGCAGGTAAAAACAGTAAAAAGAAAATAATTTCAATGGAAACATGGCTAATCTCAAAATCGCCACAGGCTGAACAGCTGTGTTGTTATTATTTTATAAAATTGTATAAAATTTACTATGAAGGATAAAGAAAGGAATAAATCTTTAAAGAAAAAACCATCATTGGCTGAGACTCAGCTAAGTGAAGGAAACGCAAAAGTAAACCCAAGATATCCACTAAGAGTAGGTACATGATAAGCAATTAAAAAACCTTTTGCAGACATTTAACTGTTTTACTGTACCTGAGGATAATAATGTTGCATATGATATCTGTGGTTGACTTTCTACACACAACAATTATAAATAATTCCAGTTGAGCACTCCCTCTAAAGAGAAAAGCAGACGTCTTCTAGTCAAAATTCTGAAACACACCTATTCAGAATCTCTGGAGCATTTTTACATCAGATGTTTTCATTGGAAAATACTCTTAAGCCCCAAACAACCCTCTGTTAGTTGAGCATGAAATCTTGTGCATTGCTCAAACCCATCGAACCGTTTTTAAGATGCATTTTCCAATTGATGAAATTATGCGGCCATAAAAAAATAACAAACCATAAAGCTTTCATAGAACACTGAACAAGCAGATATATTTTTGTATATCTGATTATGTGTAAACAGTGTGCAAAAATGTTTTGTCCAACTAGTCAACAAAATGTATAAGGGATGTAATGGAAACATTTTAGTTCAATTGGTTCTTCAGAAAAACTTTCTTGGATCAACAAAATATTTCAGGAAGCCAGACAGTACTGACCCACGTTTAAACTCTGATACCATCACAACAGAAAACTAACATTTTGAACACATGGGAGACAGATTTGGTGAACAATGTGGCTTTCCTGTATTTGATTACCAACGCCCCCATGTGGTGACTACAATATTGGTACGGAGGGGCTTTTGCTTAACTTCCTTTTACAGATGCTTGGCTGTTTACAATATAATCAAAAATGGTTGCACATTAAGTAATTTGATATTTCATTTCGAAGTAATGACTTGAAGTTTACATTCAGAATGAGTTCACATTATTTTATATTTTCTTTGTGAGGAACAGAAATCAGGTTTACACTCAGGACTGTTAGAACTGTGTTTAAATGTAGACTTTGGTAAAAAAAAAAAAAGAAAAAAAAAAGAAGACAACTATTTACTCGTTATAACAAAACACGTTAAGTAATCTAAAAATGAGTGTTTGGATTATTTCTAGATAAGCCTCACCATATCATCCTCTCCCTCTACCAGCCCATAGGATGGCAGCATCGCTCCCTCCATGGTTGTGCTCTTGAACACCCCTTTGATCTTACTGCCAATGCGGCTGATCCCAAAGGACTCGCCCCTCTTTGACGTGTTCCTGCAGGCCAAAGAGGGAGGTTATTAGACAATGCTTGATGGGGGAGATGTGCATGCCTTCAACAAAGTGAATGCAGCTTGAGAGAGGCGACAGGGGAGGAACTGTAGAGGAGCGGATGGGAAGGAGCAGCGTACTGCATTGCTACCATAACAGTACATGGGAGGGGTAGGGAGGAGGGGGCAAGATAGCCAAATCCAAGCCAAAATATCACTTCACAGCCATCTCGTAATGAAATGCCTGGGTTGGTTAAACACTGCCAAAAGCAAACACAGCACACAGCAGTGAGCAGTGATTTCATGAACAGATTTTCAGTGATCACAAACATGTTGTATGATCAGTTACCAGTCAGCCAGAACAGGCACACAGCATCACAAGTGCTCTGTGTGAGTGCCTGTTAGATTAAGTGGAATAAAAAGCACCATATAGCTCATGGTGATATACCCAATACACAAGAAACTGAACACTGAAAAAACACTGCATTGTCAAAAATCAACAGGCAAGTCTTTTGCCTAAACAACACAACAACATTAGAGGAAGAATACATAAATTTAAAAAAAGGATCCCATGCATTGGTCCCATCATGCAGGCAGCTGGCTGGGACTGGGGTCATGGGGGAACGGTGGACAGTATGACATCACACTGAGAGACCTGTGACAGACAGATGGACCCAGACTTACTTGGGTGATGAGTGGCGGTGGGATAGCGAGCCGTATGGGTAAGTTGTAAACGTGGACTGGGCATGGAGGGAGTTAAAGGATGCAGGTGAAGAGCTGCCAGAGGCGGTGAACAGTGAGGACGGGGACTCGGGGCTCCAGTCCCAGGAACTATAAGCAGAACAAGGTCACATCCCCACAGGCAAACGGAGGGAGAGGACCGTGGATCATACCGAGGCAGGCAGTATGGTGGAATCAGAGTGGATATTCAGTCACAGACACAGCACAATGGTGGTAATACATAGATGGAATAACGGGCGGACAGACGGGCAGAGTGGAAGGGGGGGTTAATGAACTGCAAACATGGAGGGAGTTTAGGAGCCATTATCTATCTTTTCTGTCTCCTTTGAGTGGCACAATTCATGCTGCTTTCAAATCTGCCTTCATAACAAGATTGTTTTTCAAACCGGGTGGAAGAACTGAAACATTAAACCCAACTTCCTTCTTGAAGTTGCCTTAATGCTTAAATAAAATCATTAAAATAAAGCCAAAACCTTCCTAAACTGAGATATTGCATTACACGCATGTCTCTCAATTAGCTTGATTAACATATGAGATGATGCTGATTACCATGATTAACTGATTAAGGTCACTGTTCTCAATCTTCTCTCATTTGTGATTACAGCACAAATACAGAATATATACATATTTAGTGTGTGAAATTAGATTAGCAATAAAATTATAAATCATTATCACATTATTGTCTAGTGTTCACTGAATCGAACCTCTGAATGCAGAAGGTCCCGGGAATTCTGAATTTGTTAAAAAGGCAGTACATCTTCCTCTGTAGACCAGTCAAGCAAGAATGATGTATCTTTTGTATCTTGCGTGCAGTAGCACTGTTCAGCCAGCCACTGTTTCTGATCAGCACACTGATGCCTTATACTCACCGGATGTCATCCAAACTGAGGCTATTTCTGGAACAATATGCACAAGGAGTTAGTGGCAGGGCCCCGTGGCCACATACACACCACACCCCGTGATAGAAACATGACAGTTGTTCCCTGGGCTCAAGTTGCTTAACTAAAAGTGCATTAAACCGAAAATTTGAAACTCTTTGTTTTCATAGCTTATTTGGAGCTTGTTTTGTTGTGAATTCATATTAATTTGCAGAGGCAGCTGGCACATGCTATATTTACAGAACTCATTAATACAAAATAAATATAAATGATCAGTAAAATTCAGAAAGTTTAGTTTGAGTTGTATGTGGGTGCAAACACAGCAATCAATTTTGTGCCGCAAACAATAAACTACCAATGAAGCATTCCGTGGTTTCTTTCTGTTTATTAGTCTATCTAATGGCAAACGTTACAGTCATACCTTTCTTTTATTTCACACAAACACACACACATACAGACACACACACACACACACACACACACACACACACACACACACACACACACACACACACACAATACACATGGTACACTGACACGTACCTGCTCATTTTGGAATTCCTGGCAGGGGATTCTGCCCCTCGCAGGAGCTGGCGGAAATACTGCAGAAGGACATGGAAAGAGGAAATAACTGTATACAGTTCAGGGCAAACAAATATACAAGCAACATTAAAGAGACTAGGCTATGCTATGTATCTATGTAGTGACCTCATTATGCTTTAACAATAATCATAACTGCACTGTTTATAATATTATTCTCATATCATCTTATTTTCCAGACACACTATTCATGCAGGGCAGTGGCCTGCTGTGGACAATGGCTGTGCACCGGTCTGCCCAGCTGTATTCATTGAAACACCCTCTGAGGGGTGAAATCTGGCTTGGCAGCTTGGCATAACGCCAGTGTCGGCTCATTGGCCAGCTGCGTGTCTGGTATTGATGACACGGCTGATAGTGGTTGGTGGATTAGAGATGGGAAGAGGACTGCGCAAAAGGGTCAGTCAATTCACAGTCACCTCTAATGCCATATAGTTTTGCTAATTCTGAAAATCAAATTTAGAAAACTGCGGCATATTAGCTTTCAGTCTTTTGTGCTACAGCGACCAAAAAAGGACTGTGTTTAGGAATCAGAGCATGACAAACAGTTGTAATAGAGATAGAAAAAAATAAATGTGAGTATCAGCAGATGTCAGGGTGGTTGATAGCAAGCTGAGTGATTTATTTGATGGTCTAGATGCTAACCTCATCACTGTGACAGAACATTGGTGTGAAAACATTCTCAAGGAGGGACAAGACGTGCTCATAAGCTTCAAACAAACATCTCATGGTCTGCAGTTTCACCACCTCTGAATACGGGCCCTCAGCAACTAAGAAAGAACAACAAAAAAGAAACAAATGATCTTCATAAAATCCAAACGGTTCATAGGTTATATATGCAAATGTTAATTATGGTGTCACATACTGTTGCGTATTTCTTCCACAATAAAGGGGTCAAAGCGGATCTTGTCAACGCTCTCGTCCAAACAGTAGGTCTCATAGATCTTCTTCACCTCCTCGTGGAGCATCATTTTCTCTGAGTCAGACAGCTCTGGGCACAGTATCCTATCGTTGAACTCCTCTGAGACATTTAAAGAGTCAGACACGTCAGTCTTGCTGCGTGAGGACCTTTAAGAATACATAACTGTGGTATCTACAAGCATCAAGGTTATGGACAGCCTTTAGTGAGTCTTGCTGATGATTTCAGACTGACTGAATGGATGGTAGGTGATAAAAGAGTAGGGCTTGCTTCTATTCAAGTCATTTCTCCACTGTAGAATAAGTTAATTGCATTGCAGCTACTGCCGCAAGTTCCTCAAATGTATATAAACCAAATACGATACCTATTTTATCAAAGTTGAAGAATATTTCGAATTTAAAACCTAAATTTCAGATGATGTTGGTCCCAGTGGTGGTGGGACACAAGATTTGCGTTGCATCAAATGACTTCAATTAGAATGAATAACAGCTTGACCTGCCAACACAATCACCTGTAAGTACTGGGACAAACTTACCAACTGCAAGGCAGAACTGGAGCACGTGGACAGCCCCCTCTTGCTTCAAAAAGTTCATGAATCGGAAGAGAAGATCTTGCTGCTCTCTGATTTCTTTCAACTCCAGCTTCAGCACCTGGTGAGGGAGAAAGAAAGAGAGAGCAGAAAGGAAAGTAAAGATAGAAATCACAGTTGACAGCTTTGTCTTGCCTCTTAAAAACCTTAGTGATATCAGGTTAAAAACACAAACATATATTGTGATTATGTATAAGATATTATGGCATGAAGTAACTAGTGGGTTGTTCATGAGGTAGTAATCAGATGTTTCCATTTGATTAGGGTACACTTACTGAAGGCTTTTTGTTGCGAATATCAGAGTATTTTTGCAGGAAAGGAACCAACGCTGAAGTTGGTTCTGTGGCTTCTTCAGGCTAGAAGGACAAAAGCATAAATCTTATTCTCTTTGCAAAATCATGCTTAAATAATGCAAATTGTGCTGCCTGTGCACATTATAACAGTTACTTACTGGAGAGTTGTCGATGAATATCAAAAGTAAATGATTCACTGTGTCCTAAAATGGAAAAAATAGCAGTCAAAACATAATATAGCACATTTTAATTGCTTACTTAAAACCAACATTTCCTGTTTGTGTGTTCCACTTGCATGCTTGTAGTAAAAATCACTAACTGAAAGGCTGATTTAATACTAATCAAACATTGTCTTGGACTGACAACAACTTTGGTTTCAGAAAATCTGTCCTTAATGTGTCTACACTCACAGGATCAGCCAAGTAGTCCATTGAAGGAAGGAAGACAGAACCAGCCAAGACTTCTCTTATCAGGAGAGTAAGAGATCTGAAAGGAGTGATGGGATAAGGCAGCAGGAAAAAAAGAAAATGAAAGAGTAAAGAATGATCCATGTCTACTATCAGACTTTCTCCTTTGTGGGACGTTAAATAATACTAATGCTGTGATGTTTTGTGACACACTTTGACAACACTTATATGGGAGTGTTGTACTGCCTTTACTGTCACAGCACTGAGTTACCTGCAGTCTGTAGCCTTGGGTGGCAAGATGTAGGGGAAAAGCATCTCCGTCAGCTTCCTGAGGTAGAGCAGCTCATCTCTGCGACTGCGGAGGGCTACATGAAGGTCAGGACCGTATTCCTCTAGGGCGGCTTGTTGAAGAAACTCTATGTTCTTTACTGCAGAAAAGGGCAGAAAGAGTTAGCGTTTAATATGATGAAATACAAAGAAAATGACTCATTGTGTGACCAGAACAGCAGTACCTTTTTGTCTTGCTTTGGTAATTACTTCAATGTGCTTCATGGAGACTTTAAGAAGCTTTTTTGTGATGAGTGATGCCACATCAACCTGGGACAAAAAACAATCAAATGACTTTACACTTTAAGTTAAGTTAAACTGAATCCCAAGATTTTAACGCCATAAAGTCTGATTTGTCACCTTCTGAGTTCGACGGACCAACACAGCTGCAAAGAAACGCAAAGTCACTCTCAGGTCGTCAACAAACGCCTCATCATCTGTGATGTCTCTGAAAAAGGAAGCACTTCAGTGTTACTAAACAAGATACATAAGGTCACTCTGATCATGTATAATAGATAAAAAGGCATGACTTACCTATACCACGGATACACAAAATTTTCTAGAACAAGCTCCAGAATCTTGCAAAAAAACAGAAGTGGATTATGAAATTATTTAGACATTTACATAAATAATAATTATAAAGATATATTTCATCCACAGATGCTTTACCTCTGAAAGTGAAGTATCCACCTTTGAAGGAACTTCCAGATCAAGCCATGGTTGATAGTTTTCCAGTAATAAAGTTGGCCTGTCATGAATTGAACAAACCAAAACATTCACTGTGTAATACATAGAAAAAAAACAGGTATCCTGTCTTAACACTAGAGGGCAGTGCAACTTCTGCCATAACTTCATAAACAGCATGTAACAGTGATTGAGCACATGTAATGCATGTTGACAAACCAAATTCAACAAGATTATGGCAAAATAATGCAAGACTCCTCTGTTCAATGAATCCAAAAAAGTGTTTGATCCTAAATTAATCACTTTGTTTCATTTGTACTCTCTTTTTTTAGTCACACAGCAGGATGGGCAGTAGCATGCTCACATACTCCCAGAGAATATCCAGTTGTATGCAATGCCCTCCTAACATAAATGTTAGGGTCACGATACAAAAACTGCTTTTCAATACCCACTGCACAACACCAGAGCCACGTAACTCACCTGTGCCTTTTGCATTTTATTTTTCCACAAACAGCACAGCTGTGGCCCAGTGGAAACAACTCCTGCTGGTATGACTGCAACAGAGAATTAACATACAATAACGTATTTATAACCAACATAACTGTGATAAATGTTAACATGTTTAATACTGTTTTTCTTCCTCAGGATCCATTACATAGGCCAGTTGTTGTCAAAGTGGGGTGTGGGGACCCCCCAGGTACTTGAAGATGTTCTAGGGGGTCCCCAGTTAAAAGGGAACTTTTTCACTACAGTCTCACACAAAACGTGTGACTATTTTGGTCATGTGTTTAATACACTTTCTATAAAAAAAATCAGGTGGGGGGACACCAGAGACAAAATCTTGTCAGATGGGGGTCTGTGGTCTAATTTGTGTCAGTTTAGGGGTGCATGATATGAAAATGTTTAAGAACCACTGACATAAGCTACTTATCATGTAGCCATTAACAGACCCATCCCAAAACACAGTGAAATTATTAATATAAAGGTTTGAAGCCAAATTACGGGGCAATTTAATATTATTATTATCACCCAGCTCTATTAATTAATTGTTGCTTTCTGACTTACCTTGGTCTTTGGTTTGATGGAGACTAGGATGTTGGGCAGCAGTGACTCAGGCCCCAAAGAGCAGTAGAAAGTGACAACACCAGCCAGGAAGGACCAAAACACCATTATAATGTGAATATATCTGTGAAAGTAGAAGAAACATTCTGCTGTTCAATATCGGGGGGAAAAAATCGCACATTTTACAGGAAATAGATGATGGTGTCAGGGATGTCATACACGCTGCTGTGCTACTTCTTACCTGTTTAAAAGCACAGTGGACAGTAGCAGCACCAGCAGCAGAAAGCAGAAGACTGGATACTGTCGGCCCAGCTCTCTGAGCAGGTCCAGCTTAATCTTGCGTCTTATTCTCTGCAGACAAGCCCTGATGGCTCCCATGATTGTTGCTTTGGGAGCCTGTGCTCATCTAAAGCATACTGCACATCACTGCAAAATAATGAACGCATGGAGCTTCTGTTAAATAAACAAGGGCGTGCGGCAGCGAGACAGAAAACTCGAGTAAATGAAGATATTTTATGGAGCTCTTTTTACACCCTTTTTCTTTTACACCAAGCGGGTTGCAGTGATTTTATTTGTCGAATTTTGCACTTACTGTTAATGTACGGTGGATGTTATGGGCCATTTTTCACTGTAGTCCGGCAGCGACCATCATGAATTTGCGAGATAAATACGCAGCCTGCCTGTTTGAAGGATCGGCTCAGGGTAGGCGAAGTGCCGAACAACAGCTGTAAACCACAGCAAGGATTAGCGGCAATTACACAGCATCTTCTGTGTTCACACTCTACTGAAACCTAGACAGTGTTTGTCTAATGGCTGCGGTGCTCGGGCTGTCACTTCTGTCCAGTGCGGGGCAACGCTCGCTGGCTGCGGTGGAAACGCGTGATGTCACCTCCGCTCGGCTCACAGTAGCCGCTTGTAACATACTAGCTGCTGTAGGAAAGAAGCACCACCGTCTCAAAGTGAATTAGCCAAAATGAACAACGTTTCCTGACATTGTGGACAGGATTTGATGGGAGCGGTGGGCCTCACCCGCTGTGTTAAATTGTATTATTTTTCTTCAAATAACGGACTTGAAGCGCAAGCGCCGACGTTACTGTATGGTTCATACCGTGCCATGACAATTTACCAAAGAAAACTACACATGGAAACCGAAAATTGTCATCCATTTTACGCTTATTTCTTGCTAACATGGAGCGGTTAACCGCCAATTAATGAGTTCCGTTGTACGTTAGTAGCCACACCAGCACTGTTGCTATGTTCACCTGCAGGAAAGTAAACCAAACGTTAAACTGAAGTACAACGTGATAGAACATTTTACACTAATAATAAATTGCAAACAAGAGAAGTGTTAATGGCCCCACCTGCGGTTATAGCAATACACTGACTATACAAACACATTAAGACGACAGACGTTTAAAATAAACGTTAAATTAAACGATCTTCTGGTCGGATAGATTCGGTAGATTGCTGTGCTGGTATGAAGTAACCTATATGCCTACTGCAAAGATGTAGGTTAGAGAAAGAAAGCTGCGGTCAAATGTCCTTGAAAGAAATAAAGCTGCTCTTCATATTACAGAATGTAGGACAAAGGCATATTATTCAGGGAAACCATCCTTACCACTCATTGTGGTTATAGGCTACTGGTGTAAATAGACTAGAGACCCTACAAAGTTTGACCGATAAAAAAAAATTACATTGATCAAATGTTTATGTGCAAAATTTCCTTTTGATCTTTATATTCTTTAAATAGATCCATTTCACACTCCATAGGTGTAATTGTTAACATTAATAACGACTGCGTCCCATTTAGTTTTTCTCCTGGGACACTCAAACGTATTGAACCTTGATTACGTAATTAGGATCACCTGCCTTTGTTAATTGAGTCATTTACGCTGCTGTGAAAAACATTTCTACATTTCATACCTTTGTTTAAATATGACAGTCATTGAGGTTCCTTTGGAAGCCTTAATCTCATGTACTTTTTAAAGTTACATTATGTATTAAACTGTTACTGGGAATATACAGAAAATAACAATTGACAAGTTGTACCATTAACACAGCTAGTTCAATCACTTCATTAAAATAAGTGAAAACAAAAACAGTATGTATGGTTTCAAAGATGCCAAACTGCATCACCAGCAAATTAACATCACAGCACTGGCTCCTCATGGAGACTCCATCCAAAGAGTAGGACACAGATAGAAATCAAAAACTTTATTACAAAAATAAGTTACACTCACCTCCATTTTACAGTATAAAACAATTTATTTGCAGGAATGCAAAAAACGTTGTTGGCCACCAACAATAGTTTAAAACTGCTAACATCTTTTTTTCAAAAGGTGGTTGTTATGATTTTACTGAGGGAGTTAACTGTATAGAAAACTGGGATTGAATAGCACAGTTTCCTTTTTGCTATACCTGGAAATAGAAATCATTCACTGCAGTATCCCTTCTACCACTATGTGGCAATGATCCCTCACCAAATCATTGCAGCTAACGTTAGGCACACATGCTCACTGGCTGGGCAATATGGCAATTCAGTCATCCATCAAGATTAACTTGAGAGATCTTCTACATAATTGTTGTCTCGGGAGGTGGAAAGGGATCATTCAAGATTAACATGATCTTAACATGATGAAGGACTGATTAGGTTGTTTTACATTATTCTTATGTTGGTTGAAAATGTGTTGTATCAAGATAAAAACAAACCCACTGGAATAATACAGTGGCACAAAAGGGACACTGCAGGGCTTTATTTTTGTTTTTTATTTTTTTAATCAAAGGCAGTTGGATGCCTGTGATGTTGACGCATTTACAAAAGTAACATTTTATCCGAAAACTATACAACCAGTAACTACATACTCTGAAGAAGCAAGGCGGCTAATTCAGTTCAAAATAGGATAAAAGCAGGGCTTGTTCAGACTCATCATATGAGATTGTTTTGCATGCCCAGTTTGACTGTTTGCAGTGTCAGAGCTGCAGCTAAAATGACTATATTACATTAAGTACATCGTTTTTGCGCTGCAGCTCTTGTGCATATTTTGTATGAAAACAAGCCCTGCTTTCATCAATATAGTTTCCCTATTTACAGTACAGGCCGGGTAGTTTAGTCCTCTGTACTGAGGTAGTCAACCAACCCTTTAAAGACAGGTTCTGAAAAGAACCACTTTCCTGGAATGCCTGACTTATCCATGCCAGGTGGGTACACCCTAAAAACCTGCAAATGTTCTCTTTCAAACATCCAGATCAAACGATTAAGATTAACATGGATATTCCGACAATAAAAATTGCGATTAGCACAAAAATATACAATAGCATCAAGCTCATTTGAGCCACTTCAAACCTAAGAACTTAAAAAGTGCAAATTCTTCAATAATTATTAAAAAATGGCATGTTCAGGGACAGGGAAGGGGTAGATTGTTAGGGCAATACATAGAACCCTGTATATCAGGGCTGGTTACAGGGGCAAAGGGCAAAAAGAGGCTGTGGCAAGTATTTAAAATCCTCCGGTCATCTTTTTAAGGTGGCAGTTTCAGAAAAAAAACAAAAAAAAAACATGGGTAGAGGGGAGATGCTTCTTCTGTAAGGCTGGAATATCATTGGACCTTTTTGTCGTGCTCTTTTTTTGTTTCAACATCCATTGCAGCTTACGGTGTAACCCCACACATCAAGTCAGTATCCACTGTGACAGGTCAGGACCGCCCTCGGCCCCGCTTCCCTGCTGGACCAATGAGAGGAGGGAAAGTATAAGTAAAAGAAAACCATGTTGAACATATTCCTCATGAATCAGACTGACATTTTCTTTAAATTCTATGGAATTTAGACTGAAGCCAGTGCTTTGCCACTAGGGTGGGACTCAGCTGGCTTCCTTCAAATATAGTAAGTTGTGAATGACCTTTGCCTGCTGGCAAACAAGCTGACTGGCTAACTCTGAAAGATGACACCTGTCAGGGATTACTTATGAGGCCAATAAGCAGGTGTAACTTTAAATTTAAAGCAGTGTGAGTACTTTTGTGCACAGGGTTGTGATTAATACTGACAAATCACTTCCATATGATCAATTCTTGAACTGTAGGAAGTCATCATCAAATTTAAATTTTCCCATCTACAGCTGCCTTCACCACCAAGACTGAGCTCAATAGCAGTTTTTTAAGACTTTTATTAAGCACTGAATCAAATAAAACAAACTTTTCCACAAGGGGACAGCAGTTATCTGGAACCTCTGAGTCAGGTTTCGTTAGTCACCACAGTGTGATTAATTTAATTCTACCCACTGTGAAACTGTGAGCAATACAGTGAAAAATGTAATCTACCTCTGCTTGTTCCAGGGCCTCCTCGCTGGGAGAAGCCCACTCGGCCCCTCGGTGTGATTCCACCGCGGCCCCTGGTCTGACTGGCGCCACCACGGACTCCTCCCCTCACTCCTCGTCCTCTCCCAGTCCCCTGGAAGTCATCATAGCCGTAGTATGGGTCATCGTAGCCTCCCCGGTAGTTGTGGTAATCGTATCCATAGTAATCGTAATAGTCTTCATAGCCGTAATAGTCAGGAGGGTAGGAATAACCTCCCCGACCACCACGTCCTCTGCCTCTTGTGGGTGGTGGCATATGGGGAGGCCCATAGTAATAGTATTCATCATACCTGAGAGAGGATACACATATTCAACATAAAAATGACATTCTGCTTTATATATACATTTTAATTTGATAATATTATGACTAGATCATAGGTCATAGTTCAACTGTTAACTCTTACATTTGTGTTTTAGCGGCTTGTCTCTGGGCTTTGCGCTCTTTCCTCTTCTGGTCAGGGGGCTTGGCAAAGACGATTTCAATGTGCTCTCCCTCAAGGTCTTTTCCATTGAGATCAGCCAAAGCCTGTGAAATTGATCAAGACAGCATTCATTGATGAAGCCCAGATTTACGATTGCCTGAAGACGTGGGTTTTTTTTTCTCTCCTTACCTTTACAGCACCATCTCTCTCCTCAAAGTGGATGAAGGCATAGTCTTTCAATTTCTTCACCCTCTCCAACTTGCCAAACTGACTAAAGGCCTTTTCAAGTATCTCTTCTGTAACAGTGCTTGCTAGGTTCCTCACAAACAGCACCTTGACCTGTGAACAGAAACATAAGGTTCAGCACAAATAATGAAATAGTATAAATGAAACACTGCTTCTATCTATATCAATTAATTAAACAGCATGCTACTAATGACCTCAGGTCCAATGCCTTACCTTGGCCATGACCTCCGGATCAGGGTCCTCAATGGGATCAGCCCACTCCACGGTGACCACATTTCCCCACACCTTCACCTTGCCGCTCATCAGCCGACGGCGGGCCTGAGCTGCCGTCTTATGGTCTTCATATTCCAGGAAGCAAAAGCCACGATTCTTCTTCTTGTCGTCTGGCTGGTGGTACAATATGACATCATTTAGACCCTCTGTAGAAACAGAAACAGGGGAGAGGAGAAGAGAAGAGGCAAAAGTTAATTAATTCAATAGAAAATAATTCTTTAAACAAGCCAAAAGACCACTAGTGACATGATATCTGCCTTTACAAATAGCCAGAAATACAATAAAATTTTGATAAATGCTAAAATCTAAGACATTTTGATTAAAAAAATGGAAACAATTGAATGGGTTTCATTTCAGTTGCCAAGTTGCATGTTGATATTGATGTAAAAAGTACCAATCATCTTAATCTGCAATGTCAACGGACAGATATCTAACCCTGAGAGAAGTCCATCATAAAATAAACTAAGACTATTTTACAAAGTTTAGTGTCCAGTCAGATCTTAGCGGTAAACCTTCATAGTAACAAAAGTCACTCCGGTACAGTAATGAGGTCATCATTTGGACACATACAGCCAATGTTTTTTTGTGTGTGTTTTTTTAAATCTTAACTTATTTTAAAATGTAGGATTGAGGCAGTTGAATAAATATTACACAAAATAGGAAATAAGGTGCTGACTCACCTGTGACTTTTGCAAATTCTTCAACAATCTGCTCTTTTGTTTTACTCTTGGGGATGGAGCCAACAAACAGTCTATTATTGGCCACAGAGATGCACACGCCGATGTGTTTACCCGGTCGAATTTCATTGTTGTTGCACTGCGGAATGATCAAGGGTAGTATAAGTAAGAGACAAAAAAATAAGTCAAGATAATGGAGCCTATGCCAACTTGTTTTGGAGAACTGCAAATTTGAAATGCTGTATCTTAAGCACATTGTGTGGTACATTAGTGTTCTGTAATACAAACGCTGCCTCCTTCTACACAAAATTGTAGAAGAGTAGACTTACCAATTTGACAGCCTGCTGTGCAGCTTCTTTAGTGCAGAAAGTGACAAAGGCGTAGCCTCTGTTCAGGCCACTGAGAGGATCCATCATCAGGCGCAAGTCCCAGATGGGCCCTGCTTTCTCAAACAGCGGAACCAGCTCATCCTCGAAAAGGTCTCTAGGGATTTTGCCTACAAATATCTGCCAGGTTGAGAGAAGAGATTAGGGTGTGAGAGCATGTCTTTAATCTGAAATATAAGGTAAAGACAAGTGAAAGAAAGCATTGAGGTTAAAAAGGTATCCAGTCAGCTCTTAGCGGTAAGACATCAGTGTAACCATGGTTACTACAGAAATAAGAAGTTTTCATCATTTGGACACCATATGAAACCTGAATGCACCCAGTCCATGACTTTACACCAATAAACAATATTACATGATAAGTTAAAGATGACAAATTTTGTACCTCTGTACCAATGGTGGGCTGTGCCCCGGAGTGGGCAGACTCTGGTGGAGGACCTCCATACTTCCTCTGGCCTGTTGTCACATCAAGTGTATAACCAGTCCTCTCCAGCAAAGCCTAAATGTCAGGTGAAAAGAAAGGACCCTGTTTAATCATCAGTCTTCTACGATTTACAGTAAACTTTGGCGTGGAAATAATAAAGACCCCAAAATGTCAAATGTATCAGCAGCCTCTTGCTTTACCTACATTTTTCTTACATCAACATTCAAAAAAGTTGTGCCAAGCATACAATCAGTACCAACATCAATTTTAAACACAGGTTTAGTCCTCACTTTGATTTTGGCTTCATCTGGTCCTTTGTTGGTGTCTGACACTTTGGTCCCTTGTTTCTCTCTCTGTCTGTACGTCTTCATCACGCCACAAAGAAAGGCACTTTTGTTCTGAAAGGGGGGAGAAAACAAGTACAATCAATTATACTTGAAAAAAAGTTATTAGGACAACTTCTGATTATTTTTTCCACACAAAGAAAAATGCTGAAACATAGGGTGACAAACCATTCATCGTGTAGATATGATCAAAGGCAGCTAAGAGCTATTGTGCAATCAGAATTCAACTATATCAGTACAGAGGACAACTATTTACTCTGTGCAAAGGCATCAGAATGAACTAAATACAGCAACATTGCTCCATGCATACCTGAACATGTGAGAGGTCGCTGTCCTTGAATTGCAAAAGGACTTGCAGAGCACCTTCCTCGTTGAATTCTTTCAGAGCTTCAATTGCTCGATCATCTAAGTCACTGTGTGACACCAAACCTGCAGGAGGGGGGCAAAGCAGACAGAGAGAAAAGAACACCTTACTAACAAGACAAAAACATTTCCTACCTTCCTTGTCATTCAATCAAAGATATTACAGTACAATTAAAAGAATCAGAGAGAAACATGTATGTAGAAGTCAGTTTGCATATCAAGTCTTATAATAATGAGTAATATACCAATAAAGACTATAATTTGTACTGAGGGGTGTGACTGCTCTAACCTAATGGAGCTGTATACAGTAGACAGGCTGCACTTTACTTTCAAACCAGCACAGTTTTGCAGAACTAATCACAACAGATGTGATAGTGCAACTCGATATGCCGGTGCTCCTCTATACTGTGGCTTGGAGTTTCTAATGAGCCGGTCTGCATTCTCCTCTATGGAGGGGCCGTCACCTGTCCCAGGCAGCCAAACACCAGACAGCTGCTGCCATTGTTTCTGCCTTGGTCCCATCTGGCTGAAAAGGCCAGACCAGTACTTTTCTAGATCTGACTGACCAAACAAGTCCTGTAAAGATTCCCAATCTCTGTCTCTTCAGCTCACTCCAGTACAAACTTGTTAAGGTCTGATAAAAGAAACACATGTTTGAGTTGTAGCTAACTGTAACATACTTACACCTATTCATGCCTCTGCAAAAACTTAGTGGGATGCGGAGAAATTTCATAGGAGATGAATGGGGAGACTGGACAGGCTCACCAAGACACTCACAGGGAGAGGACAAGTCACCCGCCCTGACACCAGTGATCATGCAACCATGTTGGGAATGCAAATGCTGCAACCATTTACACATTTTCACAGCAGTGATGTGTAATTTAATATTTTGTAGCACTGCAGTACCCATTTTGGTAGGAAACCACAAAAAGTTGCTTCAGGATCCCAATTCCCCCATTCAAAAAGGTGATAAAAATGACAGTACATGCAAGAAATTGATAAATATAAAAAATTGCATATTTGCATATGCAAGTATATTCACTGTGCCTTACCTGCTATGTAAATTTCATCTAGTTTTTCAGCAACTTTCTGTGGTAAACCAGCTTCTAATAAAGTCTGGAAGTGCTCAGAATGGGTAACTGCAGCAGAGGTGTCCATTGGTTCTTCTGGACCATTTCCATTAATATGTTCTGTGGCCATGTCTCCAGAAATCTGTGTAAATGCAATGAGCCAAATTAATCCTGGGTCGAGGGCAAGACTTGTGATGTGTTCAGGATAGTGGAAAGCCTCAGACTTGACAGGCAAATCATAAAATAAAATAAAAATAAAAAGTAAGATTGGTTTGACAATTTATCTTAAATTCAGGGCAGTTGTCATAGTGTTCAATACACATTATCAATACATAAAGGAAAAGTGTGCAAAACAAGTTATCATGGCTATGTGGTCCTTTACAGTCTGGAGACGTTTCACTATCCTGACTCAACACTTGAAGCTCTCAGCTTAAATGCAGAAGCCCAGAAACCTGTATATGGGCAGTGGACACAGATGTTTGAACATTGCGTGTCAGACAGAAAATACACATACCAAATTCCCCACACAAATCAATTAACTGACATCATGTTAAAAAAAACAGAAATAAATAAAATACATAAGTGAAACTACAGAGGCGGTGTGTCCATGTGGCAGTTTTTTCCGTTCTGGACTAAGAAGTTTGTGCAAATGCAGCCATGTTCACTTGCTAACGCTGAATTCTCAGCCCTCTTGGTTGCTGCTGGTGCAGAAGCCTTGTCTGCTTTTGGTCTCTAAATTACATGTTAGCTTACCTTCTTCACTGCTGACTTCAGCACAGGCTAGATAGCTGATACACGTGTTCCATCAAAGAGTGAGCAAGTATGGACCCTTTACCTTTCTGTTTATTGACACTTTGGCAGGACATTGTGACACTGAGGTAAATACTCCACAACTATCACGTTAATCCAATTACCAATCCTGCCATTATTTCCACTGTGTTTGTATTAAGAGAGAAGAGAGAGACTGGGGCTGCTACCTAACTCTGTGCACATTGCTGTATCCGGCAGCGCTGGCCTCAACAAAACGTGGAGTTCTTCTGTTTTGGCCTTAGCTGACGTTATCATTCCCTAATATTAAGTTAAACACACCATGCAGCCGATATCTTCAAGTATCTGCCAATCAATCTCGTATTGGTAAGCACGTGCTTTCTCAGCGGTTTTAAAACATTTATGCAACGTTAAAAGTAACGTTAGATAACTGTAAACCCTATGTACAAATTCAACTTTGAAACTGCATCGTTAATTATATTTATGGGCGATAATTGCTTTCATCCGACGTTGATATGTTAATGATAGATTTAGCAGGGAGGGACTGACTCGCACACGTTGAGGCTAGCTAGCGGGCTAATTTGCACAGCTAATGTTAAAGCAACTAGGGACCTTCATCGGAACAATAACATATGCTTTCTCTATTAATGCATCTGAATTTCATATACTAGTACATAAGTCGTGTGCCCGTTGATACAGTAGCTAACACGGGGTCGCTAAATCTTGTCAAGACAACTGGCTTTTGCCAGCTAGCTGCTGTTAGCACACAGTGACAATGAGCATGTCAATTCCATGATCTGTCAAAATAGGCTAGCTTCAGTTAGCATGCTAATCCGGACGGATATTTCAGTGAGGCCATTGTTAGAGCGTCATTTAGTCGGCACGGACTTCACCCGCTGACAAAGTACGGATTTTGAATTGAATTAGCTTCAAAGAGGCCTTGAAAGCTAGAGGTTTAGCCCACTAAATGCGTGGTTTGTCAACGTGCCGCCACATAGGAAGAGTCCATTTTCAAAAAGCCGGTCTGGAGAACTCGTTCACCAACCAGTTCCCACATTGTTTCAAACAGCAGCCGCACGATTCACACTTTTTAGAAACCAATTAAGCAACAATCACGTGAA
The DNA here is from genome assembly GCF_963691925.1 of Scomber scombrus. Lineage (NCBI taxonomy): Eukaryota > Metazoa > Chordata > Actinopteri > Scombriformes > Scombridae > Scomber > Scomber scombrus. The sequence continues at coordinate 13,154,874 of NC_084988.1, read as the reverse complement.
CCAATTAGTAGCATTCGCCCTACCTGCCGCTGGATCACCAACGTGTATGGTGTAGATTATTTAGGAAGATAAATGTGATATTTAAAAGACAGAAAAAGTGTAAAACTCCCGGCACTGGTCCGGCTTCAGTCATTCACTCTTGATGATGTAAAATGGCTGCCACGTTCACGCCTCGAGTTTTGTCTCGTCGATGGGGTTTCTTGGACTGCCCCGCACGGGCTTGCCTTGTATGCATTTTACAGTAGAGCAGCAGGTCTACAGCATCCATCACACTTACTGATGATGAGTAATAATTTCACCATAACAGCCCAGTTTCTGTTTCAAACGGGCTTTGCCAGGGGATTTTTTTATGGATACAAGTGTTGGCCCGCAGAATAATTAATCACAGAAGCAAAACCTGAACCTGAACTTAATACAACAGTAAATAATTATAAAATCAAATGACGAATTATAACAATGAAATTAATTATTAAAAATAATTTAATACCACCCTACTATCACCACCGCCCTATCACTACTACTACTATTATTATTATTTAAAAGTTTAAAAAAATGTAACACAATAACATAAACTGTATAGCATGTATGACTTAATAAATAAAATAAATGACAATTCTTTTTTTGTGACCAATTTTTTATTTTGTTTTCCAAGTACAACACAAGGCAACCAGACAGTACACTTACAACAAGCATAAATTATGTAATCAATAAAGTAAAAATCTACATATGATTGAATACCTGCGTTAATATTGTCTGCAGCCAGAAACTACCAAAGACAATAAGCAATCCCCACAACCATCCAAAAGGTCCTCAACAATACCTCACTCACCCTCCAAAAAAAAAAAAAGGGGGGGGGGGGGGGTCCAAATGTTTGCAGGGCCTGAGTACTGAATACTCATTTCAACTCAACTTTAAGCAATTACTTATTTAGTACATTTCGGATCCGATATTGTTTAAATATTAAATTATTATATTGATAAACTACAACATTCTGTAAATAAAATTAAAAAATCATTGGGTTGTAGGTAGCGTAATGGTAGCTACTAAGACAACAGTTTAATACCAACAATACAACCACAACAAAAAAGAAGAAAAAAACCAATATAAAAGCACAGATCTTATCCGGTTGAGGTCAAACATCTGAAGTCTTAAACTCTTTGTTTAAATGTTAAAGAATATCAGGAACATTAAAAGTGCTTTGAGACATGATATTTCAGCATCTCTTTTTTTTCAAAATGGTATGCTCTTTCTTATTCAGAAACTCAAACTGGGCACTTTTGGCTTCTTATTGAGAAACATGCTGCCTGTATACAATATACACAACATTTTGGAGACAACATACTAGAGTGTACTCATACTGTTGTTTAATGTTTATTAAATCATAGTTTTTATTATTAATTAGTCTTTATCAAATCATGTGTTTAGACAAGTATAGCATGAACTTATGCTACATAACACATCATTTATAACATAGTTTGCAACACTAGATAGACTTTTAAAATACATAAAACTCAACAGTAAAATACATATAAAACTGCACAAGACTCATTAATACATATACATACATTTTAGCACAGAGCACAAATCTCAACAATACATAGGCTATACACACAACATGAAACTCAACCACAAAGTACATACAAGCAGCACGAAACGCACAAACAACTCACAAGCAAACATACCATAACATTTTCATAAAACAGGATCCAAATCTTTATGATAACATGACAGATCCCTCTTTAAAAACTGCTTCAGTTTGAGTTTAAAATGTCCCCAGACTCCCAGTCATGATCCATTTTGAATTCAATGGGTAAAGAACAGAAAAGGCTCAAGTGAGGAACTTTTGAGAGGGCACCTTATATACTACCATTACCACTGCTACCACCACTACTAATACTACTACTACTACTACTACTACTACCATTACCACACTACTACTCCTACTCCGACTAGTACTAGTCTGCCACTACAACTACTACTACAAGGCCTACTAATGCTACTAATGTAATAACCTAATAATAACCATTTCAGATGGTGAGTATGTGACAAAATGTCATCAAATGCAACCCAAATCAATCCACATCCATATTTAAATAAATAAACCTAAAGTGCATACAGTATGTGGAACCTCAAGACACTGAAGTGTCTTCAGTATTTTAGCAAAGTGCTGAAGAGAGGTAAGTCCAACTTTCTACCACACTGTGTCACTCTTCTCATGGATTTAACACAGATCTGTGACACGAACAAAAGAATATATCAGACTTACTCACTGGAGAGTTTTTTTTCTTGATGTGTTTATCAAAAGTGCAGCAGTTTTCTCCCATTTTCTGTTTGAAAAAGATTCTTTACAAAATTATGACAGGGATAGTTTTTGTTTATATGCCCTCTTTTCAAATTAGATGAGAAAAAAAGATGAACTACTTGTGTCAGTGTTTGCTGCAGAACAGACAAAGTAGCTGCAGAAAGTGATATTTGTTCTTAGTATCTTACTAAGTACATGTATTTATTGCAAGATTGCAAGTCATAAATTGGTCAAACCCAACTTTTTGGTATCTTTTTAAATTACACATTTTGGGTCCACTTGTCCAGTCAAAGGTTAATCCAAACCTTAGTATCAGGTAATTACATATAGTTGTGTCAGTGTTGATGCCTATGTATGCAGAGGATGGTTTTAGGTTATCTGCTATTTTCACCACAGCTGGGTGAATCATGGACTTAGTGTTTAGCACATGGCTAAAAGAATACAATTTTAACTGTTGTCTGATTCAAACAGCTCCCACAGGTATGTAGTATTTACAACTGGATGGTAATGGCTGGAAGATTTTGAGAAATCACTTATGCAGCTGTTGAGAAATACTGGTCAGGATTTCGGAGCAGCTACAGAGAGATTTCTTGGGATTTTGGGATTTTTCAGTTATAATGTTGTAATGTTTCACTCAATAACTCCTGATGCCCGTTGCAAGTTGTTTCACAAAGAGAAATGCAACTTTCTTTAACAAAAAGATGTTAAAAAGGACTGTGAGAATTAAGACAGAATTAAGAAAGAAACACGATCGGTAAATCATTACAATCTTCAAAAGAAAGACCATTTAAAATAAAATCTTTCAAATTTCAGCATGTAAGAATATGTCCATAACCACACACTCTACAGGTGGAGTTTCTAACAATGTCCACTTTCAATTTATAGAACGGCATGAAGTTTACTGCTCATGCATCTAAAGGCTCCTCAGAGAATTAACCCTAAACTCACTCAGATATTTTGTTGCAACACAGGTGGTGCAAAGAAGTTTAGGTATAAGCCAAAACTGTCTGTAGAAGCTGTGATTCTGAACTGGTAACACTATAAAGAAATCTTATTCTGACAAAAAAAAAGCGATACCAAGCAGAAATCCAATATAAAGTCAGCATTATATTTTGAGGAACATTTTTTAGATGGTTTAGTTTGAAAATCGAGTGCCTCCTGATGGGCATGAATGGGATGGCAACAATGGTTGCATTTTCCTGCCACACTGTTCATTGTTCCAGCCGCGCCTATTCCAGTGAGTGTGTTTCCATAGATAATGGTTGCCAAGAATCTCAGATAAAATGCAGCGTACAAAACCTCTTTGAGGAATTTTCCCTTTTGATACTTAATGATTAAATGGGGGCACAAGGTCTGAGCAAGATTAAATGTAGTATTGCATATTAAATATGATATAATGCTGGGTTGTTTTTTATTTCCTTAGTATGCCCAATTTACATGGTTGCTCATTAAATGTAAGTAACATACCTTTATATTTGTCTTTTACTGTTTCATGGCTCCAGCACCTACACATGAATGAGATAAGGTCCATGATGTAACCATACTTGTTTCAATGTCGAAATCTCTCATGCCACAAAGTGGCTAAATGATCTGGCTCCTCAACAATTTAGCATTATGTTTACTTTAAGTCTACCTTATTCCTCTTTATTGTTTCAATTGTGCCACTCTTGTATCGGTGTCTACATCAAAATGGTTCTTTACTTTTGAGGGTAAAAAAAAACATGACTCATACAATTAAATACAGATTTCAACTCAAATAGGATACAATTTGCTAGAAAAGCACACATGGTGTGTTCTGGTTTGTATATTAGACAAAATACACACTGTCTATGCTGTTGTTGATTTTCCTGGTTGTTCCTTCAACCAGGAAAATGAACACTAAATGTGACTTCCATGTTGCAGTGGTTTTGAGCTGTTTGAAAATCTTTCATTTAATGAATAGCTAATTTTGCTGTTTGTGTTTTGGTTTTTTAATCATTATTTGCTTTTTAGCTTTAATTATGTGGTGGCTGTGGCTCACAAGGTCTGAGACTCCTCCTTAATACATCGCAATGTGTCCTTGAGCAAGTCATGAAACCTCAAATTGCTCCCAATGGTTAGGCCAGCATTGAATGCTACAAATGCCATTGAATGACAGAAACTACAGACCTCAGCTAACTACTCCATTTGCTTACTTAAGTAAAATGCAAATGACACCAATGCCATCCTGAGCTTCTTGGCTTTCAGTTTTGTAAAGCATGGCTGAATATAGACTTGACTTCCCTTGTGTCCTAACCCGTGTCTCCACCTGCTTTGTCCTCTACAGCAACAGTGACAGTCTGGAGCCCCTGAGAATACATGTGACCAGTGTTTCATCAGGTATGATATGACCATGAAGGTTACACCATTTACTCACCAACTGGGGCTTTCTACATCCCTGTGGTCCTTGTCCTTATCCATCCTGAGCAATGAGGAGAGAGTCCACAGTACTATGGAAAACAGGCAGCATCAAGATTATGCAGGCTGACCTCCACTAATCATGAGTCTGGGCATCTGGCCTTGCTATATGCAGAAAATAAACTTCTGATTTATAAATCAGGAGACTGTGAAATCAGGCAAACAACAGAATGAAGATGTCAAGTGAGCAGAAAGCTGCATGTTCCGACCAATCCTCTGTGCTTCTATGTTCAAATTGTTGACTTTTTTTTCAATGAAAACCATACCTAAGTGTTTCTTTAACGTCTCGTAACATCTCATCTCTTATCCAAAGAAACATTATGTTTTTGTTCTTGTCTGGACAGTTTTTACGTTGTTTTTTGTGGTTGTTGTTTTGTTCCTGTGTACATAATATGTACATTGTACATTTCTTTTATATGTTGTAGGGCTTGTTTCATTTTTTTTTTTTATTAATAAAACTGTATGAAAAAAAAAACGTTCCAGCTCCGATACACTGACTCATCAGTCCATTCATCACACTAACCGATGATTTCAAGCACGACTTCAAAAAGCAATAAAGTCTGATTCTAAATAAGAAACCCAGAAAATAACCCTGATAGGATTTTTTTTTTTATGTGATGTTACTTGTTTATATCAGTTGAAATGTGTTTCTTTGTGTTTTTATGCTTACAAAATTATTTTTTCAGTTAACATGAATGTTAGTGTTTTGAACTATTATATTTGGGGGACACAGTTTTACTTGATTGAAATACAATACAGTATGACTTCATAATGTGACAGCCCTGGATATTAACATAAATGACAATTACGAGCAAGCATAAGGCTTATACAGTGTTACAATTTTATAAATAAGGGTACAAATGTTATAATACAAGCCAAAACCCCCCCCAAAAAAACTGCTGTAAAATCCCAGTCAATGAGGTAATCTCATCCTCCACACTTACTGAATTACGAGTCCTAGGCAGAGGATTTATCACCAGCACAACCAAGGACGCAGCACATGGGTACTAAAGTAAATAGACAGACAGAAAATACCCCCAAAAAATTCATATTAATCCTTGACATTTCAGATGTTGGAGGTGGAGTGATGGATACTCCTTCACAACTATCAGATATCTTTCCATTTATTCATAACAACTTCTACCCATCCTTCCTCCTGTTTTTAAGGAGCCATGGCACTGACGCAAAGAGTTTCTCAATATATCAACTGAAAAAAGAATTCAAGCTTCTTTAGATGTTTATAAGGATTATTATTTTTGAAAAGTCCTTAAGATAATGGAACATATGGTGGTAATCCAGTATGTCTTTTATGAAGTTCAAAAATAGCACTCTTAGACAGTAATTGCATTAATATACTCAATGTACAGTATACAGCATTAAAGTATGTATTTATGTATGCATATAGATTACATTAAGGAAACTTTTGAAACCTTTACTTAATTAATTCATCTTCATTTGAAGATAATCCTCACAACTGTCTGTCACAAGATCAACAAAAAGTAGTTGATTGATGAATGTTTGAATGTCTTTAACTCTTTGTTTAAATGTTAAAGAATATCAGGAACATTAAAATTGCTTCAAGACATGATATTTCAGTAATCACTTCTTTCAAAATTGTATGCTATTCCTTATTCAGAAACTTAAACTGGGCACTTTTAGGCTTCTTATTGAGAAACATGCTGCCTGTATGAATACCTCATCTGCAGTAAACCAAAATGACCAAGAAAATCCCAAACTAATGACCCTCTCTTTGCTGGGACATGACAAATAATAACAACTGCCAGTTACCAAGTAACAAAAGCCCAGGGATTAATCCCAAGCATTAATATTCAGGATGGAAGGACAGCAGGAGTATGTTTTGAATTTCCGTGGTTTGATCTTATCCTTTTGGTGCTTTGAGCGGATTATGAGAAAGGTAGCAAAGTAGCCGGTGACTCAGTGAGATCATTGATAAGGTTGGTAGGTTTCACCTAATCCAGGAAGCTGTAGCTGTAGACTAAGGGGACGCAGGTATAAAACGAGATGGACTGTAAAAGAAAGCCATCCTTTGCACAGCCACAATGAAGGGGAAACTTTCTCTCAATGTGGTAATATTGTTTCTCCATCTAAGACTTACTGACAGCGCTTTGATTCATGGCTTGTCAAATAACCATGTATTTTCTTTTGTCTCTATGTTATCAGGTGACTGCTGCAACCACGATGGGCTCAGTGAGATCAGCTGGTCTGTCTCTTCTTCTGTTGTCTTTTCTTCTTTACCTAGCTGATTCATACCCCAATGTTGACCTATCAAACAGTAAGATTTGTTAATAATTGAAATACTTGTGTGTATAGCATTAACCTCTTTCAGAAAAATCATATTTATATTACATATGGAATGCAAATGGTTAGAGCCTACTGAAAGAAGCTGAAACAATTATTTATTTTAGTAGAATAGAATAATCTGCCAGTATTTATAGCAATATTTATATAAATGGTACATTTTGCCTTTAAAGTTCAGATCTTACATGTTGCTGATATGCTTTTATAAACTGTCTATGATCCATAATGCCCGATCTGATTGTATAACTTCTATTATCCCGCTCAAGTGGGCTGTGAGGAATGCACACTGAGAAAGAACAGCTTTTTCTCAAGGGATCGTCCGATCTATCAGTGCATGGGCTGCTGCTTCTCCAGAGCCTACCCGACACCACTCAAAGCCATGAGGTCAATGTCAATTCCAAAAAACATCACCTCAGAGGCGACATGCTGTGTGGCAAAGAACAGCTATGAGGTACAGGTAGACACAAATTAAATGTTTTACTAGGTTTTAGTAAGGTTTTAATAAAATAATGGTTGTGATGCCGGTTAGAGTCTGACTGGGGACCTTTTCCTATTGTTTCCTGATTGTGTCTAGTATTGCTATCAATAAAGGCTAAGAAATCTTGTTTTGGTAAGAAACTATAGGCCTTAAGTTGACTAAATCTTTCCCAATGCCTGCTCCACTTTGGAAATTCTCTGAAATATTGTTGTTATAGTTTCAGATTCATTAGGTGGGACATTTCAATGGATTTGATAATGTCAACTTTTAATTTTAATGTACTGTACTTTGTGTGTATATTCAGCTACTCACACTGTGTTGGCATCATATGCATACAAATCATTAATCTGCCGCTGTCAACTGATTTGACTCCATTAATGCTCACTCTTGCTGCTTCCTTCTCATGTGTTCCTCTTTCAGACGGAAGTAGACGGCATACGGGTGAGAAACCATACGGACTGCCACTGCAGCACCTGCTATTTTCACAAGATATGACAGATGGGAAAGGGATATCACTCTGCAGCGCTCAGCTTGGCAACAAATAGTGTTTCTTTTAATCTGCAAAAGCTCTTTTCTGTTTTAAAATGAATGTGTCGCCAGATGATATTTTTGTAGCAATTCTGTGTGTGAGTGACGTGTAATTAGACTACATTTTGGCATTGGTAGATGCATATGATTAGTTGTAAAATGAAGAGCAATTAAAAGGTGAAGCCAGATTATGGTCTTTTTCATTGTCTTACACTGAAATGCATGCATTGTGGTGTGGTGTGTGTGCGTTGTGGTGGGCATGTTACACGTACATTACATTACTTGTAAATCACTTTGCACAAAGGCTGATGTCATGTCGCCTAATAAAAAGAAAAAAAGGAAAATAACAACAACAACAAAAACAAGAACATGTGAAAAAGCAAAGAAAAAAAGGACGAGTAACAGCCGAAAGTGAAAATTGACTGTGAATTTGATAATAGCCTGTGTCCTTACAGACCTGATTTTCCAGTCTGAACATGCAGCCAAAATATATGTGAAGAAGCTGATTAAATTATTATATAAATAATTAAATAATATTAAATAATTATTTCTGCTTAAATGCTTAATACATGTTCATTCAAAGCTTGTGTAATTTGTAATGTGCAGAGGCACAGTGAAAACTAAACACAGCTGTTCGATTGTGTATTACAGTATGAAGACTTCATCAAGTCTTCATACTGTATCGTTCTATACAGGAACAGATATAGGTGATATTTCAGGAACACTGTTAAAAGGCTTTTATGCTCTTCATACTATAGAAATGTAATAGTAGCACTTTTATGTGACTAATAGAGTAACATACTGTGCGTTACATGTTAGATCAGGTGGTCTATCAAAATAAGAGTCTCTCAGCTGCCTGATCGGCTGTCAGCGAAAGAATATCTGCCCTGTTGAAGTGTCCCTCAGCAAGTCAGACTAAATCAGGGGTGACTGTGCACTCTCACCACCCTGGAGGGAGGTGAAATCCTTCCATGGGAGATGGATATAAAAGATGAATTGAAATTTTAGTGAAAATATAATATTTTTTGGTTCATGTTGGTGGTGTTTTTTCTAATGATGATTACTGCCTGGAGGTCAAAGCTTACCTGCAGCATCTTTGCATGTGTTCATCCAGAAATCCAGTCAACCTGAGACTGTAGCTGATGAGCAAACATGTAACGTCCAGCCTGTCTGCAGAGTGTGATTTTGTGTCATAGGTGCTTTGTTGACATGAGGGGTGTGCATAAGAGGTGTGTAGAGCACACAGTAAATGTCCTACCCCCACCCCCAGAGCCCCCATATGCGTGCGCGTGCGAGTGTAGCAGCGTAACATCTGTGCGTACGCGGTCGTGATTGTTGTGAAGATGGCGGAGGGGGAGACAGAGAAGGAATATGACACACGGAAAGCTATCGAGGAGCTCCGAGAGCGGTTCCAGGGTTTGACCACACTTCTGAAAGAGAGCTTGCAGTCTCCGCTTGAAGCCTCTCTGCATTTCTGCCAGGAGTTTTGCCAGGTTAGCCTGTTCTCCTGCTGCTCATCCCGGGCAGCCTGCAGCCCCTCTGGCTTCCTGGCCGAGGATGCGCGTCTACGTTTGCTACAACAATGTAGCTAAGGGGCTAGCTGCCTAGCTAGCCTGGCATTTCAAGATGGGGAAAAAAAAGTCCTCCGTGGTTTTTCAGCCATACTCTCAATGATGTTTGCCTATGTCTTGTAATTATTTGCAAAGTCTGACTATCCAGGCGGCGGGAAGACACGATGCTGTGTGCGCTCTGTGCATGCATTACTCGTATTTTCCAGGCCAGATAGCTAATAGCAGATGAATGTTGCTAGCTGGTATGCAGGGTCCCCCTGTCCTGTGCAGTGGTCGTGCTGTGCAAAAAAAAATGGATAGCTACGTTAGCGAAATTTTACTGGGCGATCATTTGCACCGAAATATGCCACTGTACCAGCTGCAGAAAAATATTCAAAGGTCTTAACACTGCATCTCAGCACTTGTTTAGGTTTTTGCTTGGTGTAAAAATGGGTTACTTTTGTGAAGCTGCTTCATTGTACGGGCAGGTCAATGGTTTTTTTTTCCAAGGTGCTAGCCCAGGCCGTTTGCACTAATTAATCTAGCTAAGCACATCAGCGGAGATGTTCACTATAGTCATATAACCATCGCCAGCAAAGGATGGTAAACAGATGTCAGAATTATAGACGCGGATCTGCCTGCAGCTGGCACTGACTGTGGTTTAAAAAGGGAAAGTGAGGCAGTGGCCAATGACTCCATTACACATCCTCTTCATTAATTTGCCCAGACCACGTAAATATCAGGCGAGGTCTCCATTTACCTGATATCTCAGCGTTACTGCAAAGATGACTTGTATTGCAGCCAGTTTGTGTGAGATCATATAGTTTGTTTCTGTCCCACATTAACTAGCAGTGGGGAATTCAATCAACTTAAAAGTTATTTGGAAAAAGAAAAAAAAAAAACGGGGACGAGCCTCAGACTGTGTGCAGCTCAGCTCTGGCAGAGATTTATTTGAAAAAGGAGGGAGGATAAAAAAGGGTTTCTTTTGCAGAACTACATATAACATTAGTGCTTTGTTGTCTATGATGGCTTTTAACTTATTTGATATATGTACTTTTTATATAATGACATTGTAAATATTTATCAAAATGTATTTTTTTTGTTCTTTACATTATATATAGTTTTTCCTTCATCTCAAAATTAGTAGTTACTTTTTTAAATTAAAGGCAACCACAAAAGTATTTTATATTGGTATAATTACACTTTTGTTTTCAGTCCTCGTACAGATGGATGTAATTATAATGTACATAATTTTGATTTTTATACTGTCACCAGCCATGATTATGAAACCTACATTTTGTCTTGTATTGGTAGTAGTATAGACTATGTCTATATTATTGATAAAGGGGCATCACTAAATGTAATTCATCTACATGTAATTACATTTATACAACAGTTTTGTTGCCCTGAGCCATAGAAAGTATTAATACATCTTTTACAAATATAAAAATAGTTAAGAAATAAACAAAGTATGCCTGCTTCTTTAGTTTAGACCTCTACAATAGCATAAGTGACATCTTCAAATTGGTTGTTTAAGTTGCTAGGAAACACAATGAAATGTAATTGTACAATTATATAAATCAGAGAAAATCAGCAAATCCTCATATTTGACCAGCTGGAAAAATAATGTTGAAACTCCTATTGTGAAAGTAAAAATATTTGTGGTGTATACACATAGTTTTTGTCTAACTTATAAAAAACAAAAATGGGACTTGCCAAATCAGCAGTTGGCTTTAGACTTTTTCTACCTTGAAAGTAATTTGATGGCCTAGTATTTTATCTATGTTAAATATGTTTGTTTGTTTGTTTTTTTTCTTTTCCAGGTCCTTGTGGAACATGCCGGCCGTTGGAAAACTGATGAGGATCCACTGCCTTTGCTGGAGGTCTACACTGTGGCCATCCTTAGCTTTGCTAACGCAGCGTCCTGTCTCTCCTCCGAATGTGAAAACGTGCAACTCCTACTTGAAAAGTTAGCACTGTGAGTAGAAACTCTGATATGGTTGTGTCTTGAAATTAAGTTTGTTAACTTGTGTTATTTGTCATATGCTGTTAAACAGCATCTGTCTAATAACGTGGCCTATAACTTGTTACACAGTATGTGGGGGAAAAGCATTTTGAAGTCTGTTTTAATATTACGGTTGAAGTGGCATGGAATGGATTACAGGTTTGAATGTGCACAAAAGCATTTGTTGACTTTGAGTATCTTCCCCATTAGTGATTGCTAAGACCAACAGTGGCCAATCTGTCAACAAGTGGTCAAATTGTTATTATATATTATATGAAAGATGCACAATAAGAATAAAACAACACACATCCATAATCCCCAAGGAAATTTCGATATGAAAAGTTTGGAAATATTCTGCAAACAATCTCAGAGAACTTCTCAGCTATTTGCACAATGTGCACTTCAAGTAGTTATGAAGGCAAAGTCCTTGAGGCTTTAATACAGAATAGAAATGTAGGCTACCTCTTGGGGAGCTTCGACATATCTGGGCTGAGCTGCAGAGTATACTTTGGAGGTGCAGCACATACACAAAATGAAGGGAATGAGAGGCATACAGCAATTATTAACGTCAAGGATGTAACAGTTATAGCTTAAAATGATGAATCTGGTCATTATAAACATTATTTATACTGTTTTTTTTTTTTATTGCTGCCAGATTAAAAAAACAACAGTGACCAGTGAACACATTTTTTGATCCATGTAACTGAAGTTTGGCACTGCTGCTGATTTACACCTCCCATTTTTCCTGTTTTTCGTCTCCATTATGTTGCCAAAAAGGCACAACTGACTTTACAGAACCACGCTTTGTGGCTATTCTTGTATGGTTACCCTTAATTTGTGAAGTGTGTGACCTAAATGTGGTTTTAACAAATGATTGTGTTGGATTTGCAGGAGCTGTGCAGAGCTGGTGCTCTTACTGCCCCAGCATGTCCCTGGTGCCTTATGGGAGGAGTTTCAGTCCTCCATGAAGGTCAGTATCCCTACGGCTGTTGGTAGACTTTGTTGTTGTTGCTGCTTATCTTTCCAGCGATACGCATTGAGAAGGTCTTAAGTAACTGGATTGCATTTGGTTTAGCTCAGCTTTGAAAATAACTAAAAATAAGTTGTTCTCTTGTTCTCTACAAAAAATTACATTCAATAAAAAGAAATGTAAACTCTTGCCATAAATACTATAACAATTAATTCTTAACATTTTCATTGAAGTTTTAGTAATTTAGTTACTACACATTCATTGGTCTTCTGTTGCAGTTGGCACACAGCCTTTTGCAGGAAAGTGGGAGCACACAACTTTGCCTGCTTTCAGTTCTGGCACAGCAGGATGGCGTCTGGTCCAACACCACACTAAGCAGCATCCTGTCCAATACAATCCCTCAAACTGAGCAAGGTTAGTCCTCACTTGCTTACATGTATATTGGTTTAGAGACACATAACGCTAACGTTTAAAGCTTCATGAAATTACTATTGTTCATTTTTTACAGTAGTTGTTCATTGTCTCTCATGTGTGGTATCTTAACTTTTGTGTCTGTTTTTTTCTTCATTAGTTCACGAGTATCTTGAATTGGAAGGTCCTAGTCTTCTAAATATGCGAATAAAGCACCTTATCAAAGTGGACAGTGTTGATAAAGCTGCTGTCCTTGCGAAGATGTGCTCAGAGTATCCGGGATATGAAGGAAAAGGGAACTTCAAACAAACCTACTTGCTCTGCATCTGCATGACCAAAAGTCAGGAGCAGCTAATGGAAGAAGTAAGAAAAGACACAAAACATTATTGTTCTTTATACATACAAAGGTATTAACGCCAACACTTGAACAAGCAGTATACTATTGAAGGAACACAACTTTTTCTCTGCAAATCTCCCTATCAATAATCTTGAACTGAAGTCATCTTTTAGTGTAACATTATATTGTCATTACAATGTACTGTCAAGTAAAATGCTTCAAGCATACAAATGGACTATTGAACTCAAAATAACTTGTTTTTACATATCCGTACTGAAATTAAACCCAACAAACAAAACCCAGTAATTGCTCAATAATCACAGGTCCTTACAGTGACATGACCGATATTCATTGGATTCCATTTAAACTGATTAATGGTTTGATTATTTCTATTTTTTTCTCTAATAGATATCATCTATAGACTGTAAAGATGCTCTTGAAATGATCTGCAACTTGGAGTCAGAGGGAGATGAGAAAGGAGCACTTTGCTTATGTTCTGCCTTTCTCAAGCGACAGCTTCTCCAAGGAGATGTTTATTGTGCCTGGTAAGTGTTGACATTTGTTTGAGTAGAGTACTAGTTGAACACTTAAAAAAGTACTCTTGCCAATCCAGTTTTCAGGGCACAAGTTCAAATTTATTATGAAATTGAAATTGAAGCAATCACTAAAATAAGCATGTAGACACAGTGTCATAACCACAAATATCTGTGCTCTGCTGAGCAGTATTGCAGATTCTGACTATCTCCTAATAGTTTGAACTTGAAGGTAAATAGTCACTCTGTGAAACAATGGATAAATAAGAACATAAATCACTAACTCTCACTTAGTGAAAGATTTGTATGTGAATTAAGTAGATTTATCTTTTTAATGTCAAAATCTCTAACAGTTCTGTTTGTGATCTTATCCAGGGAACTCACACTGTTCTGGAGTAAGCTACTTATGCGTTTAGAGTCGTCTGCTGATTCGTTTCTCAGCCACGGCAAAGAGATGGCTCTTCTCTGCAGAAGTGTCTGTCACATTCTGTTTCTCATCAAAGTCATCCAAAATGAGGTAAAAAATTGAAGTCTACAAATTTAAAGTTGATAGTTAAACCTTTAAATATTATAAACCACACAAAAATGATCCTATTATCCTTTGTATGTATGTTACTTTTGTTATTTCCTTAGGTTGGAGAGGTGGGACTTCCAGTGTGTGTGGAAATGTGCATTCAAGCTCTGAAAATGACCTCCAGCGACCATAAAGATAGCAAGTCTACCATCTGCAAGACTATTTCCTGCCTCTTGCCAACTGATTTAGAAGTTAAGCGTGCATGCCAGCTGACTGAGTTCCTCCTCCAGCCCACGGTTGACTCGTATTATGCTGTAGAGTCACTGTACAACGAACCTGACCAAAAGCCAGAGGAGGATGGGAGTCTACCAGTGCCCAATTCTTTACGCTGCGAATTACTGCTGGCCTTGAAGACACAGTGGCCTTTTGATCCAGAGTTCTGGGACTGGAAAACACTGAAACGCAATTGCTTGGCACTGATGGGTGAGGAGGCAGCTATTGTGTCATCTATTGACACACTCAATGACACAGATGAACAAGAAGTGGAAAGTGCACTTGGCAAGATCCCTGAATACAGAGACCTGGAGGATTTTCTGTTAACCACTACAAATGAACTCAATGAAATCACAGATGAAAGAGAAAAAAACAGAGAGGCTAAAAAACTTCGGGAGCAGGGATTTGTGTCTGCTCGGTTCCGAAATTGGCGAGCCTACATGCAGTATTGTGTTTTGTGTGACAAGGAGTTCTTGGGTCACAGAATTGTTCGCCATGCTCAGAAGCATTTCAAAGATGGAGTGTATCTTTGTCCAATTTGTGCTGACAGTTTTGAAAATAGGGAGGTTTTAGAGCCGCATGTAGCATCACATGTAAAGCAGTCTTGCAAAGAGAGACTGGCTGCAATGAAAGCTGCTAGGAAGGTAACCAAACCACCTCAGTCCCCTAAAAGTCCATCAAAAAATCCGAAAGTTCCTGCCAAGACAAACATTAGTCCTGTTAAAGTTGAATCTCAAATTGGCAATCCATCAGTGAACACAGCTCCTGTTAAGATAGAACAAGCTACATCTGACACACAAATAAGTCAAGACTGTTTCTGTCCTGTTAAAAATTGTTCCAAGGCTTTCAAGTTTTTCCGTAACCTCATGGCTCATGTGCGATCACACAAAAACGATGAAGAAGCCATGAGGTTTTTAGAGATACAAAAACAGAAAGTGGTGTGCCAGTATTGCAGACGGCAGTTTGTTAATGTAAGACATCTTAATGATCATTTGCAGATGCACTGTGGCACAAAACCATACATCTGTATACAGTTGGATTGTAAGGCCAACTTTAATTCCAATTCTGAACTTCTCATGCATAGAAAAACACACCCGGAGTTTAAGGCACAGTGCATGTTCCCTAACTGCGGCAAAGTTTTCAGTGAGGCCTACCTATTGTATGATCATGAGGCTCAGCATTACCTTACCTACACCTGCCAAACGGATAACTGTGGTAAAATATTCTACTCACAGTCCCAATTCTTGTCTCATCAAGAAAATCATGTTACAAATGATGCAGTCAACAATTTGCCCATCACAAATCAAAACCCTCCTGTCACTCCAAACGTTGAACCACCATTTGCAAGCACCCCAAGCAAAGAAGACACATGTTCTGCTGTGGATTGCCTTGAGAGGAGTAATACAGATGTGGATGTGAACGAAGCATCGAAGGCAAGCACATCACCTTGCAGATCACCTGAGGGTTCTAAAGATCTTATTCCATTGAGAGTGAAACACTCAGTTGAAAGCATGCTGAATTCTGTGGCAAATCCTGAAATGAAAGAACCAGAGAAATGCTACACTCCACTGACAAACCCCACTCCAGCACCAGATGATGTGGAACAAGCACCAGAGGCTCCACATGTACAGCATGATGTGGGAGGGCAAGGTGAGACTCCTCCAGTAAATCCTGTACCCAATGCTACAAATCCAGTAGTAAGTCCACAGGGAGAAGGGCATAATAATGTGCAAGCTAATGAATTTCAGAAAGCGATACCACAAATCATTTCTCCATCTCAAATCAAAACAGAAATTCCTTGTTCGCTACAAGGATACCCCTCCAGCACACCTGCCGTAACTGGCAATGAAGAGAACCTGCATTGCTGCCCATACAGTGTCTGTACACGGGCATACAGTACAAACAAAAGTCTGTCTAGACATGTGAAGAAGCAACACCCAGAAATATTTGAGGACTGGAAATTGGCAAAGAAATATAATAAAGTGGCCAAAATTACAGCAAAAAAGGCACCACCTGGACCAGCTTCACCCAATGTGTCTCAGAACCTTGTAAACAGGCCATCAGATCAACCAGGACTACTATGCAACAAACCTGGGATGCAGCAAATGGATTACCCGATGGGATCTTCAGCCACACATGCCCAATGTTATCCTAGCTCAATGGAGCCTGTGCCTATCACTCCAATGGTGAACCCCACTCTGTACCCATCATGGGGAAGCCCAAACAGTTCCAGTGGTCTAATGCAGTCAGACGTGTCCCAGTCTTGGTCTTCACCTCCCATCAACAACTGCTATCCAGATGCCTTCAACATGAATGAGTACCCCTCCCGCAGCTATCCTCAATGGCAGGCAGAACCTTATCAAACCACAGCGTCTCTCCCATCTGAAAGAGATAATTCAACGGCAGCTATACATGGTCCTACTATGTCTCATGCTCCTTCAGATTCGAGTTTGATGTCTCAGTATGTGTCCAGTTCTTTGATGCTTGACAATGGAGGGCAATTGCATAATGGAGGGCATCAGTATGGACTAATGCCTCCGGAGGGCAGTGGAGAAAATGTAGATGTAAGAAAAGCTAGTGCAAGTGAGACCGAACAGTTGGATAATGGAAACAGTATCTCAACAATTGAGAGCCTACCTGAAGGAGGTTACCACACTCCATATGCTCAGAGTGAAAACTCTTGTCCCACTCAGAGCTCATCAGTTGATATTCCTTTGAAATGTCTGAGCCCAGAGGCCCAAGTTGCTTTAAAAGCTACAACTGAACTGATTAAAACAGAAAACATGGCAACTCCTGGTTATGAACAGATGGGAAACTCGGTGGATGGCATGCTTAGTCCACAGAGTGTCACCCACACTGATTTTCCTTATGACGAGGACTGTCCTAGCGCTGAATGCGAGGCCACCCCCTCCGATGAAAAGAGCAGTGAACCTGACTTGCAAAAAGGAAAACGCAGCAGGTTAAGCAAGCGAACCAAATGGCCAGCCATCATCAAGGATGGTAAGGTCATCTGTAGGAGATGCTTCAGAGAGTTCACCAGCACAAAATCTCTCGGAGGTCACCTATCTAAACGCTCTCAGTGCAGGCCGTTAGATGAAATTGACCTGACGGCTGATCTGCCAACATCATTTCTTGATTTTCTTAATGACCCTCATGTCCCTGACACTAATGGAGCAATATTCAATACATCAAATGGTGATTTCTCACAGGAGTCTTGTAGTTTGACTACTCTGACTTCACCTATGGTGTTGAAACAGGAACCCCAGTATACAAATATTGTAGACTATTCCAATTCCTTCCCTGTTGCCACAGAAAACCAGCAAGAGAAAGCAACAGAGTTGGCTTATCCAGCCCTCAATGTACCTTATCAAGAGGATCATTTGATGGAAATTTCCCATGCCTTCCAAAGGCTGGATTTGATTGAGGCTGCACAAGAGAAGATGCGGAGTAATCTGTCCTTAGAGCAAAAAGTCAGTCATTGTGATACAACTTCTGACATTGAAAAAAGTAAGTTACTGAGCAAAAGTGATGACAAGCCCACTGAAAAGGTACCTAAACCTTTTAAATGCGACCAGGATGATTGTGAGTACTCATTCATGACAAAGGAGGCATTATTCAGACACTTGACTAAAATGCATGATTATTCCAATGAGATGATAGAAGAACTCAAAAGAACCCCATGCAAACTGTCTCCATATCCTTGTCAGATTTGCCCAAAAACATTTACCAGAACGACAGGGTTGAGAATTCATTATGAAAAAGTCCACCGTTTGTCAAAGACAGAAATGCAGAAGCTTAGGATAAGTGCTCGAAATAGGCGTGCATTTAGACTAAACAAAGAGGATGTGTTAATTGGCCATGCAAATACTGATGCCAATGCCAATCGTACAACACAATCTGCAGCTGTAGTACCTATTATAAAACAAGAACCATTTGACATTGCAATTGCACCCCAAACAGATAATGAGAACAATCCAGAAGTTCCTCATGTCACTTCACCAGGAAATACAGTAAAAGAGAGCTTCACACATTCAGTATCAACTGTTACACAGCTACCCTCACCTCAAAGCTACGTGAACGACAGGCCATTCAGTGAGGGTTCACCATCAGCTCCCGAGAAATCCCCAGAGCAACATAAAGTGGCTGTCATAAACAAGAGTCCAGATGTGAAACAGAAATCCAGCTTAAAAAAGAAACTCAGTCCAGTTGGGACATCAAAGGAGCAACGAGGAAAATCAGATGCATTATTGAGCAAGGTAAAAGAACCAAAGTCCAGCCCTCCTACTACATCTGCTTCATCCTCCCCAGAAAAACCCAGCAGCTCCAAAAACACACCCACAAAGGATGAATCCCAGAGAAAGGAAAAACTTCAGAAACGAATGGGGCTCAAGATGTGTGACACAGACAATGCCTATAGTCCATACAGACCATATCGCTGTGTTCATGAAGGATGCACGGCTGCATTTACCATTCAGCAAAATTTGATTCTCCATTACAGAGCCATGCATCAGGCATCCCTGCCCCCGAGCAAAGCTGAACCAGAGGCTGAAAAGACTAGTGTTATAAATGGAGAGGAGAGCAATCAGAGCATAGGCAAAGATAATGAAGTCAGATGTCAAGTGAAAAACTGTTCAAGGGTGTTCATGGGAATCACAAGGTTAGTGCAGCATTACCTCTTACTTCACAAGTTTACCCGTGATAAAGCTACCGCCATGATGGGCAGCATGAGCATAGGGACTTTCGACTGTGACAGGCCAGAATGCGCTCTCCCCTTCAACTCTGTGGAGAAGTACATAGAGCACATTAAAAATTACCACAAGGAAATCGCCATCTCTGAGAGCGGCTCAGTCGATACGACTTTCAGGTGCGAGTATGTAGAATGCGACCGTGTTTACTCTACAAAATCGAACCTCCTCCGTCACCTGATCAAAAAGCATAATTATGTTTATGATCCGAAAGCAAGTGATGGAAGAAGGACTAAGTCAGTGGGGCTCTTCCCAGGGATGAACAATGGGAAAGAAAATGTTGAAAACAAATTCAAAGTGAAAAAGAAAAACACTAAAAAGAAAGATGGGAAGTCCATTGAGCATTGGACTAGTTTTGGAAAACCTACACTAAAATCCCACGATGAAGCATCAGCCATGTGCATTAGGAAATTTGCCTTGCAATATCCATGCATGATAATAGGCTGTGATGCAGTGGAGCAGGCTGAAAGAAACATATTTAAGCATTACACCACTCATGGCCTCACAGAGCGTTACATTGAAGACCAGAGGAGTCAGTTCATATTTTGCAAAAAGTACTCGCGTGCCAGATTTAAAGATGCAAACAAATCGGAGGGTGCATCAAGTACATCCTCTGAGGAGACGGAGCCAGAAGACGGCGAGAAGTCTATTGACCAGAAGACAGATGAGCTGGTGGACAGAATAGGCCAAGAGGACAGCAAGATGTCCAATGATGACAGTGCAGAATCTCAAGCTTCCACTGGGACAGAAGGGGGGACTAAAAGGGGCCGTCCCAGAAAACCTGCACAACCTACACCAGCTTGTCCAGAGAGGATGCAGACCCTTAGGAATCGTACGACTGTTAACAGTTCAAGGGAGAACTCAAATCCTGGTACCCCTACAGCCCCAGAACAACGAGATGACGGGGTTATGCCAGGGTCTTTTAAACCTTTAGGACTTGAGGATTCTTTCCTTAAGTTCTTGGAAACCTCAGAGTCAACCCACTCTTCCAAACGCAAACTAAACGACAAATCTAGTGCTGAACTGCCGTCCAAAAAAGAAAAACAAACTCACAAACAGAAATCTGCAGTGAAAACTAAAATAACCGATGATTTTAAGGGTTGTGAAAATCTTGTCGACTTCAGAAATCCCCTTAATCTTAAATCAGTGAGCAATGTCAAAATTGTCATGGATAAAACATTTTCAGAAGGTGCTGATCTTTTGCTTAAGCAGCTACAAGATATGAGGCCCATAGTCATAATAAAAAAATGGCTTTATAGCGGATCATAGCCCGATACTACTCTTTTCAACTCAATCTCACTCAGGATTTGAGAAGTATGCTGCAGAATGGTTTGTTTTTAATGCATCAGATTCCGAACTGTTAACAGTAATGGTCACAGTTAATGATGAAATGGCCTATTTTGTACTTATTGAAAAATGTCTTGGATGATTTTAAGTATGTATGTTAGTTATAATAACCAGGTAATCTATAGGGCATAGATTTTAGAAACATGTTTGTATTTATGCTTAGTACTGAAGATGTTTTTTTTTTTTTTTTTTTGCTAAATGGAGACTTTTAAAGAAAAACTATGTTTTTATATATCCCTATGGGATTTCAAGTTCTGTTTGTATTTATTTCATCCTTTTTCAACACTAGTAGACCTATCTGTAATATTTACATGTCTTCCACAAAGTGTTCAATAAAATGTTACTGGTTCTTTTTGTAAAACCTTGTCTACGGATATTTTTTATGTCATAAGTTTGTTTCCTGGTATCTGACTTGTTTACTTTACATTACAGTAACCTTGTGCAGACAATTTAGTATCCTGTCCTGCTGTAAAAAGATACAGTTGGTTAAATATTGATAGTAATCTTAGTTTTCTTCTGGAAAGTAGACCAGCTTGTCATACGTCTAGCCAAACATTGATACATTCCAGACAAATTAATAAACCACAATTTACAGCAGGACAAGCATATGTATAAATAATTTATAAATTAAAAGTGGACCAATTCCATTTGGCTGCTTCAGTTTCAGGGTCCTGATTAATGCTGTCACACTGCTGGAACAAGTCAAAATGTCAAGGTACTTATTTGGAGGACTTGCATGAAAATAAATGACATTATTTACTCTTTCTTTTTACACCCTGTAACATTCTTACAATACAATTCTTGTATCAAGGGACCCTCTATTGGAATCACTATTCTTAAGAAATTTAGAAAATATAAAAGATGTCCCTGACATGGTATACAACAGTGGTGGGAAACTTTGGTCCCCCAGGATACATTTTTAATGTTCATAGTTACGTCAAGATTTATATATATCCCTTTTCACAAAGTGACTGGAGATAACAAAACACAAAGGTCCTGTAAATCCCAGTTATTGTAATACAACCTTGTTACATCTATTACTGCCCCCACATAAGAATTTGCAGTATACCATTTGAACAGTGAATGCTGCTGAAATTAAGTCTAATACATCTACAAACAATTACAACTTAATGTGTGAATTACACAACTTTAGCTAATGCAACCATAACAGATTTGGTATTCACAAACACAAATGCTAGAAGTCAAACAGAAATGGTGTATTTATGCCATGTTCCCTTCTCACATACAGTCCTTAACTGTGTTATAATTCACTTTTAAGCTTAAATGGATTAAAGGAAATAAAACATACAGGCCTGCCTCTCTGATGTACTGGTTAATGGCCTACTGTTATGACATTATGATATTTGATTACATATGTTGAAAGAATATATCTAAATATTATATCTATATACTAATGAATCTTCACACATGAACTCCTAGTTAACAGCAAGTCTTGACAAAATCCAGTATCCTGAAAGGAAACCAGTGTAAACCCGCAGGGAGGCCACAATAGGGAAACCAGGGTGTGTTCAAGACCAGCAATGTTTAAAAGAGTGCACAACAATGAGTTACAGAGACAAATGAAGAAGAAACTAAATTGATACAAACAAATTATGGCCCTATTTGATATTTCAATTATTACATAATGGCATCGGTAGATTTTTATCAAGCTTGTTAACTGAACTTTACAAACTTGGTGCCATCTATTAGCTAAAACTATTGCTGAAAACGGCCTAAACAAATATATCATGGATGTGTGATATATTTGTTTTTTCTTTCTTTACTGGCATATAAAACAATTACAATACAAAAATATTCATCTTGCAGATTACATAAGAAAAAAAAGACAAACTCGAGAGAGTTAGGGAGTTACAGTTCATACAAAGTATTATTGTATTACTGTATTCATAGTTTTTACAGCCTTTAGGATGGAGGAAACATAAATTGAATCAATGTACATTTTGACCTCCTTTGTGAAAATCAAGTAGTTTAACTTTTTTACATGTAAATTTGATTTTATGTATATGAAATTTGGCAAATTGAATTATGTAGTCAACATCAGAATCAGGATCAGAATAGTTTTTATTGTCATTGTACATGTACAACTTCTAGTATTCCAGACTATTTGTTTCCAAACTAATAAATGAAATGTTCATCACCATGGCTGTTGATAAAGATTCTTATGTTATTTGAAAAGAGTCTCACAAAAGGTTAACATAAGTGAA
This sequence comes from Scomber scombrus, assembly GCF_963691925.1. Lineage (NCBI taxonomy): Eukaryota > Metazoa > Chordata > Actinopteri > Scombriformes > Scombridae > Scomber > Scomber scombrus. Next base: position 13,131,901 of record NC_084988.1, on the reverse strand, counting down.
CAGCAGAGTCAGTCGAACTACAACAAAATGTACAACTGATAACCTTTCTGATGTTTTTTAAAGTATCTTAGTTGAAACAAGTTTAAAAGAAACTTGTTTCAGTTTGAAAGAAACGTCCGTGAACACAACTTTTTCCAGGCCTTTTTTGGCAAAATCTGTGCTACTGGATTAGAAAGAAAATCGAAATTGTCATAATTGTAGATGTAGTGTGGACATTTCTGGAGAAAGTGTGCAGCAGATGTGGAAAGAAGCTTTTAGTTTCTCTCAAATACCTGAAAAATATAGAAATTATAGCAGAGTGGGAAATGGGTGGGAAGGGTTATTTTGTCAGTGGAGATTTTAGTTTAAATCCAGGAGGTGGGGGTATGCACCATTGAAGTTGTTTGCGATCCGCCAGAAAACCGAGAGAAGAAGAACGATTTCCATCTACGTCATTTTGGCGGGAAGTAATAGACTGTAATGCAAACCGCGAGAAGGAGTTTAAATTAACATTTTGTTGTTTTTTAAATTAGCGAAATATTTGACATAGCCATTGATGCGTAAAACTGCTGTTTAATGTAATTAGTGCTAACATGAGTACTTCGTCAGTTTCAAAGGTAACGTGGTTTGTTGAGATGAGGCTACACATATGAAAGATTTCTTCCTTTACCTTCGTGACGTTACTCACTGTCACTGTCGTAACTTATTCATATTTCAGGGCTGTTTTGTTTTCAAGCCAAGCGCCAAGAAGAAAAAGACCTCGCTCGGTTTGGGTGAGTTATGCTCATTTAAGATAATATACAAAAGCAGCGAGCTGTGAGATGATATTTTTGTTGACATTTGTCCACAGAGGATTATTTCAGTCAAGGCTGTGAAGGTGATGAGAGCAGCGAAGCACGATTCAGACTCTGTCATGATCTGTGGGACAAAATCAAAGCAGACACAGAGGTAAGACTTCTTCATCACGACTATATGAACACCGTATAGCCATGTTGAGCAGTGAAGGTACATCAGTGTAGAAAATGATCATTTGTTATCGTCATCTGGTCATTGTTTACACTTGACAAGCATTCATTTCCATATGTGTAATGTTTTAGATTTCATAATGAAACAATTTGTTGGCTGTTTAGCAAGAGCCATTCACAGTGGTTTATTAGAAACATATATAACCAACCAACTGCATTTTTATTACAAAACCCTCTAAATGACTGTTTGATTTGTGATTTAACTTAAAGGACTGATTCACAGTTTTTCCAAGTCTTTCTTAAAACAAAAGTCAGGTCACAAAATGAACATTGAAACAGGTTTTTCTTCCCTTAATCATTCTTCCTGTTCATATTGGCTGTTAGATGATCCCTTCGTAATGCACTTATAATGTTAATGATGGGGGACAAAATACACAGTCCTCCTTCTGTGCAAAAATGTATTTAAAAGTTTATCTGATTATACAAAGCTTCAGCTGTCCAAATGAGTCAAATTCATATGGACATCTAACTGTTGTTTTAAGACAGTGTTGAAAAACTGTGAACCTGTCCGTTAATGTCAAAAAGTATTACTCAGGAAACAACAATGTGACATACCAGTTGAATGCGGCTGAAACATAAGCTGAACAGTTTTTTTTTGTTGACTTTAAGGTTTTACAGGATGAACTCAACAGGAAAATCCTGGACAGCCTGCTGGACTTTACCAGGAAGTGCTCTTCCACACGCCAACACAGTGACTGGGCATCTCAAATGAGGGCCAGCGAGATCCCCACAGCAGCTCTCGTGCTTGGTACGTTGATGACGAGGCAGCAGTAATCAAAATTTCAGGTTTTATTTTAATCTTAATTCTTACAGTGACATACATTTTGTCTGCTTTTCATTTGATATCCTCCATAGGAGTGAATGTCCCGGACCATGACATGACCTTTCAGAGCCTGTCTGACCTGCTGCAGCAGTCTGTCACTCCTCATGTAGTCTCTGTACAGGCCAAAGAGTGTGGAGGTAGGACAGTAAGAGCATTTTTGTCTTGGAATACTGGAATTATGTTGTACCACTGCTTACACCATTTGAACTTTTAAGAGTGTAAACATTATGTCTGCTTTATCATTTCAGCATTGAAGCATTTGATGAAGAGGGTCTTGGAGAAGCTGATGAATACCGTAGTGGCTGTTGATGATGATGAGGAGGAGGAAGCTGAGCAGACGAGCACTCCTCACCACAAGAGCACACATTGCTCCCTGAGCACCCTCTGTGATTGGTACAATTCAAAAACAAAGGTGGGACAATAAAGCTATAGATTTTACATGAGGTGCACAAAAACAATTGAACAGATCAAAGCACTTAAACTTCACATTTCCCTTTTGTGTTTCAGAAAGCCCACACTCCTGGAAAAAAGCGTAGTTCTCCAGCCAAAGATGAGCAACAGCAGCCCCCCGTCGTAATTATTTTCAAAGATTTGGAGGCTTTCAATCCAAGAGTTCTTCAAGATTTCATACTCATCTGCAGGTAACTGGGAACTCTGTGTTCAACAGTTCAGCTGTTGCCGTATTCGACGACCTACTGAGGGAAAACTTGATCCATCATCATGTTAGATTATCTAGTCTAAATAATGTGTGTACAGTAGCTTTTAAGTCTTTAAACCAAGTGATGCATAACCTTTTGTTGGCAGTGCATGTCCAGGTTTATGTGGATGCTGTTCTCTTAAGTGTATGTCCCTTCTTTTTGCAGCCGGTACATTGAACGTGTTCCACTGATGTTCATCTTTGGTATCGCCACATCACCTAGCACCATCCAACACATGCTGCCCCACTCTGTGTCCTCCCTGCTGTGCATAGAGCTCTTTCAGTCTCTGTCCTGCACCCAGCACCTGGCCACAGTCATAGACAAGGTACTTTCACTCTGACACCTACATGAACTTGCAAGATCACATTTATTATGGTATTCTTTTTATTGTAAAGTTGATGATTTTGTCCCCCAGTATGCATATACAATTTAAGAATACAAACAAGTATCACAAGCTTTTTTTAAATCTAATTTATTTATAACCTATTGGATTGTATTTTAAATAAAATCCCATTAATCTAGTTGTATTTTTTATGTTACTTGTGTTTCCAGATGATCCTGACACATCACTTCCCCTTTAAACTCAATGGTAAGGTGATGCAGGTGCTGATCAGCATCTTCCTGTACCACGATTTCTCAGTGAGAAACTTCATCAAGGGTGTTCAGGTACAGAACATTTTCTAAAAGCTTTATATATCACGTGTCTTATCAGTCCACCCTTTGTCCCGTATCCTTGTCTGAATATTCAGGTATGTGTTTTACAACATTTCTGCTATGCCTCTGTGTAGCTGGCCCTGCTGGAGCACTTTCACTCCCAGCCTCTCAGTGTCCTGTGTTGTAAGAAGAAGCAGGCTCTGCTTAACGTGACGCAGCTCAGCCAAAGCGATCTGGAGAAGATCAGGCAGCTGCCGTCATTCAGGAGGTACACACACACACACACACACACACACACACACAATATTTAGTTTTCACCTGTCTGCATATTCTTACTTTACATGAATCACTTGTCAGAAAACCATGTAAATGATGCTTGATTTGGCTGCTAGTAAACACATTGGTAACTTCTAATGGCTTTCTTTTTCTTGTTTTTTAAATGTAAATGTTAACCTGTGTGTTTTTCTCCAGCTATGTAGAGACGCAAGAATCTGAAGAACAAGTTAATCTGTTGAAGAATGATACTCATTTAAAGGTACATTCTTTGTTTTATCTCTACACCTTAGGCACCAGCCACCAGGCCTGGGAGATAAGGTCAAAAAATCAAGTATCATGATATTTTTGACTAAATACCTCAATATTGATATTATGTCAATATCATAGGGATGGCTATTGATGCTTTCACAAAATATTTAGACAATGAGATTTTTGATAAATAACTATGAGTAATGTGGATAAAAGTAAGTAATAGTACAGCTAGAACAGTTTGGTAAAAAAACGGGAAAAGACAACACTTATACCATATCACAATATTACAGTATGCAATATCTAAGATGATATTTGGTCTCATCACAATATCGATATAATATCAATATATTACCCAGCCCTAACAGCCACAAATCGGCACACATATGTGGACATAATCTAAAGTTTGAGGTTTTTTAACAAAACATTTTAACCTCTGTTTGTCTGTTTTAGGAGGTGTGTACAAAGCTGCTAAAGGACCTTCATAAATACCATAAGAACTATTATCCAGTCCTGAGGTGTCTCCACACGCTGACCTCATCATTACCTCGTTACCCTCTGGGAAAACAGGCAAGAACTTGTTGCTTATTGTCTGAACAGTACAAAATGTTTAATTAACACTGATAGTTGCAGCCACACTTTCTTTCATTGCCTTGATATGACACTGCCTGATCTGTATGCTGCAGATCAGGGAGCTCCATTTAATATGTCTGGAGAAGAACGTGTGGGAGAATGAGGATTATCAGTCGGCCATGAAGCTTCTGAAGTAAGTCTGGATAATTAACCTCTATGCCAACAAGCGGGACTCACAATTGGATGATATAATTAGTGAAAAAATGTACTAAATTAGAGAAATTGTTGCCACTTGCATCAGAGCCAACTGTTTAAACATTGAAGTACTCATAATAATCATGTCTCATCTGAGTGTGTGCCTCAGCCAACATTCTTCATACATTTGGCCAGCAGATGGTGACACATTCAGGGATATTTTTGGAATAATTGCACATTCTGGTGGCCAAAACATACATTGATATACAATTTTTAAAAAGCATTTGGTTTTTACCATGCAGGAGTCCTTCTGGACAAATCAGAAATTAGTTCAACAACAGCTCAGTCTGATGTTAGCCATTTGAGGTTCTACTCTACATCTCAGTTATAAACCTCCTATGCAGGATGCTGGCTAAAGATGAGCTCATCACTTCGCTCCAGAGGTGCATAGAGATCCTGCAGCCTGTCAAGTCAAAAAGGATGAGGAACGCTTGTGTCCAGCTGGAGGACCTGCTCACCAAACTGAAGCAGTTGGACAGTAAGTAGTGAAAAGCTGAGCATAAACATTACTTTATTCTTAGTTTATACATAGATTATTACTTTTCCTCCTTTTACATTGACCCTAGGAATAGTGTCCTCTACCATCCGCTATTAAATTTTGCCTTTTGTCTAACAGCTGCCCCCATTGAAACGGTCCCCAGTGTTGAAGAAAGTATCACCTCTCCATTGAAAAACCTTCAAAAGAAAACCAATCTGTTTCAGCTGCAGAAGGTAGCTCTTCAGTAAAAAGATACTTTACTTCACTCATGTGTTGTAATACTTCAACACATAAACTGTCTGATTATTCTCATGATTGTAGACTCTGCTGGAGATGAACGAGTCTCGGAGAGCCAAGAAACTGAGTCCGTTTGAGATTCTACGAAATGAAGCCATCGAGTTCATCGACAGCTTAGTGAAGTGAGACAGATTACCTTCTGCTTGTCATTTAAAGTGTGACACAACAATTTAATACAAAGTCGCAACATAAAAATGTACTTTTCCATCCCACCCAGGAGTCACCTGTCTCCCCCGGAGTGTCAGACTCTGAATGAAGTGTGCTACTACGGTTCCTCTGGCTCTGTGAGACGCCACCTCAACGCTACACCTCGCACCTCCATTCAGGCTGCACTTAGCAGTCCCTACTATTTTCTCCAGGTACGTCCACCTCAACTTATTTGTAAAGTGAATCTTAACTATGCTGTTATCGTGAATGTTTGAAATGTGTTTATCACTTTTCTTTCAGAATGTCAGCCTGAAGTCTGAGGATGGGACCGTGTCCAATGCTGCTCCTGACATTTGCATTGCGTACAAACTCCACCTGGAGTGCGGCAGGCTGATCAATCTCTATGACTGGCTAGAAGTGAGTTTACACTCAATAATTTGAAACTAGGCTGTTTTCTTGTATTTAAATCAGGTCAACAGACAATGATGTTTACATTGCGTTCCTTTTTAACTCGCAGCAATAACACCACCTTTCAACTTTGCCTTACCAACTTTATCGGATGGAAGTTTGTATGTTTAAAGTGTTTATTGATTGTTAGGATCAATGTGAGACGTTATTGATCTGTGGATTCAATATTGGCCAAGAATGGACTGGATACTGACATGAATGACAATTTATTTTCAGGCCTACTCCATCGTGGTTTCTGCAGCTGAGGGTGTCGATCCAGAGTCTGACAGTTATGGGAAAGTGGACGAGGTCAAACAGTATCCTTCCATAACCTTTACATATGAAGCTGGTTCTTCTCTCATTTTAGTGCATGCTTTAGGTTTATTTGATATACCGAAGTGAGTACTGACAACAAGATAATCTGATTGAAAGGATGTTTGGAAGAACAGTAACATAAAGACTGAGGGTGATTACCTTTGAGAGCAGAAACTATATCCCATGTGTTTGCTCTGGCAGCAAGCAAATATTGTGTCTTGATCAGAGTTTAAGAAATGTTATTCCTCAGCTGTTTTCCAGTGCCCGTTTCATCCGGGCTGTGTCAGAGCTCGAATTTCTGGGCTTCATCAAGTCCACTAAGCAGAAGACTGACCACGTGGCTCGACTCACCTGGGGAGGCTGCTGACCAAACGGTCAAAAAGAAAGAAAATAACTTGTATACTCTCATTTCAAAACCTGTCAACTTGGACCTGAATGTCTTGCATTTTTTCACTATAATAAAAGATAATGCATGAGATTTTGTTTTTAGTAATACCTGTGTATATAGTAACTCTACTGAGTAGAGTATTGTACCTGTTGCAGTCTAGTCCAATCATGACAGGGGCTGTTCCAAAAAAATGTGTTGTTGTGTGATAAACTCTTATCACTGAGTTAGCGTGTCACTATACTGAAGGCACAGCTCAGACACAGATGCATAGTATATAGTGAGGGTGTCCATTTGTTTGAGTATGACAGTTTGAGTTCAAGCCATTCATGTTCCATTATTAGGAAAAGCCTCCTGAATAGTCTTGGTGTAATTTGTAACATTTTAAAAAGATAATTTCCCTAAAACATACCAATAACAAATATCTATCATACCTTAAAACAATTCAACTCTTAAAAGATTTTTATTGTTTTTCCAATAAGTACATTGGTTTCAAAGTGATACCAGCAAAAAAAAACAAAAAATCAAAATAAATAAAACACTGGTAGGGAGAGGGGAAAAATAAAATCAAATTAGCCCACTTTATGCTCAATTGAAAAGCAATGAATAGAGGACAAACTGCAAACATATCGTCTCTGTTCAGCTTGTGTCTTCCACTTCCTTTCAGATTGACCAGCAAACCTCATGTAAAAGTCTACGCTGCTGTATCATATTTACATGTAACAAACGGAAACGAGCGACGAAGCCTGGAATGCTGGGAATCATTACAAAAGTGAGATAACTGTAGATACACGTACAGCAGGAGGAACATAGGCCACTGGTAGAGATAGGGTCCATTCATTTACATTAGGAAGCACCTAGTTGCTTACAACAGAGTGGTAACAACTGACAACAGCTTCATATAAACCTTTGCCCAAAGACAGAAATATGGCACAGTAAGAAAAGTTTCATTTGAACTAGCTAAACTGAATCTCTTACAATGATGAGCATTTTTTTCTTCTCGTTCTTGAAATATCACATGATAGCTTGCAGCAAGAGAAGGCCGTCTTGCAAAGATTCGGTGCCACACTCAGGAAACATCTGGAGGAGAAGAAGATAAAATGAATTCAGAAACCAGACTTGTAACTTTAAACTTCAAAGGCGGAGCTCAAAGCGAGATCCAGGACTTTCTCGCATATAAATGCCAGCAAGGAAGGAATGTGGAGAGCATTTAGGATAAAAATGAAAGAACTCACAGCTTGCAGGTTGCTCCCCAAATCGTCGCATTAGCTGATCATGTGTGAACTTCACAAAGGTGTCATATTGTTCTGAAATGTACAGGAAATTAAATTAGCCCTTAAAAATCCTTAAAGACTATTTATGATCATTTCCCAGTGTCCTCTTCAAACTATTGTCTATCTGTTCTCACTCTCAAATCTGGCTTTTTGAAGCAAAAAACCCACAGCAATTTCATTAAACCATTTCTCAGCATGCATATTACTGCTGAAGTAGTTTTTTAAAAAAAAAAGGCAATTCTGACAGAAAAAGCCACACAACTGCTTTAGAGAAGAAACTGTTTCATAGCTTTTGGTTTTGGACTAGTATTCTAGTTTTATGTGAATCTGGGCTTTCATAACTTAGACACTTAATATTTTTCTACAATAAAATATGAATTTGGTACACCAAATAATTCATGACCTCAAATGTTAGAAAATTGAAATCTCCAGAACAAGGTGTGAAATTAACCAGACATTTCTTCACCGTCCAAATGGCTAGTTAATGTTCAAATTATACCAACCACTCAATAGATTACCATTGTTATTTTTGGCTGGTAAGAGAAGCAAATATATAGCCACTTGCACATTTTACCAGCATTTGGCTGGTGCTAATTCTGTGCATTGGTCCAAGAGCTCCCGTGTGTATAGGGCATTGTAGAAGCACTCCTGGTGTCATTAATTTTCTCTATATTAATCATTATTTACACCTCTGGCTTACCTTTGACATGGAAAAACATGCCAAATTTATTACCTGGTGTGACTGGTCCTGGCTGACTTTCTTGATGCATCAAATTTGTTTGTTTAATATGTGACCAACCTGCCAATTTTGAAGTCATGGTCTCTTCGTATTCCTCCCGCACCTTATCTTCCCTTTCTTTCAGCAGGCGTTCACAGATCATTCCAACTTGTCTGAGAGTGAATAATGGCTGTTCTTTCCTAGTCGGAGAAACGCCTCCAGAAGACGTCCCTGTGTAAATCAAGCAGGCATGTTGTCTGAATCATTGTATATGTGGTATGTCTGATAACTGTGCTTATTTTACTTCACCAACCTGGCATGTTGGAAACATTCATAGTAGACGACTGGGATGGGGACTCTGGAGAATAGCAGCACTCTGACTGTTGGTAGCCTCCATCTAGATGCTTCCTCTTTTGAATGCGTTTGTACTCCTGCTTGATGCTGTTGAGGATTTGTTCTGGAGGGGACAAAAGACAGTAAATAGCGTCAATCATTCAAGAAACAACAGCTGTCATTTCGGGAAAAACTTAACAATCTGAAAACCTCGTTTTAGTGTCGCTCAACATGTTGCTAATGCCTCTAAAGTAGCTGACTGGTCACCAAGCAGGCCAAGTAACATTACCTGCACTGAGTCTCGACGACGATTCCCCAAATGGCGAGGGCTCCATTCTGAGGTACTTCCTGGGGGATGAGGATGAGGACGATGGGGCCACGGGGATGCATCTTCGTCTTTTGGGGGAAGTAGGACTCATCAGGGGATCGAAATCCATGGTCCTCTTCAGGGTGGCTCCACACGCCATGACTTCAGTTTGTTAAGGGGGGGGGGTTAAATGCCGAAACAAGACAATAATGAGGCGATAACATCAGTTATTTTACACAAGCGCTAACTGTGGATATTCTTTGATACAGATGGCTCATTCTAGCGTGAACTCCTCCGATAAAACCAGTTTTCTTCGCTAATGAACACACGCTAAGCATATTGCGCAGCTGAGGCTTTAAAAAATTGCTAGCAGAGCTAACGTTAGCTGTGATGGCTAGCCAATAATCAAAAAGAAAACAAAGCTAACGTTAGCTCTGGCTACCACTGATAGGACAATACGTTCTTGTGTACATTTGAACAAAGCTGTCTTACCTTTGGGGGAAGCGTCGGCCTGTCCAACGACGTTTAACAACTTAAGCTGTTGTAAAAGTTGCTTCCCAAAAGTTGAGGTGCCGATTAGCCAGCTGTGGGCCAACTGTGTGCCGTTTGATAGGGGAGCTAGCTAACGCAACTTAGCTGCTTGTTTTTGATATGAAGCAGTCGGCTTCTCCGGCTCGTGACGTCACGTGTGAAATGCGCCGCAGTTCATGCTGGGTAATGTAGTGAAAGACAGTAGACAAAAGACAGCTGATTATTCATATTCATATTCTTAATTTTGCTCCTATGCTTATTCTTATTCTTACTCTTTCTCATTTAAATTATTTGTGTACATATATTGTATTTGACTGTTCTGCACTTTGTAGAATAGATATTATTTTTTAATGACTGTTCATATATATACAGTTAATACACAGATACTTTATTTACATTCAAATTTGAGTATAAATTACATAAACAACAATTCTATCTATATTCGGCTTTTACTCTGTTATGTTTTAGTTTATTTTTTTTGTTCAGTGTTCATGTTTATTGTGTTTTTTTGTTTTGTTTTGTTTTTTTCCTGACATCTGGACCACACTGAATTCCTTGTACTTGCTATTTGGCAAATAAATCTGATTTATTTGTGATCAAGGCATGTGAAATAATAGATAGTCCTTGTTGCCTCCACAGGGGGGCAGTGTTATACAAAAAACCCAAAACACATCAAAACAGTGCGCTTTACTCTAAAACAGAGGTTTACTGACCCATTAAGGGCCCCATGATAATTCAAATGGGTAACAATATGTTTAATAGGATAAGAAAGAAATATACATATATGTAAAAAATGTTGTTCTCACAAAATTCTTTTTATTTTTTGCTGAAGTTTTATCTTATGAAATACTGAATATTTTCACATCCTCAGGTTCAGTACATTAGCCACAACTGCAGACACACTGGATTGCTGACATTTCATAGTTTTATTGAAAAAAAGATCACCAGGTATGTTGAAAAGTTTATGCTAAAAATAGACAATTTAATACTCACTTCCTTGCTTACACACACTGTTATCGAACACCATGGCATAACTGTTACTTCACAGGAATATGGCAGTGTAGCCTCTCACAAAATGTTTTAACTGTTTTATAAGCACATGTAACTACAGATTACTACAGACTAAAGAAGTTTTGCTGTAATCGAAAAGCTATTCAAAATTCAATGTATGAATCACCATTTTGTTTTGCAAAATACACCTTAAAGTATACAATGAATAAATTCAAATTCAATAAAATCTAAATGCCAAACTTCACAATATCATTTTCTTACGAAATCATCAATAGTTGATTTCAAACCACTGATGAGATGCTACTTAAAAGCAGTGTGCTGTCATTCAAAACGGGCATTTTGCATGAAAGTAGACACAGTTTTACTTTGTATTACTGCACAATATTGCTATGATGTAATGTGAAAAAAACAGAGAGAACTGAGAATGACACCATTTTTCCCACATTAAAGCTGAAATCTGTAACTTTTAGCTTATTCAAACTACAGCAAAGATGACAATGTATACTATAATATCTGTTAAGAAATCTGCCAAAATTGGCACCATTAATCAGACATATGCAACCTGACAAACCAGAGTAAATCCATAAAATGCACAGTTTTTACAGTATCATCACACTCCATTGTACAGAGGGGTAAAACACAGTATTAAAGATTTCAGCTGTAAAGTAACAAAACTTGTTTGTCCAGTCTATATCAATCTCATTTTTTTGGCACATTTCACAGTCACAGAGTAGTGTACTAGTAGGGTCAGGGCTATTCTACAAAATATTAACTTCACAGTTGTACTAGAACAGGTCAGCCTATGTTTTAGACTTGGTCTGCAGTAGAAGTCTCAGTCACTCCAGAAACTGTAACCTGGGCTACTTTTACTCTCATCGCTCCACAGCTGGCTCCGTCTTTCCCTGCCCCGCCCGTTGTGCCTCTCACACTCCTGCTGTTCCAGTCACTCTCACCGCTGTTGTCCAGCGTATGCGTTGTTCCCCGGCACACATTGCAGATGTTGAGGAAGGCCCTGCGCAGGTCCTTGCTCCTCATGGCGTAGATCACAGGGTTCACGGTGGAGTTGAGCAGGCAAAGCATGCTGCAAAAGGCGAACACAGTCTTGATGAAGTCGTTCACCTTCCCAAAGAGGTCGTAAACCATGATGGCTAGAAGCGGGCCCCAGCAGATGATGAGGGCCACCAGGATCAGAACCAGAGTCTTGGCCAGACGCAGGTCCATCCGGGCCTGCTCGGGCCTCATTGTCTGAACTTTAGTCCCCTCTGCTGTGTAGACGATCACACTTCTCTGGGAGCTGCGGCTCAGCATGCGGACAGCATGGTGGTGGGATTTCCAGAGAATGAATATGTAAGCGTAGATGATGAACAGGACCAAGATGCTTGTCATCCCGATCCAGAACATCAGGTACTTTTGGTCGATTAGAGGGAAAATGTCCGAGCAGACGGAGTTGAGACGTTTGCAGTTCCAGCCAAGCAGCGGAAGCAATGAGATGACAATGGAAATGGTCCACATCACACTGAAGGCGATGACTGCTTTGGTCTTTGTGACAATGCGTTTGTATGCCATAGGCCTGTGGATGGAGATGTAGCGATCGATTGCAGTGAGGAACAGACTGCCTACAGAGGCAGTGAAGGAGGCGATGACCCCAGCCAGCTTGAAGAGGAAAATATTGGGGCTGTCCTTCCTGTGAAGCACATGGAAGTCCAGGAAGCTGTAGACAAAAATGATGCTGCCTATCAGATCAGCCACAGCCAGGCTGCCTATGAAGTGGTAGGAAGGCCGAGATCGAAGTGTCTGTGAGTGCAGGATCACACACAACACCATGAGGTTCTCCAGCACTGTGAATGTCCCCAGAGTGAGTGCCAAAATGGCAACTGCAAGCTGCTGACCAGGAGTCAGAATCATAAAACACTCCATGTTGTCCACAAGGTCCTCCCCACACTGTGCTGCCCCTCCACTCTCCACAGAGGTCCCATTACCCAGCAGAAAGTCTGATATGTTGGTGGGGAAAACAGGAGCAAGACCACCATAAATTAACTCTTTGTTTTCAGGGATGAGTCCAGGAAAGGAGTTACTGACAGAGGAAGAGTAAGATTTCTCAAAGTGGAACCCGTTCTTGATCAGGCTTGAGTCAGCGGAAAGGTCATCATAGCTGGCATCGTTGGAGCCAAGATACTGCACACCTGTTGTTAGCAAACTCATTGTGGTGCCTGCTATACTGTGCAACCTCATGGCTGGGTAATGGCTGCAGAGACACTCAGAGGAGAGGTGTGTGGTGTAAGAGCATTAAATCCATGCATAAGGACATCTAAAAGAAGAAAAAAAAAAAGCATTTTTCCCCACAAAAGAATGCAATGCTTTTATTAAAAAATGAAGAGAAAAAAAAGCTAAACAAATAAACATCTGAATACATGAAGAAAGTGGCAAAATTATTAATATTTCAACATCTCTATTTATGTGTGTGAATGTGTTGCTGGGGGATATTGAGGGAATCTGTGCATCAGCCAGCTGACTCCATAGCAGATGCATCCCAGACAATAGTGGGAAACTGAACAGTTGATGATAAACCTGTGCTGCCTCAGGGGAAATCATTGCATTAAGTATGTAGGACAGCCAGGCTTTCTTATTAATTAAAGGAGGTCATTAAGCATTAAGCTGTTTTTAAAAAAAATAATAATGGGATTAATGAGATATCAAAGGGGGGGAAGACAAAGAGAATACATATCTGTCAAATGAACCCTTTACATTTTGATGCCAGTAATGATTTGAATTATTAACAGTTAAGTTTACATCAAGGTTTTGTATATTTATTTTACATAAGAAACTGCTTCCAAAACATAAAACATGACTTGATGTTAAAGTTTGAAATACTATAAATCTTTAATGTTGTGTCTGCCTGTTTGGATCAAAGCTTTAAGCGCTGTTTGGACAATAATACGCAGAACTACCAAATCAGCTAGGAATAAATAAATGTATAAAGCTCAAAAACATAAAATATAAATACAACTATTACCGCAGAAAACATTTAGGAAAATAAAACAAGAGTAAAAACATACCTTGATTTTCTCAACACAAACAGCTCTGGTCCATGACGCAAAAAAAAAAAACTAAACTGGGAGTAAACCAGTCTGTTGTCACGCTCCTCATCAACAGTTACAGCAACTCACAAAAAAGGGGTGGAATGGAAGCGAAAGTTAAATCACAATTAATTTTTTTGCAGGAATGATCCCGTGTTGACTTCCCCGATACTGTCAATATCAAATACAGTAAAGCCAGGCAGCCGGCGGGTTGTGTGTTCTCGGTTTTAAGGCTCCGCTTTGTGCGCTCGGTCACGTGATCTGAGGTGTTGCGCGCAGCATCCACACCTATTTATTCAGGAACAAAACAGCTGCTGCAGGGAAGATGTAAAAACAGCCCTAACCCGTGTGTTAAGTTGAAATTAGTATTACTTCCTCATCCTGTACTTCCTATGCATGAACAAATGTAATGTAAATGCATTTTGTATGCCAAAAAACTCCGTGTTATAAAATCCCAATAAAACGAATCCTATCCAATTAGAGATTTTGGAGGTTCTGTAGAATAGAAAATATGGATTAAATGAAAACAATTACATTGATAATCTTACAATAAATTCTGATTATGCAGGTTAGAACAAATGAAACCCACTTGGAATATATATATGTCACTAATCTCATGCTGAGAATTTAAGAAAAAAGACACTATAGAGGAAGATAATTTTAAAATGTTCAAAAGTCCATTCTGATTAGTCTGCACTAGTTATATATCTATTTACTGCAACTGGGGGTCACATACATACACTATTCCTCCTTTTCCTGTCCTGCGCAGCTGTACAATTATTTCCACTATGCACTCCCAGAGCTATCTCCCAAATTATATGTATCTTGTTGTGGAAAATACATGACATTTGGGGATGCAACATCGTGGGAAAACAATGAAAGGCATTGCACATGATGCCAGAGCCTCCAGTTTTGGCAGAACAGAAGAGGCTGAGGAGTCATCCAAGTAATTACTGAACACTTGTTATGCTGTTCTTGAAGCTGATTCAAGCAGCCATTGATCACTTATGGCATTACAGTATATCCAATATGTCCTTTTCATGAGGATAGTTTACACAGACAGTGTGAGTGAAACATCTTATTAATGGCTGGTGGTCGTGGAATTCATCCGCAATTGATTCTGTCTATGCTAAATGACCTGCTTCATCGGGATAAAGTTTTAATGTGGTTTTGGCCTGAAAGTGACATCTCTCATCTCTCAAAATAGGTGGGTGGGTGTGGGGGGTTAGAATATTCCAATCCACATCCATCATAGTAATTATCATCATTATTTGTGTCATGAGCGAGGGAGGGAGATATTTCAAAGACAAAGCTGTCTGTGATGACAAAAGGCCTGTGTGACGGCAACAGCAACTTGTAGAAGTTCAATTTTTCTAAATCTACTTCCACCACGTGGGCTGTGCAGTTATGGGAGGCTGCTGCTATTGTTTCACTTCCATCTGTCTTTGGTGGTGAATATGGCAAGTG
Source organism: Scomber scombrus (assembly GCF_963691925.1). Taxonomy (NCBI): domain Eukaryota; kingdom Metazoa; phylum Chordata; class Actinopteri; order Scombriformes; family Scombridae; genus Scomber; species Scomber scombrus. The sequence continues at coordinate 13,116,582 of NC_084988.1, read as the reverse complement.
ATTAGAGTGATTGATTTTAGTGGGATTCCTCTTGAAAAGCACCATAATGCATCTAATGTATTATTTATCCACCCCCATTTACAGTAAATTGTTATTTGAGTGGTTGCCTATTATGAAATCATTACTCTAGTCCACACAGGCTCAAGTCCTCAAAAATAGTCTTTACATATACACATCCAAGCACTCACATGCAAAAACGTGTGAGTTAAAGTATATTTTTTATTAGATTTTTGTCATGCTGTTCACATTCAGAGGGACAAGTTATGTATTTTGTGAAATACAGAAAGCCAGAAGCATTTTGGGGCTTGAAATATAGTAGTTACACACAGCGTGTTATCAGACGAGACTCTAAAGCAGGAGGTCTGTCTCTGATGTGTTTGTGTGGAGGGGCTGGAAGATGGGAGAGTGTTGAGGGTGGGGGGAGGAGAAGGAGAAGGAGGGAGGGTGGGAGAGGAGGAAAAGATGCATAAATAGAGAAGGGGAGGAGGTTGTGGCTGAACACTGGCAGCTCTTAACGGTTTCCTAATCTGCCACTTCTAGATTCTGTTACTCCCCAGCTGGAGACACTTCAAATAGTAGCCAAGGTCACACCACAAAATGTGTTCAATTTGAGTCCATTCAGGAAAAAAAAACCCTCTAGATATAATGTTTACAAAATGTATTCAATATTATTTTAATCATCAACAGATTCTGTATATCATACATTGAAGAGTCATGGCCATCATTACCTCTCACTCATCTGTATTCCCATTATTCACCTCATCAGGAAATGATGTCTATCAACCTGGCTTCATTAGGCAAATCAAAGGTGTTTGTTGTTCTGTTTCTCAAAGATGTTTAATTGAACACATAACTCCACACCCAGGAAACTACATCAGAGAAATAAACAGGAGCCACTGCGGATGTTCCCTGCAATGTTTGTCTCGTGTATCACATTTTCCACAGGGATAGATCTTCCTTCCAGGGAATAACAGCTCAACAGACGGGATGAAAAAGTTGTAACTTGATGCCTTCTGTGACTGAATTTTTTTCTTGTGGATAGAAAAAAAAGATCAGATATGTCAATAAAAACAACAAAAACATGATAAAAAAGTTAAAAAAAAAAAATATAGGAATTCATTCCACTTATTTTACTTGTGCTAAACATGAAGAGCAATATATTCAGTTGTATAAATTTCTGCTGCAGAAATGATGGATGTTTTTTTTTGTTGCTGCAGAACAGATACACTAACAGCATAATGGTCACTGGGTAGAATCTCCTTCATGCACCATTTAGTCATATAAAGATATTTTTTATCTAGTCAGAGCACAGTGGTAATCACAAGACTTAGCAGGTGGTTCAGTGAATGCTCACTTGCACAAGCACTATGCAAATGAATGCTACAGGCACAGATGAATTACTCAGGCAGCAATGCACAGCTTCAAATCACAGTTCTGTTGAACCGTTTTCCCTTTGTTATCCCTCGCGGTTTTGAGGATGAAGAGTGAATGAGTGATGAAGAGTACCTATAGTAGTAGTCATTGGGCATGTGTCATCTTCTTGACGGAGGATATACTTATGAGATGTTCACGACTCTTCACTCCCTGCACAGCCAGAGAAGCTTAATCCAAACTCGCCTTGCAGTGTTACTGGCTGATTCAAAGCCAAAGAATAATTCATTTGCCCCACAACCAGCTGCAGAGCTTCAGAGACTGACAAGAAAGCTAAATGCACCTGACTGCCATGACAGCAACAGTCACTTTACCTGTAATCACATGGCCTGTTTCTGTCATGAGTAAAGAGGAGATGTGAAATTGTATTTATTCTTAGATATTTACCTCCTCGTTTTTCCAATCCTGATTTTCTATTTAATACACGTTGTTTTTTTATATCCTGCTTTTATGCAAGTACTCAGTGTTTGTCACACTGAAACGTGGAGGAATATGTTCTAAAACCCTTTAAGAAATTAACACAAGTAAACTTTACAGTTTTATAGTGGAACTTTTTGTTTCTTCACCATGAGACTAAAAATCTGATCACTGTTATTTTTTACACACAATACTTAAAAGTAGGATGAGTTCACTGTCGGTTTTGCTCTGCACATGAGATTTGTTGACAATAAGAAAAATATAGAAAATTGACAGCCATATCCTTTAATCAGTCAGTGTGTTGCATCATATTTTATAAACTAATTGTGCCTGTAAAAACTCATTCTGCAAAATATCTGATAGCAACTGTTAAGTAAACATGATAGATTAAATAATGAACAAAAATTTCAATATTTACTTCAGGATTGTTGGAGAAAAATTGTGATGTCTCAAGAGCTTTTCAACAATGAACTTAAATAATGATAATAATCAAATAAAAAAAAAGAAGAATAGTGTACTTGAGTAAATGTATATACCACTTTTGCTTGTAATGTGCATCACAGTTTGAGCTTGATTCCTACCTTACACATCTATGGAAACATCTCCTACCCACTACAGTATCAATTTTCATTCCTCTCGCTCCATCATGTTTATTCGCCCATTACTGACAAATGCATCTAGCAAACAATTTCAGAGTGCTCTCACATCCTGGGAGAGCTCTTCCATCACAGGGATGTTCCAGCTTTTCGTTTTATCACAAGATGAAGAGACTCCGCTACAAATTAGCTGACATTAAAGAACAAAGAGCTTAAAATTGCTTTGGTTTCTTGAGTTTCTTGGTCAGTGAAGTGGTAAAACTCTCATAACAAGCTCATTTATTTATATATTTCTCAGGCTGCAGGGAAATAAACATAGAGTTTTGTCCCTGGTGCAAGTGTATTTATTTACTTGCAATATGCAAGACAAAAGTAATAATTCAAGTATAGAACAGATTGTTGAGCTCATCAGTCTGTTGTGGTGAGCAGTAAAGAGCAGCTTGACACAGCCTGACTTTGTTCTTTCTTGATGGAGGTTTTCAAGTGTTTTGCTCATCAAACATGAAGCATTAGTGGGTTGGGTGTGAAGTCATCGACATTGGGAGAACGAAACAAAAATTAACTGATAAAAGATAAAAAAGAAAGAAATATCATATCTCAACAAAAATGTTATTTTCCCTTGAATTCCCTCTACAAATGTATAATTTATAATTTTTATTTTTATTTTGTGTTTGTGCAATCAATTGGGAGAAAACCCTTGAATTAAATAATCTATGAATATTTCATGCAAACTCAGTCCAGTCCAGGATGGCAATACACAGTATAAAGTCTGGGGGTCATGAAGATAATATCATATATACTGTATGCCAAGACCCACTTTATAAAAGGTTGGGGTCAAAGATGAACGATAGTGGCAGATGACATTTTAACTGCTGTGAAGCTCAAAGGTGACGTTCCAAAATCAGGCCAGTGCTGTCGATCAGTGAGTATCTGGTGTACTATCACAACACAAACACAACTGCAGGGGTTCTTACTGGTCATTTGTTTTTCTTATTTTTTGACTGATGTGTAAATTATGTGAGCTTGTGGTCTTTAAACCAGAATAAATGTCTGTCAAAGCATAATATCAGCAAAGTCCAATGCTCATGGCCACACTGGAGTGGTCATAAGTCAGTGGTCTAGACTGAATTCTGCTGGTCAAAACCACTCATTTATGGTTTAACCCTCTGGTTAACTTGAATGAGGATAAAATTGAATCGTCTGGCTCTTCTACACTGGAGAAATGCGATCGGACCGAATGGATCAAATTCTGATAGTGAAACACATCATTTCGCAGGGGTTTTGATGCTCAAAAAAATGTATCCAAAAAATGTATCTGCTGATTTCCAGGTGAGGATTGTAATTACATGGTTTGGCCACTATATCATATTAGCCTCAAAGCCTTCCTGGGGGCTTGGTGGGTCCCTTTCAATGGAGGCTGCCATGATGCAACGCCATGTTTGTACAGTAGCCCAGAACCTTTATGTAAGTGACTTTATTGTAAATCTTTACCTGGAGTAAAAGACTCTATGCTATGCTATCTTAGCATTTAATTGGAGTACACCAATTCATCACTCTCTCTTTCACCTATACTTTATTGCAAGTTGCAATACAAGAAGTTGTTTCCTGGAAATTATTAGGACACTAAAAATAAAGTTTTACGCAATTTCTGTGATTCAATTTTCACAAGTAAACAAAGAAGGAAGCTGTTTTATGCTCTCACGATTCAAAATCCATATGTATGTGGTTACTTAGTTTTTATTATATCTTGGTTTATTGCAGTGGGAGCCATGAGGGTGTAGCTGACTCATGCAGAGTGCTGGTTTTAAATTTTGATATCTGAAGGCAATATTTCATTTTCCACATATCCTGGATGGTTTGCAGGGTCAAAACTTGGACGTAAGTTGATACTGACCAAAATATATCAGAATATATGATGGACATCAGTAAAACATATAAAATATTAAAATATTATAGCACACAAAGACAGATTTAATTATAATCCTTTTCAGGTGGAGCTCATATCTCCCTTTCCAAAAACATTCACAGCCATCTGGGCTGGAAAGTAGATCGATGTCTACAGAGCATAAACAATCCTGCTGGCAGCCTGCCGCCAGTCATCATACTGAACTTGAAGAACGGAGACGATTCCTTACACCTACAATCCCCCACTTCTGATCACTTCACAGCTTGTGGCCTAATCGACTTCAGGCTAACACATATAGTGTGCGGACTAATCTTCAATAATCCATCACTCAGAGAGCCAGCGCTATATTACAGTAGGTTGGTATCTAAAGTGGAGAAATAACTTCTGTATATGTCGGAGAAATCATGTTATACATTTTAATCTTTAACTTATTTAATATTCACCTCTGATACCAATAGTCACTTGTATGAGGCTCCTCTCAGATGCAGTTTCAAAGGAATTCTTATTTTTCAAACTACTTTAAAACCTTGATTTTCTTTCCTTTGACAGATTTGTTTTCCACTGCTCTGCTTACATTACTGTGTGTATGTATTGCTTATCCAACTCTCAGGTAATGACACTAGAGACTGTGCAGAAAGCCGTTCTTTTGTGTCTAGACAACAAATTATCAATCTCATTTCTGAGTTACTGGGAAGAAATATAAAAGCTGCAAAGCTGTGTCTTTGTTAACATTTCAGGTACATCACCATGGAGACTCAGCTGTACCACAACTGCACAAGGTCACCTGTCTTACACCGGTGCATTTTGTGTTTGTGTGTGTGTGTGTGTCTGTGTGTGTGTGTGCACATTTGCGTGGTTAACTCTACAGAGACTCTGAGACAGCACAAAAGAAGTCTTCCAGAGTTGGTTTGATGATAGTTTATCTGAAAAGCCTCGACTTTGATTCGGCTTTATGCTTGTTCTCTCATGTCTGGAAGTCAGATTTTTTTTTTTGCTTATTGATTGTGTGTGCCAGTCAGTCTCTTGTCCACATACTCTCTCCTACCTTCCTTTAGCCTAAGTGTGAATGCCTCAGATTCACAGCGTTACCAATGAAATGGTTTCACATCATTATGGAACCATGTGTTTTTTATCTGTAACGGTAACGGCTTTAGGTCTGTGTTTTATTTTCACAAGCTGGTTCCTGCATGATTTGTATTCAACGTGTTTTTGTATCTGTGCCACTCCAAAGCTTGAATCCTTTACACAGTATTTTTTAGGGGTGCATAAAAGTGAGTGGCTTAATTATTATGTTTGCCATTGTATTTGATCGTGTGGTAGCTCCCTCCCTCGCTCCCTCCTGGTGAAGATTTGTACTTTTCTCCATTTCAGATTACATCTATCTCTTTTTGGCTTTTTGCCTAAAATTGCAGAAATAATACATATGTAGTCAGCAATAGTTCTGTTGCACTACTGCATTACTGCTACGAAGACCTAAACTTTACATGGTGACACTTTATAACAAGGGTTGGCCTAAAAAGACTTGAATTTCTGTCTGTTGCTCACCATAACAAATGATCAAGTCACTCTTGAGTTTATGTGACTAGTGAACAATTCATTGATAATCAATTAATGATTGTTAAATTACAGTCAGCTCATACATTAATTCATATATCAAAAAATATGGTGGCATACAGTTACATAGAAAAAGGAGCTTTCAGACTCACAGAAATATGAAACTGCTGATATTAACTACCAATTCAGAATGAATGTGCATTTTTTTCTTTTTCTTCATCAAACAAAATGTTTTATATTTTGCTGCATTATTTTACATTTCAAGCTTACCTCTATATCTTCTTACCCTTTACAGTGTTGATATTCCTATTTTGCTCTGCATAATACCATAATGCTCCATCTATCATAACCTCATTCCATTCCATGTCCGCTTTTTTTTAATCCATTTATACTGGCCAACATACTTGTGCTTGTTCTTTATATTGTTCCCTTTTCAGCGATGTCCTTGAATTTCATAAGTACTTTTGCTATGCTGAATGGAGATGGTAAAAGTATTTCACTGCACACTGTGTACATGACGAGTAAATCTTTAAACGCAATGCAGTCCTGTATGATCTGCAGGTTCCCAAGTTTGCTTAAGGCTCTTTCAGTGACATTAGGACATTAGTTTAGTTTAGATTAGTTTTGGCTCATCAGTCTAAACCAGTTTGGGGTTCACGCAGGTTCAAGCCTCATCAGTCTCTCTCAAATACATGTTCATGGATGAGGCCAAAGGTCATGACCACCAGAGTCAGGAGTTCATTGTTGAGTTTTGATTGATTAATGATGTGTCACACAACAGCACCTGTTCCCACAAAGAAAGCAGCATATCACATATTTGTTTTCTCATTATTCTCAAATTCAGACAGAATGCGAGGCTTTCTGAGCTTCATGATGAAAATCTCAGTTTGCTTTGCCAAGTGTGTGCATGCATGTATGTTTATTTGTGTTTATGTGAAAGAGAGTTTGTGTCTGTGGCATCAGAGAAGGTGTCTCTATTATTTCTTTGATATATGAGCTCTGGGAGTTTGGGGTGAACTATCTAATATTACATTATTAAAGCCGACAGGTTTCAGGCTTTAATGGAAAATGGAATTTGTGTGAAGTCGTAATGCATGCTGTTAAACATATTAGCAGTGATTTGTTTTTCATGTTTTTTCAGGTGTCATTACTGACCAAACTGTTTTTGCTTTTGAAAGCAAACATTAACAATCTTCTTACAAACATACATGATTATGTATAGCATGTCTTTAATTTTCATAAAATATCAGAATCAAAACCGTTTCATCTAAAAAGACTTTGAAGTCCCTTAAAGTCACATTTTGAATAGGATTGAATGCACATGTAGCTCTGATAACTTCAGAAAGACCTGATGTAATTATTTATTTTCTTTCTGGTGTATGGATGGGACTAGGAATTGTGACTTTGCATGCTACCTCCGCTAACATAACATAAAACAATGCATCTATTTAACTGTTTGTTTGTTTGCTTTATGTTTGTTTTTGTGTGGCAGTAAAATACAAAGCTACAGGGATGCCAACAGAATGATGAAAAAGGATGGCACCTTTCTTTCAATCCAAAAACAAAAGCCATTGTTGCTGCTGTGCACAAACAAAGACCCAAACAGATCAGGGGTGGTGTTGAAAACAAATAAAGACAGGGCGAGTTGGAAGTGTAGAAGCAGGAGGTTGGAAGTAAGGTTTGAGTGGTAGCTACAGTTTGATAGTGTCACTGTTTTGTCTCTCTTTTGTTTTCTACAGTGTTTTACCTTGAAGCTGAAAGCAAACAAGACAAAATGAAGGCGGTTTAAAAACCTCCTAAAATGGTAAAGTGTGGGCAAGAACAACAAGAATAACATGCTTCACAAGGCTGTTGTTTCCACACTGTGGCACAAACACAATTTAGTTTTTCTACAAACTTTGAATATTATGTTTATCCTTAAATTGGTAGCATTAGAAGGAAAGACAGTGGGATTGTTAAAATCTGAAGGGCTCATCCTCTTGGAAGCATGAGTATGTTTGATAAATGGTCATCTGTCATTTATATTGTGACATACTGTATGAAAGGGTTAATGTTTGGACTGAGAGTGGTGTAAGAAGAAAGCTAATAAGAAGTCCATGTGTGAAATGGTTTATCTCCTGGGGACCACGAAGGTGATCAGTAAATGTTGTGGCAATCTGCCCACTCAATGTTGATATTATACTTGTGTACAAGTAAAAACTTTGACTTGTTGGTGTAACCACAGGAAACGACACTGCGGGTCAACTAAATGATTAGGAATCATCCTCTTGAATCAATACATAACAACTCAAAGTAATATTTGTCAGTAGCTGTGATTTCTTCTTCTGGGCCAAAATGTTGAACGACTGACTAACTGATCTTTCTATTCTGCTCTTTGCAGCATGGATTTATATTTATATTCACTGTGTATAAATGAAAAATGTGATTCTGAAACCTAATCAATCATGTGTAAAGCCAATAAAATCATGAAAAAAAGGTCAGGGGGATATTTAACATGAACCTCAATCATCCTCTAATAAATAATACTTCTGATAAGTTTCATAATATATGAGACTGGGTAGACTGAAAGATGCCAGAGTGTCTTTACACCAGGGACCTGCATGATTTGTATTTAATGTCCATTTAAGAAAATAAAGAATATAAAATTTGACTTTCCATGTACTGCCTTCACACGTGAACAGAAAACATATGCATCACAACAACAAAGATGGGTGGGACACATGCTGGATGCTTCTTCTCTGCAGTTCTTTTCTGACCTTGCACACAGTCATGTTTCATATGGGAAAAATACTTATAGAACAAAGCAGAGATAAACAAAACAGACGATAGCAGAGAGGACATGACAAAAGAACGTCCTGCACTCATGATATTGTCACATAAACGAGCCAAGCTCAACATCACGACCACGCATCTGCTGGTGAAAAATAGATACAAAGCTTTTGTTGCTTTTCTTTTTAAATCAGACTGTTATTAAGCTATTTTTTGGGAGTAATCACTGATTACCCAAAAGCAGGAAACATTTTCACAATAGGCTCTGTATATGACACTGTTGCTTCCCATTTTAATCAGGCTGTGAATGGCATCCTGTGGTGAGTAACCCTGTCCTCACATCCTGTATGATGATTGTCTGATTGTTAAAGTGCGAGCGGTATAATAGTAATCAAATTACTGTTGAGTGAGCCTTTGTGTAAATTCCTGCTACAGAAACATGTATCCAAATAATTATATGTATCTTTATTAAAGTGACACAGGCAATCTATGTATGTATGTGTGGGCATTATATTACAGTTGCTTATTACTAATATCAGTGGTGTAGAGTGCATGCTAACCTTGATCTGTCTGATAATCAGTGTTGAATCATATTATTTGAATAAACAACAGTCATTTCTTTGCTGAAACACCATCTCACTCAAACAATCCGGAGTGTGTTTAATCTCCATCGAAAAAAATAGGATAAAAAATTGAAAATTCTTATGAGAAGGATTAGCCTGTGACAGTATCTTCTGCAAAATCTAATTAGACAAAAGCAATTTTCTTGTGAACATTATCTAACTTTGGTGTGTGTCTGTTTAATTCATGCATGGAAAGACTTTCACTTCTCAGCCTTTAAAATGTGACCTCTGGGCCTGCAGGCACTACGACAAGCAGACATGAGCAAAGCTTAGCCAAATCTTTGTGGAGTGAAATTAATTTAATTTATTTTTAACAACCCACTGAGGTAAATCTCACACCACTGAGGCAGCAGCAGATTCAGATCAAGATGCCCATGACATGTATTGTTCATGTCAGAGAGGATCTTCTTACAGTGACTTCAGTCTCAGATATCAATCCTGCTTGATGTCATTATCAGGATCAGCTACCACTGACTCATTTACAGGAATAGTTTGACATTTTGTGAAATATTCACTTTTCTTTACAGTAGTAAATGAGAAGACTGATATGACTCTTGCTAAGAATGAAGCTACAGCCCATTGTTTGGCTAGCCTTGCTCAACACAACGACTGGAAACACAGGGAAACAGCTGGATTGGATTTATCCAAAGGTAAAGGTAACACCAAAAAAAAAAAACTCGTGTTAGCAAGACTGGGTTAATTACTGTGTAAAGTGGGCAACAGAGTTTAGTTTTTCACATAAAGCTTCAGGCTGGGATTTTAGAATTGAATTTAATAAGAAAATTATCTCTCTCTTCTCACTGACTCTCATCTGATATGATGCGTGTCATGTATGTGTTGCAAGTGGCATTAACATTAGCCTGGCAAGCTAGGGGTCAGTAATGGCTAAAAGAGAATAAAAACTTGCAAAAGTGGAATTTTAAAATACCAAATGATTTATGGATTCCTCACAATAATAATAACAAACATTTTGCCATGGTTCAGGGCAGCGTTCAGGTCTCAAATTCTGCAGGACCAAGCAGGTTTTATCAGGTTGAATCTGAAAGTTGCGAGCCGGATTCAGGTCTTTGTTTTAGGCCTGTGCAAAATTCTACTACAAGGCTTTAAAACCCCCATGTTTAATGATTTTCAGTTTTGTTGTATCAATTTGCATGATGATGGCCCTTCCTGTATAATATGTATAGCTTTATGATCTGATGTTTTTAATTCTTAAGTCTTGTAATTGTTTTTAATAATTATTTGTTGATTATGGTTGTCTGGCTGGATTTGAAGAAGCTTCTCTATGTCAAAGACCTCAGTTATTTCAAAATGATTTTTTGCTTACAAGGTGTAAAGTCCTTAATTAATTTGTGTCCAATTAAATTAATTTGTCTTTAATTAAATTGGCACAAAACCTGCATAATTCACACTGCACAGAGAGGGCAAAGAAAGAGGGGTTAATAGAAGACTCTTAATCCAGCCTTGGCTGTTGGATTTAGCAGTACATATTTAAAAGTGGTATCAATCTTCTCCTCTCTGAATGCCAATACAATTAACTAATAATGCCAAACTATTCCTTGGGAAGCGCCCTATTTCATATGTGTTAAGATTTCTTGGTAACACTAACATGCTGCAAAAGGGCATACATAATTTAACCGTATGACTAAACAACCATCACAACACACACATATCACTGTGTCTCTTGTAGTACAATAAATCCAGTTGTGTCAGCTGGGGTGTCATTTTTGGATGCTTAAGCATTATTCATGCACAACAGGTCACAAGTGTCTGAAAGGAATATCAAGTATGTTCATTATTCGGGAGTAGCTATGAATCCATGAGAGCCGTGGCAATCACATTAACTGATAAACAGAGGACAAGGATGACGCCTACAAGTTCCCGTGGGAGAGCTTCCAATTAACACTCAAGCTTTCTCCCTGACATGTTGGCTGTCTCAAGAATGTGAAGAGACGGAGAGACACAGAGAGTACTCACGCAAAGAAAGGGAGTGAAATGAATTTTTTTTAATGTATATGTATGTGAATGTGAATTTAGGTATAGGTAGAAAAATAATTGCACTGAAGATGCTTAGGTTCACATTTTCTTATTTACATGGTGTGGTTATTCTTTTTTTAATTATCTAAAACGTTTTTTTGTTTTTTTTTTTGGGGGGGGGGTTATTGTTGTTTGTTTTGTTTTGGTGGTTTTGTATTTTTTGCACTTTAAGTTTTGCAAGCATTGTAGCTCTATATGGCAAAGTCGTCGGTTGGTCTGTCCACCACGTCAGTCAAGAACAGGCTGTATATAAAGATGGACGCAGCAAGATGTGAGGTCACCCATTGGTTCACATTGGAGGCAGTTTGAAGCACAGAGTTGCTGCTTATAGTCAGCGCTATCTTTTCCATCGGAGCCAAAACCTTCCAAATACAGAGTGTGGGGAGTGTGTCAATCACAGCTGTCAATCAACACCCACACAGCAGACATCAAAGCTCCTATAAGTCTTCAAATCATTTTAGCCTAGCAATAATTTCCAAAATGACTACCCGCACACTTATTAGAGGACTATAATGATTTGTTGAAAAAAAGTCAGTGACTAAGTTTTTCTAGGGAGAACTTTTTGAATGGGAGTCTATTGGAGCCTGGGATGTTTTGGAGCCAGCATCCAGCATTGGTCGGTGGCATTGCACTTTTAGACACTTCACATCTCAAAAAGTTTTTGATGGATTGCCATAAATTTAATACAGACATTCATGGTGTGCAAATGATGAATCCTACTGGCTGTGGTCGTCCCTCAAATATTCCTCTAGTGCCACCAACAAATCAAAATGAAATGTGTACTTATCCAAACCTATCAACGTTCTTTTTCTCCTGCGCCACCATGAGGTTCGGATCTTTTGGTTTTGAGTCTTGACAACTATTGGATGGATTTCCATGAACTGTTCTCCCTCAGTAACACCGGCATGTTAGCTTTTTTTATTCTTCAGTGTATGCTACACTTCCATCACCATTTTTACACAAAATACAAGCTACAAAATACACATTATTCTATATTATTATAAAAGCAGCAGGGAAAAGAAAAATCTATGTTACCTGTTAACTTACTCAAAATATTAACATTAATGGTCTAGATGGCCTGCCAGTACTTTCAACAATCATTTAAGACACGTGCACACACAAAAACACTCACACAAAACCAAAGACAGAAGGCAGAAGACAAAACATTAACATAACTCTAGCCACTAGCGTAGCTGTAGGCTCTTAGACTTGTTATTCTGTCTACAAACACAGGGCGATTGCATTATATCTACAGCTAATATTAGTCTATATAAAGGCTGAAAATCAATGTTTTGGTTCATACTGTGAGTAAGTGTAACACTGAGTGACATATTTCACAGTGTAAAAAGGAAATTATACTTTTAGTTTTAGTAAAAAACTGCCCAGTATGCAGACTCTTCTTTATCTGTCTGTATCTAATCCACAGCAGGTCCCCTTGTGTTTTGCTTCACACAGGCTGTCAAACCTAGCAGTGGGTGGGTCCACTGTGACGCAGCAGTTTCCTCTCCTGGCCCTTGAAAAGTAGGGGAAGCTGACATTTCTGTTGTGCTGTCTGAGGCCGTTCCACTATCACAGAGAAACACGGATCCCTGCTTGTTCTCTATTTCTTCCCTGCAGACTTTTTGGCCCCAGTCGCCCAGCATTACCATATTCTATGTTTTATTTAAACGGTTTCTGCTAGTGGCAATTATCAGAGCAGGGGGATCATCTGAAGAGAAAAGAAGAGGAGGTGTTTCCACCCTCCTCTGGAGCAGAAAACTGAAATCAATCCTCCACCTCAGGAGTGCACCGAGTGAATTTTGAAGACTACATTTTAAGCTTACAGTGTACCAAGGAGAAATTTAAGGTTTCAGATGCAATACATGTGGTTTATATAAATACTGGGCTGAGTTGTGGTCTGTTTTGCACAATCAATGTCTCAGGGCTTAACAATGCTTTTTAATAAGTCTCCACTTTTTCAGTTTTACTTTTCTTTTACTGACTTATGTGAATTGAAGTGCTGTGTATTACCAAATAAGTTGAATTTCTGTTCTCTTATTAACCTTTTGTTACCTGATTTATTTGTTGTTATTATAAAAGACCATGCAGCAAAACAACTCAGTAAGGTAACGTTTTCATATCTGTACTTCTGCATATTGTATACACCCTGCTGACTGCGCCTCCTCTATGGTCCGAGGGACTACTTGTACTCCCACTGTTCAACAGACTGCACATGAAAGCTGATGTTATTGGGGCAGACAGCAGCCTTTTCTGCGCTGTCAAACAAAGAAAGGGCAACGCTTGGGAGGGCAGTTGTGTGGACTTCTCAGGAGCTCAGACAACAAGGATAAAGAAATGTGTTCTAGTCAAACTGAAATCTGGGTTTTCTCCTCTGTGATGTTTTTGTATTGTGATTCCTCTCTTGTAGCACATCTTATATTTTATGTGCCGCTCCTCAGTTCATCTTCACAGCAATAATGGCTTTCACCACCCATACAGACTATTCAATTCTTCTACCCATTACAACACACCACAAAACACTTTCTGTCTGCTACAGGGTGAGAGGAAAAAATGCGCCAACACCTGTGTGCGATTTTGTTTCAACCAGGATGTTAGGAACAGAAAATGTAACAGCTTTTATTTGCACCAGCAATATATTATTTTAATCAGTGACACAGGGAATCAAAATAATAACAAATTTGTATGATAATTTGGATTATGGCGCTAAAGAAGCCAGTTTTAATAGAAATGTTATTTTTCAGGGTTTACCGTTTTTAAAAAGACCAGGTGACACTATGTTCCATCATAAACCATCAAACAACACAAAAATATGAACAAATGTTATACAGTGGAATCCCACCCCCACTCAACCCCTGAAGAGACAGGGTGACTTGATAAACCGAGGTGTTAATGTATTCCAGCATGGAGAATGCAGAGGCACACTGTGTGCACTGATGTGACATTAATGACAGAAACGGGACTGTCAAGTTGCACCCACACGCGCACACACACACGCGCGCACACACACACACACACACACACACACACACACACACACACACACACACACACACACACACACACACACACACACACACACACACACACACACATTTCAGAGGCCCTCGGGGGATGTTTTCCAACTACCAAGCAGCTTTCTGAGAGATACTGAAAATTTCCGTCTGGTTTTTTGGGGTCTCCTCTAAGGGGGAGTTTTGTTAAATAGTGATGCTGACAGGACAAGGAAAGCACGACTGACACATTGTCAGTTTCCTTCAGTCAGCCGGAACCTCATGTTTAAAATCAGGCTTATCAACAACATGTCAAGGTTTGTTCTTCTCTTTTGGAAACAAAATGGGAGAGTTCAGGTTATATGGAAGCCAATCACTGCCCAGAAAAAAAAAAGAAATCTAAACAAAAATGACAAAAACATAAATGACAATAGTAAGAGGTAGGAAATCAGAATTATAAGACAGCAAGCTAGGATTTTGAAATATTCAGTCAAAAATAATAACATATAAGCCACATTTATAAATAACTAACTACACACAAAATGATAGAGATATTGAGTCAATTTTTTTGAATTCCTAAGTCAAAATTATGAGATAGTAAATCAAAGTCTTGATCAAAATCAAATCAAATATTTTGATTTTGAAGTTTGAGGTAAGTCTAAGATAGGCTATTCCAAAATCTTGAGATATTAAGTCAAAATAATGAGAGTGTAATTAGTAAATCATAATGTTTACTCACTAAGTAAAACCTATGAGACAATAAATGAAAACTATGACACTATGTGCCAAGACCATGAGGTAATAAGTCAAAGTTCTGAGATAGTAAGTCAAAATAATGAGTTAATACATCTAAATTATGAGATAATAAGCCAAAAATGAATTGCAAAGCCAGTATTATGAGCTAATAAGTTACAATTTGATAAGAGAAAGCTATGAGATACTGTGCTAAAATATTTAGAAAGTAAATCAAAATAACGAGTTTGTAAGTCACAATCTTGACTTAATAAGTAAAGAACATGAGATAATAAGATAAAAGTATGATAATATGCCAAAATCTTGAGATAGCAAGACAAATCAGAATTTTGACAATGTGCATTTAAAAAAAAAATCATGAACAACCTTTGTTTTTTTTCTTTACTTATTGGCAGAAATATGTCTGGAATTGAAGTTTTAATAGATGGACAAACAATCTTGCTGTGGCCACACACCCACACACACACACACCCACACCCACACACACACACACACACACACACACACACACACACACACACACACACACACACACACACACACACACACACACACACACACACACACACACACACACATATAGACCGTTATTTGTTTCATCTCCCATTTCAGAGACATGCTGTCATCGGGAGCACATCCATTCACTGTAACTGTCTAGCTTGCCTACCTCTGGGGCATCCTGCTGTTGTGACGTCTGCATGCATATATCATAATTCATTCTTGGTATGATGACAAGTGGCTCAACAACAAAAATAAATCTATACTGCCTGAACTGAATTGAGCACTTCATGGAGCAGAAAAAAGGTTCATTTGTTGCACTGCAATTGCTTCTACATTTGTCTCTACTGACAGCTGATTGTCTTCCCCCTCCGAAACTAATGTGATTTTATCAGCAGTGCCTCTATTTCATCTCTATCCCTTTGTGTGATGTTGTATTTGAAATGATGATCATATTATATATAAGTCCACATAACATTTACACTCTTCCAGTTTTTCAGTTGTGGAAGCATTGACCAATATTTGAGGCCTGAAACATCATGTGAAATTAAACACATGGCTCACAATGCAAATCCTTGAGTAAAACAATGGGGTGACACATGGCTGCCTCCCTTCGATGTCACTTAATTGATACACAATGGAGAGTGTCACCATACCCAGTGGGGCGTAAAGTAAGCTGACAGACAGGCCATGTCAGGAGACAGTCTTAATGTCAGCTTGCTGAGCGTTGTTCAACATGTCTCCTCCTGTGACTGACAACCACCCCCAATTAACCTCCTACTCAGATACAGACAGGAAACACATATGTTTAAACCTGCTCTCACACACACACACACACACACACACACACACACACACACACACACACACACACACACACACACACACACACACACACACACACACACACACACACACACACACACACACACACACACACACACACACACACACACACACACACACACACACACACAAACGCTGGGTGGGTGACAGCTGTGGAGTTTCGTCTTCATTCATTTGTTGATAATTGACCTTTTTTTGCAGTTCATCTTCAGCAAGGGAAAGCATTGTTTGCTTGTGTGTACCGTCATCTGAGTTGCCACGGGCAATAAACACAATATGAATAAATATACCACTTCTACATAATTGTCAAAGTTTCTTTCCTTTAGGCCTAAATTGTCCAAGCTAAAATATGAATATCTGCCTGCATACTGATTCATTTTCATTACTGGGTCCTTCGTGTTTCAAAAATGATCCCAACTCGATGTGCAAAAGGAGTCTGGGTCCCTCTAGTGTGGTAACAGAGTGATGGAAAATGGATTTGAGCCACTGCCTCCATTCACTCTCAATCATTCAATGTGCATCACAAGGTACTGACCTTGATAAAGTAAATCACAGTGGAGAAACATGATTTTAATGTATGCATATGACTAACATGCAAAAAATGTGCACTGGTTTATATTAAGATTACATATATATACATAGCGTTGTGATAGTCACCATCAATTTGTTTATATTAATAATAAATGTTTTGTGTGTCTATTGACTCTTTCCAAATCTGCTGTCCAAAGTTCTTGAATGAAATCGTATAGCTTATTTAATATTTAAATGAAATTTGATTAAAGCCATGCAGTTTAATGCTCTTTTGATCAGTTAAAAAGAAAAATGTGTGTGGACTGGGTGTGTTTTCGGCCAGCAGATGGCAACCCATCCATGTCTTACTTCAAAGACACTCAACTAAAGCCTCATGACAACATAGAGTACAATATTTTCTCCCTATTTCTGGTTGCAAAATTGCCATACTTCTGTGTTAAACTGTAAGAAAGCAGTGCTGCATTGAGTGAAATAAAGCACAGGCAGACATATGTTCTGATTAAAACACTAAATGAGTACTAGCCTCATTCTGGTCTATGGTGTATCTGAAAACAATATATTATCTTATTATTTTAATGGAACAATTGATCAGACATGAAGACATGATTGGAAAGTCTTTGTCCTCTGTAAGGTCTGCACAGCTGTTCCATTAAACTTCATCTTTTGAAATGAATGCCATGCCATCTATATCCTAAAATAGAGGAAAGAAAACAGATGATTATCTAATGATTTACTTATTTCTAAAGGAGGAATGAGGTAAATGTGTCATTAATTCAATTTGTAACTAATTACTTTGCTTGTACATATGCATGACTCATGCAAAATAGATCCTGGTAAACTAAAAGTTAAATTACAAGAAAATGTAACTTTAGCTGACTTACAAGTTTAGTTGTGTAGTATAGACTTGATTTTAAAAATGTTTGCTATGGCAAAACTTTAAATCATTGTCTTTATAAAATCTTAAACTATATCTTGGAACAGTGAGGGAAACATGACAAAACTATTGATTTTCTTGATATTTCACAAGCAGTTCAAAAGAATTATAAGGTGAAACACCTTTATATAGCACCTTTCAACAATAAGGCAAAAGTGCTTTACATAAAACATAAAAAGCATTAGAAAGAAAACACAAGATATCATAAAAAAAGATGCATTTCAATAGAACTTAAGAGTTAATAAAACAAGGTAAAATAACCCAGGAGAATAAAAATCACAGTGCAGCTACAGTTCCGATATGAATAAATAATCTAAAATTTACTTTTAATAAAGACAGAAACATCATAAGCTTTGGTGTAAAAGAACTGAGAGTTGCAGCTGTAGTTAACCTCTAATTGGTAAAACTTGCAAAACATGTATAGGATATATTATTCAGGAAAGTTTAGTGCATTTCTCCTTAATTCCTTGTAGTAACAGCCTCAAAATAAGTCCTTCATGCAGCAGGGAAATTAAACAAATCCCAAAACCACTGAATTATAAGTGAGACTGAATTCTGAGAAACAGTTTCCAGATTCACATTAAGAACGTGAAGCTGTAAATAATCCATTATGCAATCAATAGCCTAAGCAATAAAACCCTTTAAATCAAATGCACTAATGTTGAACTACTTCCGGTATATATGGCTCCTCCCCCTCTATATTGTTTCTCATGGTGCAGAGTTGAATTATTCTGCAGAATGCGCAGATAGATGAACTTTGTGCTGCACCAAAGTGACAAGTAAAGTGAATCAGATCAATTATTTATCTGACAGAATCATGTATGAGCAGGGTCACTGATGTGCTTTCGATTGCAGTTCAGCCGACTGTACAGGGTGCTGTGTGTTAAATCAACATGGAGAAAGTGCAGCAGATGAAAAACACCCTCCAACTAACCGTGGACTCACATCGAGACGAGCTGCACAGTTTGAGTCGGGACATTTGGAGCCGTCCAGAGCTCGCCGGTGACGAGAGACATGCGCAGGAGAGACTCGTCCGCTTTTTCTCTCAGGAGGACCAGGCATGGACGGTGGAAAGTCCCTACAAGCTGCCGACCGCATTTCGGGCCAGCTGGGGTCCGGTCGGCGGCAGGGAGGGTGACCCGGTGCTGAATGTGGGGTTCCTGTGCGAGTATGATGCGCTGCCGGGTATCGGGCACGCGTGTGGGCACAACCTGATAGCAGAGGTGGGAGCTGCGGCCGGTCTAGGGCTGAAAGCTGCTTTAGAAAACCAGAGTGCACCACCTGTCCGAGTGAAGGTAACTGCGATGGGTGGGTGTCTGCAGGTGTACTTCAATAATACACTTTCTAAACATTTGAGTGGTCGGCACAAAACCATGTGACTGGCGACAAGGGACGGATTCAGGTGTTGACAAATACAATTTTCTAAAAACAATGCAAATAGATATAAGTAAATAAATAACAATAAGGAATTAGATTAAAAGGAAAAAAAATATATTTTTCAAGTCCTATGGCTCAAGTGACCAGGTCAGACAAAACTGGCACATATTCAGTTTCCAAAACACATAACAAATTAATGTGTTCAGTGTGTTCACAGACTGTTTTCTAAATATATTTTAAGTCTCTAAGAATTTGTCTGATCTCTAGTTTTTTGTGAGTACAGTTTTATATATATATATAAATATAAATATATATAAATATATAGTTGAAACAACAGCCTTTTCTGGAGCTTTAAACTACACTCATTTATAATTTCATTTATCATCATGTGACCTACGCAAGGAACTTTGGGCACATGATGCAAGGCAGTCAGATATGGGAGGAAGAGATTTGTAACCTTTGCTTAAAGATGGCCATCTTTGATTAAAATCGATTAAAAAATGCCGTTTCTCAGGTCAAGAATGAAAATTCACCTTCAAACGAAAATCAGTGTCAGGATGACTGACATGAATTAACTGAAATTACTTAAACACTTTTACTCCAGGTTACTGTTCTTGGAACACCTGCAGAGGAGGCCATAGGAGGAAAGATCGACCTGATCAAAGCGGGGGCTTTCGCTGACGTCGACCTCGTCTTCATGGCTCATCCAGCTCAGCAGGATGCCTCGTTCCTCCCTTGTGTCGCACTCGATGAGTATGTTCTTGTTTTTTAGAGCTTGTATTCACAACTTCTCTCCCAGCAAGCTCCGTAACCTGGACAACCCTTTATGTTGACGTCTCACAGGGTGTCAGTGAAGTACCATGGGAAGGCATCTCACGCATCTGCATATCCCTGGGAAGGAGTGAATGCCTTGGATGCTGCAGTGCTCGCCTACAATAACATCTCAGTGCTTAGACAGCAACTCAAACCAGAGTGGAGGCTTCATGGTGAGGACCATGCCGAAACCGTAATAGCATTACTTTAGCTAAGTTCATTTTTTAATAAGCAGCAGTTGCCAAAACAATCTCACCTCAAGGTCTGTTTACTTTTAAGCCAACATGGATGAGATTTCCTTAATGTGCTCAGAAAAAAAAGGAAATTAAAACATCTGTAATGCTATGATAACTCCATCTTCTCACAAAGGTCATGTGATGTGATCAAAACCTCCACATCAGCTACTTAATTGACTCTGGTGGGGAAATTATTATGTCAACTGTGATTTGTGATGGTTCCTGAAGTAGTCATGAGTCAGTGCCCGAAAATCACCATCTGTAGTCACTTTTGCTTCTATGCATTTTCTTATATATTATAGAAATGTTAGACACAGTTAAATGTAAATCTCTTCAAATGGAAATGTGAAATGACGTAAAACTTTGGCTTCCAAACCCATATAAATTGTATTAACTGTTCAGATGCTTCTCTCCTTATCCTCCATCTTGCACATTGTCTCCATTTTCTTCACCACAGGCATCATCAAACACGGAGGGGTGAAACCCAACATTATCCCCGCCTACACCGAGTTGCAGTTTTATCTGCGCACGCCGCTAGTCAAAGATCTTTGTGACCTGAAGGCTAAAGCGGAGGCTTGCTTCAGGGCAGCCGCTGTGGCTACCGGCTGCCAAGTAAGCTGAACTAAAAGTGTCGTCTTCCATTTGCTCCCTTCTTTGATCCCTGACACGTATATCGACAAAGAACTCACGTAGCAACAAACAGTGGATGTTGATGAATGTTGGAGTTGACTCTCCGGTTATATAACATCGCCCTTTCTAACATATTTCTGTAATTATGCTCTGAGTGATGTGTTACTGTTATATAATTCTCCTTCATCTTCAGGCTGCTTTTCTCTTACAACTGCACTCGCTTCAAGCAGATTTAACTCATATTACAGAGCACGTATGGCTTCATATATTGTTAATGTATGATGTCTTCTCTGATTTGATGTAAAATTTTGTGCCCTACGTTTTATAAGTGAGCGCATACTTGTCTTTCCTTATAGGTGAAGATAACCTACCCTACCAATGCCTACTACAATATTCTGCCCAATGCCACACTGGCGAACCTGTATGAAAACAATGGGAAAGCTATAGGGATTCAGTTTCCAGAGCAGCCAGCCAACTTCTGTGGTAGGTAAAATTAAACTTTCATAAATACAGGAATCTTTCTCTTTCTGGTCTCTGCAGAAAAAAAAGTATGCAGCAAACCTCTGATCTCATTTCACAGACTGACTTTTGTTTGTAGTTCACAGAATCATGATCACAGTGAATTTCTAATTATCTGGCAGGTTCCACAGACTTTGGCAACGTATCATTCATAGTCCCGGGTATCCATCCTTTCTTCTACATCTGCACTGATGCGTTTAACCACACGGAGGAATACACAGAAGCAGCAGGTATCGCAGGATGTGTTTTTTTGTACACAGCTGTTGTTGCTGTAATGTAATTGAATTACGCCACGATCAGACGCTTTTCAGCCGTCATCTCTTTCCAGGTCACTTGGTTTGCCTTTTTAGTTTCCATTCACCTCCTCTGCTTCCTTTTCTGTGCCAGGAGCTGAAAAGGCCCAGTTGTACACCCTGAGGACAGCCAAAGCCCTGGCTATGACAGCTGTGGATGTGTTGTGCAGCCCTGATCTGCTGATGCAAGTGAAAGAGGACTTCAGGCTGGTCAAACTGAAGCACGAGAAATGACTAAAGGGCAGCAACGCAGCTTTGGGAGCTCCATAAATACGCTAATATTAATAATAACAGGAAAAAATAATAAGGAATTCTATGACATTTTATAGCTGACAACTGAGTCAGGATTGTGTTTGGCTTGAATCAGAGAGCACATTTTGGCAAACAGTAAGTTGCTCGTGTGGTTACCTTTGAAGGATAGAGGCGTACAAACTACAACTCAGTGTGGTACATAGTATTTATAACAAAGATATCCTTCGGAGCACTTTGGTAGCTGAGTGGTTACCACGTATGCCACATACTGGTTCAATTCTAGCAAGGGACCTTTGCAGCATGTCATTCCCCTCTTGCGGCTTAGGGGCGGCTGGATGTAGAGCGGTCGTCCTCCAATTGGAAGATTGGCGGTTCGATTCCCGGCTCCTCCAGTCTACATGTCGATGTGTCCTTGGGCAAGACACTTAACCCCTAATTGCTCCCGTTGCTGTGCCAACGGTGAGTGAATGGTTAGCTTCCTCCTGATGTGCAGGTTGGCACCCTGCGTGGTAGCTGCCACCATCAGTGTATGAATGTGTGTGAATGGGGTGAATGAGTTGTAGTGTAAAGCGCTTTGAGTGGTCGAAAAGACTAGAAAGGCGCTATATAAGTACAGTCCATTTACCATTTACAGTCCATTTGCTCTCTCCCTGTTTCCTGTCTGCCTCTATGCCGCCCACTGTCAAATTAACGCAAAAAAGACCAAAATAAATCTTTAAAAAAACATCCTTTGTAGGGTTTGAGGTACTCATGTGCATCGGCCTACAGCCAACATGTGTTGTTGACTTGTGCTTGGCAAGGTTTGACATGCAATGTTCTTTTAGGTGGAGTGTTGCCAGGAACTGTCACCTTTCCAGATAAAGCAATACTGCAATCACTGCAGAGAAAGTACAAATACAGCTTATGGGGAGGATGTAAGCTAACCATCCTGGTTATGATTTTTTTTGCCTCAGAGCTGCCGACATGTTTGCAGATTCCTTATTTGCAAAATCTTTATTTTAGATGTTTGACTTTGACTTCAATATGATTTTATTGATGATGATTTTTTGGTTTGGGTTTGTTGTAACCACAATGGAAGTTAACTTAAAACCTTACTTTGTCCACCATGACATTTTTGTACAATTGAATTCCTTCTTTCTGTAATGCCAAATAATCAGCAAAACAGTGTTTGTATGTAATATAATTTCTATTCTTGCCCATTTTCCCCTCTTGACATGATGAGGCAGTGCTATTTGCGGTCATTCGGCCCATTGAAACATTGGGATTTCTGGCCACGCTTTTACCAGCATAGAGGTCAATTCAAAATCTTTTGATACTTAATCCTTTTTGTGCTTCTGGTGCAGTGATGCCTTTGTTCGTGTTCTTTATAGGATGATGGTGCACAAAGTTTGAATATTCACCATGCCCTTAGGACCTTGCTTGTATTAAAAAGAGGGAGTGGTATTCAGGACAATCCACACTTTTACCCATAAAAATAAATAGAGAGCTAATTTATGTAATGTATATACATCCTTTCACGCCACATGTGAGCAGTTAATGTTATTACAGAATGTGCAGTTTTTATGATTTAGCATGAATGCACATTAGCAATCAGACTTTGTGCCAGGCAAAGAGAGAGAGACCCTAAAGCTAGAAGGAATCCAACGTCTAATAACTGTGAAAGCTTATCCCGCAGCAACGTTGAAATACACTGTAAAAGAGAGCAGCAAAATAGGAAATGAATTTGGGGATCAAGACATGAGAGTTGGGAATTGAATAAAAGTGCTTCAATAGACACAGAGTCTGTAGTCACAACTTTGACTGTTTGTATTTCAGTCAATTTTAATTGATGTCTGTTGATAGAAAGCAAGATTAAGCCATGCGTCTCACAAAACTATTACATGTGGAGATTTAAAATGTACAGTATTGTGGTTTTATTGTTCAGCATAAGCTTTGCTCAAATAATTATCACATTTTCCCAAAAAAAAACATTTAATTAACATCTTCTCACAGAAAACATCCTTTCATATTTCAAATTTAATACCTGTATTTTTTGGTCAATATGTTTTCTTATAAACCACCAAAAGATATATAATGTATCTTTTGTTTCACAAAGTATAACGTTTTTTTTAAGCTGAAAAATATGATAAAACTAGCAACTAAAAGATCACAGTGAACCTCAAAGCCTCACAACACCAACAAAGGAGATGAGCTTCAGTTGTGTATATAAAAAAAGAAGAAATAAGGACATAAAAAAGTCAATACAATAATCAGTGTTTGGGATTTACTAAACATATAGTTTTACATTTGTAATTTTAAAAGTTTTAATTGCTTTGTCAAATCACACAAATGCAATGCAGTAGCTCGACAGCAAAGTAATTGCATTGATACAAAGATCACAAGAAAATGTAACATATACTGACTTATACTAACGTGCTGCAAAAGAAAAGTAAAACTTCAAGACTTCAGGAAGAACCTGACTGTCAGGTTTTTAAAAATACTTTTAGTGTTTTATTGATTGTCAAGTCTAGCCCATACTGTATGCAGAGGGGAAGAGACATCGGAGATCCGTTTTTGTGAGCATTCAGGTTTATTAATTTCAAAAAGTCACTGCATTGAGAACTGAAAAAGTAGCGGAGCTCAGCTGCACAGTAACACAGTTTGTGTTCACCTCTCTGTGCAGTTAGAACATCAGGCCACGGCAACAAAAAAAATCCAAATGTCTTTCCATCAACACCAATATAGTTAAAACCACATACTGTACATTTGACTGAAACCAGTGCAACTCATCAGTTTTAAGTGGCTGGGTCAAGAAGGCAATAGTCCCCATCTGGCTGTGGTCCTCATGCATCTTACACAGTTTCTGTCTCTGCATCCAGTGAAAAGCATCAAGTGCAATGTCTTTTTCCTGCTCTTTAAATATGAGCCAAGTTTACCGGAGTTCCCTCATGGATGGCTCTCTCAGATGATGCACTTCTACATCTCTGGTTATGAGTAGATGGACCAGTAGATGATATTAAAGAGGATGTAAGCTCCAGGAAAGACAACCCGCGAGTATTTGTCTATGGCGTGGGTGTCTATCCAAATGTTCACGTAGCCCCTGGATGGCTTCACCTGGCTCGCAATCTGTGGGTCATTGAGCGCCATCTGAGCCAACATTCGCTCCTGGCGACCGCCGTTCTCCGGCATCCCATAATTCCCTGTGGTATTGATATCCATAGTCCCATAGCCAGTGATCTGGGGGTCTATCATCATCTCGTCCGGGTTGCCAATGCCGCATGTACACGGCAGCTGAGCAAGCACAAAGAAGAGATAAAGTCATTTTGAGACTTTACTTTCTTTGAAGTCGTAACACAAACTAAAACAAGAATAAATCAGTTTGTCAAATGTTTATTATTTTTTCTGCAAACTCTGGGCCTTTACATAACTTTGGCATTAAGCATTTATGGAAGGATGTTTGTGCTGGAAATGTTCCCCGGGGTACGTGGGCAATTTGGCTCCATATGCTACAGCATTTGGCAGATTAAAAAAAGCAATATAGTGCGCAAGCTGTAGTCCCAGAAATAATTCGCCATTGCCCCGAAAGCAGCTTAAAGTGAGCCAATTTAGAAAATATTTATCTTTTTTATTGGAAATGCACATAAATTATTGATTTCTGCTTCTACCAGTTTATAAATATTTGTTAAATGTTTGAATTTAAATTGAGGCCAGCCTTGTCTTGGGTTCATTTAGAGAGAACTATTAAAGTATCTCTTCCATCTAACTTTTGTTGTTTGCAGCAACCTTGGAAGCAACAACTACAATTTTAACTACAAGAGGACACTGAAGACTTCTGTGTGTTTAAATCAGCCACAGGAGAGCTTTTAAATTATATTAGCCATACAAAAATGTGGGTTTGATTTGACTGTTTTGTTGATAATTTGTTTAAATCTTTGCATCTATCCTCTGCTCCAAATCTATGAGGTAATGTTCAAATTCAAGAGGAACAAGCACACAGCAATGAGCAAATGTGTGTCGCATACCCCGACGCTTCTTCATTAATCATTCATGCAAAACATCAGAGCAGCATTTGCTTGCTCATACTTACAGCCAAAACTGGAGATAAGAAGAGAACATGTTGCCCACACATTCAAATCATTTACTATTTATTGAATGAACAAAACCTTGATTTAATCTTGTTGTTACTTGTTAAAAAAATTCAAGATTAAAACTAAATATCATCTAAAATCAACCTTAGCGATGTTGCACTTAATGAAATAATGATATTTGGCCACATTAGCTGCCAGAGATCATTACACTGGTTTGATTATTATTATAGTAGTATTTCTAACTGCAATCAACGGACATCCACAGAGAAAATCACATAAAATGACACTCACTCTCTCCCTCAGCTTCCTTTCTTTCCGCTCCTGTACAGTGGAGAGGTAGTTGACCGCTGCATACTCTATCACCGACAAGAAGACAAAGACAAAACTGACCCAGAGGTAAATGTCCACTGCCTTAATGTAGGACACTCGCGGCATGGAGGCGTTGACCCCAGTGATGATGGTGGACATGGTCAGCACTGTGGTGATGCCTGGAGTGAAGCACACAGCAGCCCTTTTATGTAGCAGATTAACAGGCTGGGGTCAATAAAAACAAATGGTAAATAACAGAAAGAGTTGATGATATTTCTTAATTGTGCAGTAATACATTTAGATATTATTTGTGTATTTGTTTTTTCTTTCACAGCAAGCTCAAACAAGATTAAGTCAAAACCTAGTTTATGACTGGACTGTGTATGAAATGCTAGAGGTCTTTCAATTTGAAACTACAGAGTTACATCACTGGTTGGCCGAAAATTGGTGTAACTTCACGAAGTTACTGTAGTGTTCCAGCCAAAAATAAATATGACATATTTAAATGACTTCCTCAATACATACATACAAACACTTCCTGACATGAGGGCCTCAGCCCAGAACTTCTGATTGAACAGCCCACTCCTTACTCACTATATCACCAGATTGCAACATGAGGGTTGGGACTCTCTGAAAAGATCATAGGAAAAATCTGAGGGGTTATAATATGTTTAACGGACAGGACAGAGGATTTTTCTAAAGCACATACAGTATTTCTGCTATGGAATTCATCTTTATCCATATCTTATCTCTAAGAATTCTCTCTCATCATTGCTTTATTCTTTGAAATCCCAGGAAGATTTGCCTCTACAGTCTTATAAAAAATTGTCACTCATCCCCCATTCCAGATACATCAAACCTGCATAGACATAAACATAAAATAGTTAAATATTTTGACAAATATGCTTTTTCACTTTCTTGCAAAGAGTAGTATTAATCTTATCCTGGGAGTCACCCTGCTTCCCCCCATTTTTTTAGGAATAAATCTTCATTTCTCAGTCTAAAATCATGTTTTAGTGGTGGTAAATTTCTTTGCAAAAGCCATGCCATGAGAGGGAGAATCTATCCTACCTAGAGGGACTCTGGCAGGGACTGCCCTGCGGTCAATCCAGAAGGACACCCAGGACAACATGACCATCAGGGTGGCAGGGAAGTAGGTCTGAAGCAGGAAGAAGAAGATGTGGCGCCGCAGGGTGAAGTGGATGTAAAGACGATTGTACCAGCCTGTGAAGGAAAAATATCACTGTTAAACACAATGTCATACGCTAGCTGCTGATACACAGAACAAACACTTGAACCAAAGGTTCGCGGCTATTCTGGCAGGAAAAGATAGAACATAAAATCCTTTTAATGCTTCAGGTTGCTCTTATGAGCTGGAAAGTGGTGTGTGCTTATAAGACAGCTGCAAGGCTTTCACAGTAGCTTTTCAACAGGGTACAAGTGGTTGGCACTGGTATGATTCATTTTGTTGCAGAGTAAGGATTAAATATTAGTACATTCTTCTTGGTGTTACATTCAAGGAACACGGAATTCATGTAAGGAAGACTTGATACTTTAGTTGGGAAAGGCTTATAAAGTAAAATAAGAGTAATTGAAGTTGTAATTCAATTGTGATGGACTTTTCACATACATGATGCATTTGCATAATCACTTCAGTTGACTGCACTGTATATAAAGTACTTGTTTTGAGGATTACCTGTGCTGCTGTAGAAAGCCAGCTTGGTGGTGGTGTGAAATTTCTGGATGAGGAACTGAGACAGAGATATTCTGTCGTCAGTGTTCAGGGATTCATTGCCTTTCTTCCAGTACAGCATCAGGTCATCATCTGTGTACGCATCTGGAGGGGAAATATTAAAAAGCAGAAGTCAGCACATGGGTCACAAAGCTAATCCGGACAGATTTGTGTGAACAATACTGGATGAAAATGTGAAGAAAAGACAAAAATAAAAAAGTCTAAATAATAATAAATTAAAAAAAACCTAGAAGTCCCTAGAGATTGCAATTTGTATTACACTTTATGATTTTGTTTGTCTTAGAGGCTCACCAGTAGTGGAGCTGCAAGGATGGTGTCTTTCATGGCACATGATATCTGAATTTTCATGTGTAAATATCTAATATGCAAAGTTGGCATTTTGGCCTGAGAAAGGCACTAGAGGAAGCTTATACGGTGCTCAAAATGGAAATAAAAATTGATATAATTTGTGTAGGTGGCATGAGGGTTGCACTAAAAGAAGGTTCACTTCTGTTAGTGGGGACTATGTTTATACCATGGCGTCATGAAACGGTCCTCTGCTGGTGTGTGGAGAAGGGCACACACTAACTCATAACCTCTATCTGAGTGATTATTTTCCTTCAGCTGTTAGAAGTGAGGCTCTATATGTGGTTAAAACATGCTGTGGCCATTTCATCCTACCATGAAGGCTACGGAGAAAGATCTGTCTGTGTGCACCCTAAAAGGAGTCAGACTACAACCTGTGCGCTTTTTAACATGTGTGTTAGTGCTTGTGGACTGTGGTGACTCCTCTTAAATCAGATCAATGAATGAATGACCCTACCTTAAGACGGTCGGACTCATTCATCCTATAGCTGGATGAATGAGTCCGACCCTCCGTATACAGCCCATGCATTTTTAAATCCTTCTCAGTGTAACATTTATCCCAGTATCATCCACTGTGCTCAATAATAGCAGGATCTCGTCATGTCTCAACCCAAACATGAAGCCTAACTTCTAACAGCTGCAGGAAAATAATCACATCAGGTAGAGGGTAGGTGCTATGATGTGTGCCCCTCTCCACACATCAGCAGCGGACCATTTCCTGACACCGTGACATACGGAGAAAATGTAGGAGTACATTCACAGGGAGTCCACCTCTGCCTGAGACCAACTATGACTTTCACGTTATAAAGTGATTCGTTTCATGTCATAACGTGATAAGATGTTCGGCTCTGATGCTCTTTTTTTTTTTTCTGGCGTGACAGAAATACATTCCCATAGTTAAGGAGCAGCAACAGTAGGTTAACATTACTTTTAGGGAGCTTCTTGCAGGATTTATAAGTATTGCGTTAATTCAGAAAAAAAAATGACTCAGAAAAACAGAGCTTTTTTATTTTTTTCAAGTGAATGCAATATGCTTCCATAGTTATAGGGTACTGACTGATGTAATTTATGTTTGTTTTAATAATTTTTTTCTCAAGGTATATAATCGTCATATCACCCACCATTAAGGCCAAGTTTCATAGCACTCTGGTCGCTACTTAGCAGAGGGAAAAGGTGTGAAACATATTGTTAAATCCACTCACAGCTCTCAATCTCCAGTGAGCAGGTTTGGGTGTCCAGAGGGAAGCGGCTGAGGTCCATGTTGCACATAGCAGTGACAGTGACTCTGTAGTAAAAGATCACAGTAAAAAAACACTCACTGTAATTTAACTTCTTAAAGTAACAGCAAGGGTGAAGATTAATTCACAAATGTCTGTATCTGGCTGCCGTGTTAGTTGTCTAAAGCCAAAAAAATGGAGGGAAAAGAGACTCAAGCTGTGTGTGTCTGCTGGCTTCCATTGTTTGTTGTGCCATTTGTTTGTTTTTACTGATTTTTCCCCCCCAATTTCCCATCAATCAGCCTCATGCCAAGGTCTCTTTGTGAATATGAATTTGTTCATACATTACTTGCCTGATTAAATAAAAGACATCCTTGCAATGAACTTGCAGATATAATTCTCCGCTGAGTAACTCAACGCTTTCACTCTTGTCTCCTACACTGATTACAATTATCAAAATGATGTTCAACAAAATGTATCACAACCATACTGGTTGACCTTTTACCTGTTGTAAAATTCATCAAAGCAAATCAATAGCAACCTTTAGTGTCACGAAGTGATCTCTGGGTGTGGTTTGTTTTAGTGTTACTGTTGTTTCCCTATTTTTTAAATAGTTGTTTTTAAATATATGTATTTTTTTTACGTATGTAGACTGTTAAAAGCATTTTATTGAAATGTATTTACGCTACAGTGACATAAGGCCTTCATTTAACCACTGTACTCCTTTGAAGGCAATTCTCAGAGAGAAATGGTCAACATCTTCAGTTTTATAAAAGTGGTTATTAAGAGTTTTTAAACAGGACTTTAAAAAAAAAACGTGTGGGCTCTTCTGGTGCGAGTCAGTGTTTATAGGCTCTAAGAGACTTAAGTTCTGCTGCTGCTGTGTTTACCTAAGACTGTAGAGGACGTTGCCATCAGGATAAACCCTCAACATGACGTTGTCAGTGGTGGTGTCATGAATGAACGAGCGCTTGGAGTGGACGAAGAACATGTCAGGAACCCAAATCTTCTTCACCAGGCGACTGTCGAAGGTCATGCTCTGGTTGTTGGTGCTGGGGAACGCCAGCCGCTCGTCCTTCCAGTAGTGACGCAGATACAGTGTCATGGTAAAATCCTGTGGAAAGAAAACAAAGTACAGCATTGTATCTTCTTGTATCTGTATCGAACCTAAAAACAAATTCATCTTAGACACAGTGTTTCATACTCACCATATCCACTTCAGAGATGGTGTCCAGACTTTCAACCTGAACATCTACTCCGACTGGAATTGGAGGACCTGAAATTAAGTGGAATTGTGTCAGCAATGCATACAGTAAGAAATGCAGAAATATTATTTTATACATAAATGCTTGTTGAACATGATTTTCTACTTCATTATAAATATAACTGTGGGCAAAGCAGTCACTGAGCCTGCTTCAACATTTTGTTTCTGAAATCTCGTTTCTAAAAATTCAGAGCAACTGTTTGTGTCACAACTGCGTCAGGCTGGCTGGGATTCTATTTTTGACCTATTTCAGCCTTTCTACTCTGCAGCATCATCCTCCAATCACACACAAATACAATTAGGTCACAAGAATGGATCAAAGTTGATGGAGCGGTGGATGAAATCCAGCTCTCTTTTCCACTTCCACACGCAATTGACCGTCAGAATTGGACGCAGGGAAAAGAATACTGCAGGGTCACTTGGTGTGTTTGTCAGCAGTAGATTGTTGTCTGATCAAAAGTAGCTATAGTCTGATAATAAAAAAAACAGCATGTGCTTCTCTCTTCAGAATGAAAATCAAAGCCCTCATGGCTGTTTTTTGTGTTAAATACAGCAAGCACGTTTGAGGTTATTTACCTTATAAGATGAATAAAAAGATAAAGACAGCTAAACAGATTATAAAGATATATTCCATGACAATCTTCTAGTAAAAACAAAAGCCAGGGTGCCTTTATCTGGGCGTAATCCTGCAGTCCTAAAAGCTGACATCAAATCCCTCTAATATACAGTGATGCAAAAGACATGTATTAACACTCTTGTGATGTAGAGAGCTGAGCTCAGCCTGCGACAATTGGAAACTCCAGCACAGCTTGCATCGATGGAGTCATTAAGAGCTCCAAGAGCTTAGCTAATAGGACAATTTTGGCCCAAACCAATGATCACTGCACAGGTCTTATCCAGCTGCAGTTGATGACTTAACGTGCAGCATCTTGCAATCATGGTCACAGCTTCCTTTTTAAACACTTAAAAATGTGTTTTTTGTCTCACCTCCAAATGCTGGTCTCATGGTGAAATCGTGGTCTTCTATTCGTAGAAGCTGCTCGGATTTTGTCATCAGAGTTTTTGTCATGTCTGGACTTCGTTTGTAGATCGGGCTGGAGGACAAAAAAAGAGACACATTTGGTTTCAGTGAGTCTGCAGTACATTTTGTTAAAAGTCCAACACAATAAGCAAATAAATTAACAAGCAAATTAAATAAAAATGATCACAGGTACCTTCCAATTTTTTGACCCACACCCCCGTCCATTCTGGTCTCTCTTCGCGACCTGTTCATTGACAGCATTGTTAAATAAATTACGAGGATCTGTTACATTAGGCAACAACGCAACACAATAAAAAGTAGAAAAAATGTTGCAATTTTATTGTTTATTTGTTTTTCTTCTAAAATGCAACATTTATGTGTTGAAAAAATTGAATTGATTAAAAAGTATGAATTAATTTTTACTTTTCTCTACATATTTCTTTTTCACTTGTACTATATGATTTATTTTAACTAGAGCTGAAATAATTAGTCTGAAAGAGTCTAACAACAGATATTTGGACTACAAATTGTTGAAGATATTTTTTAAGGCAGAAAAGCCAAACATTCGCTGGTTGCAGCTTCTCACATGTGCAGATTTTGTTTTTCTTTGTCATATATGATTGTAAACTGAATATCTCTGGGTTTTGGACTATTGAACAGACAGAACAAATAATTTTAATATATCACCTGGGCTCTGAGAATTTTTTTTCATTTCAAAATTTTTCATTTTCTGATATTTAATAGACTGAACTGTTGATAGCTTAATCAGGGAAAAAATTGTTTAAGTGGACTATTCAAATTCAAAATAATCACGAGTTGTAGCTTCAAGTTTGCCATAAATGATGATATCAGTGTTATTTTTAAGCATATTTCTACATGCGCTTAGAATAGAAACAACAACTTTATATTTCGTAATTTGTTTTGATGCTTCTCACTTCCTGGAGATGTACTATATCCGGTTACATCACACACATATTATCCACAAATAACACAAAGGGCACAAGTGCATTTCCTCATCGCATCAACCAATTTGAAGGAAGCCAGATGTTCTCTGGTGTCATTTTTCAAGAGGGCTGCCTCTGTATACTTGTCTTTAAGGCAGCGTTTTCAGGCCACAAACAGAAAAAGAATGATTGGACAAAAAAAAGAAAAAAAGAAGAAGATGAATACCAAAAACCCTAAAATGTATTAATAGAGTAGGGCATGCTGTGACAGACAGGGCCAAATCCCTGTGACAACCATAGACATGCATTAAAGAAATACCACAGAAGAAGAAAGAGTGGGGAGAGGGAAACCCCCCCCCCCCCCCCCCCCCCCAGAAAAACACAAGACATAAGATGAGAAGCAAAGGAGAGGGTTTCACTGGATGCTGGCTGCATTGTTCTGATGGGCAATGGGTGCTACTTGTCTGTGTCCTAATCCTCTTGGCAGAAATGCCTCTCCAATCCTCTCTGCATGCCTACACCACACCGACTGACTGTATGCACAGGGTTCTGCTCTGCGTGGCCGCCACTGTATCTGCTGTTGTCTGCAGCTGTGGGCCTGCACTCATCGCTGGGCTGAATGAGGCACTTTAAATTTAGACACTGCAGTTATTTATTTCAGTGTGTGCTTTAGATGGAAGTAAGAAAAAATAAAAAGTGGGAGGAAAATTTTGAAAAAAACCTCATCCAAGTGTGTTTTTTTGTCCCATAAATCCTCTACAGACAACTCAAAATTTTCTTTTGAAGCTCACAAGGGTTTTCTTCTTGGATGTGGGACTCTGCTGTCCTACACAAATCCCCCCTCTTCTTTCCTCCTCCTCAAGGCAGCAAGTGAAAAAAAAGAGAAGAAAATCGAAGCAATATAGCAAAAACTCCCACAACCCAATCCAGCCGCTTTTACAATTTCACACTCTGAGAGGAGGAAAGGAGCGATGAGAAGCAGGGAGAAGAAGAGTTCGACTTCTGCACAAGCATATAAGATGTTTCTCCTGCTTGAAGAGGAATCAGAGATTTACATGTGATTTGTATTCTGATACTGTGTCTGTCAGCAAAGAGAGGACAGGCGTGAGAGGACTTTTAACTAGTTGGAGGGACAGGAAAAAAAGGTGTTGCACAGATTTGATAACAAGATGACGGCTGGTGTCTAGAGATTACATCGCTGCTTTGAACCAGTTGTGCTTTCTGTCTTTGGCAGAAGTCCACAGATGATTACGGTTGTGTTCCTCTTATACTTGACGATCATCTTAATCACCTTAGGGCTGAGATGATCACTTTAAGTGACTGTAATTTCACAGAGGATCGTTTAGATTTAATAAGACAGCTTTAACCCTACTCTGTTAAAACATAAACGTTTCCCTGTCATTTATTCTGACAGTTTGTCATGTAGGAGCTGTATGTCATATCAAAACAATTATCTCACTCAGATGATCCTAATAGCGAGCAGATTGCTGTTTAATGTCGCCTCTGATCTATAAATAACAGCAGTTACAGCATGAAAAGTGATACTGTATCTAAAGGCAGGGGGATTATAATTTGACAGGGTTTGTTGAATATATTAAGTGAATGCAAATCATTCAACACTGATAGCATTATGAGGCGCACAGTGCTGTACTTTGCCTTCTTAGGAAAATCTTATCATCTTCACCACAGATTAATGCAAAGGCAGTTTTTCACTTGCGGCTGCGGGCTACAGTTGAACTGTTTAATGATATTCCTGTGAGAAAGAATGTCTTATTTACATGTGAAATGATTGGCAATGTGTTCAGTTTACATTAGAATCCTTAATGGAAACTTGTGTGTGAAAATGTTTATTTGTATGTAACCCCAACAGCATTTTATAGCAGCTAAATGATCTCTGAAAAAAGCTTTGTATTTTTCTGAGCTGATCTTGCTTTTCAGTCAGAGGAATCTAAGAGTGTTCAATAAACTTTGGACTGTGTACTAGAGCTGAAACCATTAGTCGATTAATCGATTAGTCATTCAACATAATTAATCAGCAAGTATTCTGATAAGAGATTAATAGTCTGAGTCATTTTTTGGCAACAAAATTTAGCCTCACAAGTAGGATGATTCCCTGCTTTTCTTTGCCTTGTGTGATGGTAAATGCATATTTGGGTTTTGGAGTGTTGGTAGAATACAACAATTAATATTAAAATCAAACTGGGCTTCAGGAAGTTATGAGGGTCAGAGAAATACAATTTTCTGACATTTTATAGACAATGCAATTATTTGAAACAATAATTGGCAGATTAATTAATTTAATTTCCTGTAAGGGTTTTGGTATGTATGTAAAGATTCAGATATTTTAAATACCTTTTTACATGTTTAAATGATTCCATATTTTGTACACAAAAGATCAATCCCACTGATCATTATGTGCACAAAATGAACAGAATCATTTAAATTAATCTTTTATTTTACAGAAATGAAGATACTTTGTTAAAAAAAAGACTGTAGTGTAAATGTCACATTTCCTCCACTACAGATTTGTCAGACTGCACATGCACATATAAATAAAACATCTAATATTATTA
This sequence comes from Scomber scombrus, assembly GCF_963691925.1. NCBI lineage: Eukaryota > Metazoa > Chordata > Actinopteri > Scombriformes > Scombridae > Scomber > Scomber scombrus. The sequence goes on along the minus strand of NC_084988.1, from coordinate 13,081,087 downwards.
TGCACAAACCCTTTTAAATCCTTTCTACCTCCAGTCCTAAATGTCAAAGCCAGTTCAATCAATAAAAAAGTCGAACTGAGGACGCTTTAACACTATCCAGATCTAGTTCAGTCACGACTAAAACGTTTAATCCAATGATGCATTAACAAGGTAGCAATTAGCCTAAATAATCACCTGAAAATGACATTGACTACAACTGCTGCCGGTGAGGACAACAGTCATTAACTGGCCTGCAGCAGTTGTGGGGCAAGAGAACATGCATAAATAGATGTGGGGATTTAGGTCTCTCTCTCTGTCTCTCTGTGCGTGTCTCTCTCTCTCTCTCTCTCTCTCTATCTCTCTCTCTCTCTCTCTGCTCTCCAATCTGCTGTCTGAATAAGTGTGTTTTCAGAGGGGGAGGGAGCAGCATAGGTGACACAGGAAACACTGGACAACATCATGTAAAACAAAAATAAAACATCCACAAGACTCATAATGAAATCCTTAAGGGAAAGAGACTTTTAACAAATCAGTCTGTTTGCAGAATTCACATTAAAAACGTAATTTAAGCGAATGTCATCCTGTTGAAACAATGAAAATGTGCATTATCACTGATGCACTGCACACTCATGGCTCCTTTGACATTACCTGCTTTGTTTGTAGGTCTCCAGCTTGTGACCCCTTGGCTGGACCATCTTCCCAGCTGCACCCGCGAGCCAAACACAGAAGAGCACAAGAACAGCATCCACCTGCATTGTTCACATTCCCCAGAGGACGAACCTCTCCTGTCAGTCAGAATCTACTCCCCTCCTGGGCTTGGAGTACTCTGCCTTCCTGAGACATTCCCTTCTCCAGCGTCAGAGCCGATAAGAGGGGAGAAAAACAGCAACAGCAGCAGCAGCAGCTACACAGGGCTATTCTCCGGCCTGAGCGGAAAACATCCTACGGTGCTTAATCTCCACAGTGGGAAAAGCAATTTTGACTAAACCCATAAATCCTTGAGCGTCAGATGGTACAGATTTGATCCCTCCAGCGGCGGATGTGCCTGCCTCTCTGTGCTCTGCTGTGCTCAGATATCCTGCACTCTGATGTGCTCTACTCTACTTTGCACCGCCCAGAAACACCAATTCTCACAATGATGCAGCGTGCTCATTTGTAAGGTCATCGCTTTACACAGAGAGGCTGAGAGGAAGTCTGCCTCTGATGTGAAAGGATTCCTCTGATGCTGGCAGTCCCGTGTCTGGCATGTCAAAGATGTTTAATCACTCTGCCAAAAACTGACAATGCTGCATCTCTGCTTGGTGGCTCGTGATGTTTGCTGTGTGTCTGGTTAAATAGAAATTGAATCCCTGATATAAAACGATGCAGTACATATGAAGTTTTATGATTGCTGAATAGTTAACATGTTGCCTACTGTGGTGTTTGTTTTGTTTTTATCTCAGAGATTTATCCCAGATTTGGGAATATTTTGGATGCCACCACAGGTTGATGTGTAAGCAAACCAAGTGAATATAAGTCCAATATAGTTTTTAATCAAAAAGCTTGTAAACCAAAATAACTAGTAGGTAATATTATATGTAATATTGAGACAATACAGAAACCTTTTTTTTTTTTTTCACTTTTTGAAAATGAGCAGATAAAAACTGCAGAGCCCGACAGACAACACCCCTCTGATCGTCACACACATTTCAGCCTTCTTTACAAACTCATAATAAAATAAATGAATGGGTGTGTTGGGTTATTTTAGTGACACACTAGAGGCTGTATCACTATTTGTCTGTCAAGACATGCTGTCCATCTAAACACACCAATTAAAAATCTACTCTGCGCCGACGTCACCGTCAGCCAGGCCATGTGCCTCCCTTTTCTTTTTCTTTTTTTTCTTTTTATAGCAGACTGACAGTTGGATTATAAGATCATGAATTTGGGTTAGCTCCATGGACGTCAATCTGAAAATTGGTGTAAGTAATGTGAGGTATTGTTTGTGTTTCAGATTTATAGGTGTTTTTTTTTTTTTTTTTTTACAGTAGTCTTGCTGACTGTGTGGATAAAGCCAGCCTCATATATTATACATTAAGCCCCATAGTTGAGACATCATTTATAAACTGAATTCAAATGGACAGAAAAGTGTTTGATGATGTTGTGAACGATTGCAGGGCTGCAGCCCAGTTGTACGCTTTGAAGTAAAACTCCTGACTGTCTCATTTTTATGGCTTCATAATCACAGTCATAGTTATTAGGGCAGGTAAATAGCTTTTTCTTTGGCATTATGTAGGATGCATCATACCCCTTGGCCATCTGCATCCATCATCTGTGCTGAGTCTGGATTTTTAAGCTGACATCAATTTTTAATTTCGTATAAGACAATGGATAAAACAACATCCAATATCCGATATATCTATTTTTGAAAATAAACACAGTCAGTTCAGAAAGTATTCAGACCCCTTCACCTTTTTCATATTTTGTTATGTTGCTATGTTGCTTATGCGAAAATCATTTCAATTAAATGTTTTCCTCATCAATCTACATTCAATACCCCCTAACGACATAGTGAAAACTGCATTTTTATAATTTTTGCAAATGTATTAAAAAGGAAATTAATTAAAAAAGAAAAATTGCTAACTGCTATCACACTAATAAGTATTAAGACCTATGCTATAACACAAATAGATGCCTCCCATTTCTCTCTCTGTTTCTACACATTGGTAGGAGTCAGGAGACAAGGACCTTGGCAAGAGAGGTGACAAAGAACCTGGTGGTTACTCTGGTTGAGCTCCAGAGATCCTGTGTGGTGATGGAAGAAACTTCCAGGATAACATCACTGCAAACCTCCACCAATCTAAGCTTTATGGCAGAATGGTCAAACAGAAGCCTCTCCTCAGTGAAAGATACACGTAAGCCGGCTTGGAGTTTGCAAATAAGCACCTAAGGACTCTCAGACTATGAGGAAAAAAGAGGATCTGATCTGATGACACCAAAATTGAACTGTTACTTTAATTCTAAGCATCATATCTGGAGGAAACCAAGCACCACTCATCATTTGCCCAATACCATCACAACAATGAAGCATGGTGGTGGCTAGTGTTGTTTTTGGCGGCCTGTTTTAATTGTAGTCTTAGTCTAGTCTTTGTATCAAGCTGTTATTTTAGTTTTTATTAGTTTTAGTCACGTTCATACTTTTTAGTCTAGTCAAGTTTCAGTCGCTTAAAAGTCTGAGCATTTTAGTCTTATTTTAGTCAGAATTATCTGTGACTATTTTAGTATACTTTTAGTTGACGAAAACTGATGACATTTTAGTCTAGTTTTAGTCAATGAAAATTGTATTTTAGTCTCTTTTTAGTAATGCAATTCTATTTATCGCTGACGACGATATTTAGTCATAATTTTCGTTGACGAAAGCAACACTAGTGGTGGCAGCATCATGCTGGAGGGTGTTTTTCTGCAGCAGTGACTGGGAGACTGGTCACAGTTGAGGGAAAGCTGAACAGAGCAATGAAAACCTGTTCCAGAGTGCTCAAAGCCTCAGACTGGGCCAGAGGTTCACCAATCCAACAGGACAATGACCATAAACACACAACCAAGACAACACAGGAGTGCCTTAGAGACAATTCTGTGAATGTCCTTGAGTGGGACAGCCGGAGCCCTGACTTGAACCCAGGGGCGATTTAGACCCTTTTTAAGTGTGCTCAAGCACCCCTAAATTTGATCTAAGCACCCCTAAAAATAAATATGATTATTGTTGTATTGTATTTTTTTTCTTTTCCTCAGGGTTCACTAACTCTCTTAGGGTCCTCTCTGTAGAAATTGATTGTTTATTCTGAACCATTATTATTACACACTATAGTATACCACTCAACTATGTATAAATTTGTCATGTTTTAATTTAAATTATCCAGTGAATGAGTAGTTTAGCAGGGGATTTGAACACTTGCAGGGCATTGTATGTCAAATTCTCATTAGGAGCTGAGCCCCTCTAAAGGTCTGATCCTACAATCACCCCTGCTTGAACCCAATTGAACATCTCTGGAGAGACCTGAAAATATCCCCATCCAAGCAGAGAGAGCTTCAGAGGATCTGCAGAGAAGAATGGCAGAAAATCCTTAAATCCAGGTGTCGCATCACACTTAAGAAGATTCAAGACTGTAATCGCTGCTTCAACTAAGTACTGTGTAAAGGGTTTGAATATTTATGTCAATGGGATATTTCAGTGTTTCTATTTTAATAAATTTGCAAACATTTATAAAATCCTAACTAACTAAAAAACTAAGATATGTAATGTTGACAATGTTCATAAATTACTACAAACATGTCTCTAATACTTTATTATTATTCCTGATAGGAGATTGTATTTCCCCTGCAGAACTAGGCTCCCATATATTACATCTCACTACAAACAGAGATGCAGTTTACAGCAAAAATGAACCAGTTTTTAAGTTGCAACGATTAATCAACTGGATGATAATAAATTGCCAACTTTCATTGTTTTAGTCATTTTTAAGCAAAAATGCAAAAGATTTACTGTCATCATCTTCTCAAATATGAGGATTTAATGGGGTTTTTCGTCCAAACCTGATAGTAAACTGAATATCTTTTTGGTTTTGGCCCACTGGTCAAACAAAACAAGACATCTGAAGACGTCACCTTTGACTGGGACATTTTAACTAGAGCCCGAGCATTCTATGTATATTTGACAATTTTTCTTAATTCAAGTTAAATATATGTATGGTTTTTTTGGTTCAGTTTTTTTTATTCAAAGCTAATTATTAAATTACTGTTTCAGTGCACTGATATCATTTTATATAATAAAGTTTATTGTTAAACTGTAATCCATTCACGTCCATTACATATCTTTGTCACAAGTGTTTAATAACCACAGTTGAGGGATCATTGCAACAACAAAAAAGTATGTTTATGTATATTTTGTACATATATTATCGGCCAGTAAATCGATATTGGATTTGTTTTGCTCCTATTTCCTAATATCAGTATTTTCTGACATTATTATAGTTATTATTATTATAATGAAAATGATCAGAAGGTGCAGCCCTAATAATTAACCTCTGCAAAGAATTCATGAGTCAATGTGACACAGGATTTAGATGATGTTCTTCTGAACAGAAACTGGAATTAGGTGACTCTTACCTCCTCTGCCTTTAACCTGCTGGACTTGAATTGGCCCACATACGGTACAGTACACAAGTCAGACCAGGAAACAGGTCTGACTTGTGTACTTTGTTTGTTTGTTTGTTAAGTGTTGTACTGACTGAAAAAAGACAAACAATCAGCAGATGTCTAACCCTCACAGACACTCACAGGTTTCTGCTACCATCTCTGTTACTGTGTGGTACTACGTCACGCATTGGTGTTAATATTTGTTATATTTTTCCCTACCTTTTGTCTGTCAGGCAAGCACTCTCTATATTTCTGTCCTAAGAGACGTCCACATGTTAAATGTGCTATGTTTAAAAACTGGATTAAAGTAGACGATCATTTATGAGGTAAAGGGTTGGACATGTGAACTTTTAATCCTGACGAGTGAGGAGGTTGTTGTGCCTGTGAGGCCTAAATCAGGGTTTAAAAAACGCTAATACTATGAAGCGATATCATTGGTTTGTACAGTCCTGGCGGGGCATTGTAAAGTTCCTGAACAGAAAGCTAATGTTGACTGTTTCTCTGATGTTTGACGACAAATAACAAGCACGATCGGTCGCGAAAATGACACCGAGAAATTCAGCGGACGAGCAGAGATGTGTGTTAGTGAGAGGGAAGTGAAAAAAAAGGTGTTTGATTGTGTATATTTGTGAGTTGAGAGTTAGCATCCGTTTAGCAACAGTCAGGCGCGCTGTGTTGTCATTGACCACCAGCTGTAAGTTAGCAGGCTGTTAGCAGGATGAGCCTCTCGCGGGAGATAAAACGTAAGTGTTGCCTCACTGTTACTGTGTTTGCAAGGTGACAGACATATAAACCGCATTGCATTTGGATTGTCTGCACTGTTGATGGTTAACCACACGTTTAATTTGTAAACCTCCCGCAGAGCTGCAGAAAGCAAAGAGCAAAGCACAGAACAGCAACAACTTGAGAGAGGAAGCCAACATCTGCAATCAGCTGGGAGAGCTGCTGTCCAGAAATGGTAAGTGCTTATTATATGATGCACCATGTAGCTGTTCATCATATGTAGTAAGACTTGTGTAAATTACAGATCTGTCTAGAATCATGGATCATACAGTACCAGGCAAAAGGTGCATCCAAATTATGTCTGGTACTATGTGTGATACACTGATAGGGACATGACAGAAATTAGAAGTTGTGAAACATAAATCATGACTATACATAGGTTCTCATAATTGTGTAAGACATAAAGATGGGGGTTGTTGAAACAGACCCAACTTGTAACTTTAAAACTCAGCTTGTGTCCATTTACAAAACATACATGCAATCAGGACTGCAACTACTGATCATTTCCATTATCGATGAATATCAATTATTTTCTCAATTACCTGATTAGTTGTTTGGTCCATAAAATGTCATAAAAATGTTGACCAAAGCCCAAAAGTCCTCAAATGTCTTGTCCTGTCCTTAATAATCCACACCCTGAAGATATTTAGTTTGCTGTCGTAGAAGACTAAAGAAACAAGAAAATAATCACATTTGAGAAGCTGGAATCAGAAAATGTATTCAGTTTCCCTTCAAATGGTTCAAAACAATTGATTGATGATCAAAATAGATGGCAATTAATTTAATAGTTGGAAACAAATCGATCAATCCACTAATCATTGCAGCTCTACACTCATCATTATGTGAAATATACAAATGGACAGAGACTTCTAAGTTGCACACTCAGCTTGTGCCCATTTACAAATATACATGCTATTATTCAAGATAATTACAAAATAACACGGGTCATGCCGCTGGCCTAAGAGTAGTTTTCAGTTGGCATCTTTGTTCCTACATAAATTCTGAAGATTCATTCTTGCAGCTAATTTTTTGCACATTATGAAGACAAGCTTTTGTACCACTTCTGTCTCTTTTGACTAATCACAATAACCTGTGTGATTTTCTCCAGTAATATTAAGTGTAATGTTTAGGTTGTGCTCTCGATCTGTTTTGTTGCGTACCACTTTTAATTTATATTTTTTCTCTTCTCTTTGAAAGCTTAATATTCACGTCTAGATTTCATGTTTTGACCGCCTGTTTAGCCCGTTTGTCTGGTCTAATCCCTCTGTCTCGCAGGTGATTACGATGCTGCCATTAGGGAGCACCAGCAGGAGTTGTCTCTCTCTGAGGGGTTGAATGATGTGATTGGACGCGCTGTGGCCCATCGAAAGATAGGAGAGTGCTACGCTGAGATGGGAAATATCAACGCTGCTTTGAAAGTGAGTAGAAGTTCTGCCTTTTTCAAAATGCATGCATAAATTATTTATTTATTTTTTGTGGCTATTGAACCAATTTTTGAAAGCTCTGCTTTCGAAATACAGATGTTGTATCAAAAAATGCACTTAAAAGGTTTTCTGTTTACATGTCTTCTCCAGCATCAGCACTGTCACCTGGACCTGGCTCGCTCTGTCAGAGATCACGCTGAGGAGCAGAGGGCGCTGGCCACTATTGGCCGAACCTACCTCTTCCGTTATGAATCAGACCAATCGAGGAACACTTTAGAGCAAGCAAAGGATACTTTCATGAAGAGCCTCGCCATTGTGAATGATCGTCTAGAAGGTGCGTGCGGTTTGACACTGTATCTTCAGGAATTTGTGGAAAATATTGAACTTTCATTTTACTAGATTGTTGTAATATTTTTAATGTTGCTTCACTTTCTGAAGTTTCCACAAATGTTACGCTCTCTACTTCTCCAGGAACTGTGCCCGGGCGAGAGATTAGTGAGATGAAGGCTCGTCTCTTCCTCAATCTGGGTCTGGTCTGTGATCATCTGGGGGAGCCCAAGCGCTGCAGCGAGTTTATCCGACGCAGTGTTTTTATTGCAGAGTAAGAACACTCTAAATCTTATTGTAAATTCTCAGGTTGGCTGAGGGCAAGTTGTCAATGATTTCATGATTGATTGTATATGAAAAGCTTACAGTTCATTCATTCATTGTTCATTCTTTTGACTTCCTCTATTCTCATACTGTAAAGAAAGAGCCAGTTGCTGGAGGATCTCTACCGTGCAAACTTTAACCTCGGCAACATCTGCTTCCGTCATGGTCAACACTCTAATGCTGTCCGCTGCCTTGAACAGGCCAAAGAGTGTGCCAGAAAGATCAAAGACAAGTTCAGTGAAAGCGAGTGCTTCAACTGCATCGGCAAGGTATGAAAAGTATAGCAACAATAGTTGATTAAAAAATCAAACTACTCCCATTTTCTGTCACTGTGGCTGTACATTTTTTTAATGTGTGTGTATGTGTCTGTGACATTTGCTCACAGGTCCAGCTTTCTCTGGGAGATTTTGTAGCAGCTAGACGATCTCTGAAGAAAGCTCTCTTGCTGGGTTCTCAGCAGCCACTGGACCGCCAAGCAGTGAAGAAAGTTTTCAAATATGGTGAAAAGGCTACTCAGTCCTCTTTTTTATTTATATGTATTCAAGATTTAGTTAGATTTGTTCTTGTTGTATATTTCAAAGATGGCTGAGTTTATTACATGATTTGTTTCTTTAATTTCACAGCTGACAAGGGCTGTAAATTAGAGGAGGAGTTGGGGGAGGATCAGAGCAAAAGACTCAGCTCCCATCAGGCTGTGGAGCTGGCAGAACAGCTCGGGGACCTCTACTGTAAAGTCGGCTGCTACAAAAAAGCTCTGGATGCGTATCAAGCTCAGGTGAGAAACATATTGTTTAAGTGCATCTTTGCCTTATTTAATGCATTTTAGTTCCACTACAATTTGAGCTTATTGACTCCAGAGAAGATACCACCATGTATTACATAAAGGTTTGTCGTCAATGCGGTGTAGCTTACAGGTGCCGAGGCATTGGGAAAGCCTGCCAGGGAGCTGGCTGTCATCCACGTGTCCCTGGCTGCGACCTACACAGACCTGAGACAGCACAGCAAGGCGGTGGAGCACTACAGACAGGAGCTGGCTTCACGACAGGGCAGCTCTACTGAGGTAATCATGAACAACCTGCATCGTTACCCAGCATTACTCTCTATTTAAAGGCTCATTCTGTAGTCACAGGAGTGTTATCAGGGTCACAAAAACTACAGCACCTTTTTCTGATTCCACAGTCATTCCACAATGTTGGTTCAGGGAACAGAAAATCACCAATACAACCTCCATGATAGTGTGGGAGACAATCTGACTTTATAATGGATTGGTTCTGATAATTTAGATGGCTCACAAACAGGATATTAGATGATTAATTGATTAGCTGATAGACAGCAAATGTATCTTTTTTGATAACTGAATAATAGATTTAAACTAAATTGGTGTACCTTTGAGTTTTGGATCCTTATTCGGCCAAAATCAGACATTTGTCATTGACTCTAGAAAATGATAATGAGCATTTTCACTGTTTTCTGAGATTTAATAGACAAAATGATTGAGAAAATAATTGGCTGCAGCCCTATATGATATACATTATTTAAAGAATCAAATATAATTGTGATAAAAAATGATAAATGAACAGTCTCATACTGTACATTGTCCATACTTGTGTGTGTAACTAATGGGCTGTATGTGTCTGTATCAGGAATGTAGCACTTGGCTGAACATCGCAACGGCTCAGGAGGAGAGCAGCTGTGCCTTTGACGATAGCTACAGTACTGCCTTGCGCTGCGCTCAGAAGTCTGGACAGGCCAGACTACAGGTGAGGAAGCATTACAAGCTGAAAGCTGTGAAACACTCAAATTCAATTCACTGAAATCTCAAAGTTTAGGGACTCTAATACGTATGAAAAAAAGCCTTTTACATCAGCCTTTTTATTTAGCATAAAATCTGCATGCAATGGAAACTGTTATTGATGTTAAAGAATGATGGTGAACAAAGACTTCAGGTATTTTGCATATATAAAATGTATGAATCTTCTGTCCTACAGAAGCGTGTGCTGAGGCTGTGGTTGGCGGCTCAGAGGCGAAGTGGCTCATCAGATGCCAATGACACTGAAGCGAGGCTGCAGGAGTTGTGTGCTTCAGAGGGCTGGAGTCCAGATGACAGCGATGGTGAGGAAGATGAAGAAGAGGAGATGGACAACAGTGAACCACTGGATGATAGTGACGTCGTCCTCTCAGACTCCGGTAGGCTTTGCAACGTCTATTATCCATCTCTAAACCCATGGCTTATATTTTATGCTAAAATGATCTTATTTGTGTCTCATACGGTTTCTAGATGATGATTTGGAGGGCTATGACAAGATGGTGTCAGGAAGGAGGAAGGCAGGAAGGGTGAGGGCATAATTCGTCATGTTGTTTGACAATTTGCAAAAGCATCTCATCTCGTCTTTGGATTCCTTTTCTTACATCTGCATTTTTAGTCCCTGTCCCACTTATGTTTCCTACTGCTTCTCTCTGTCTTTTTCATTCAGTGGAACAAGAGGAACGAGAAGGGTGAAACATCTCTCCACAGAGCGTGTATAGATGGGAACTTGAAGCAGGTCCAGTACCTGGTGGAACAGGTGAGGTGTTTGTTAGAAAAAATCCTGTCTTTATTGGAAATTTGTCCAAAGAAGCTACATCAAGACAATCATAAAACTTGGAAGCAACCTGAAAGAAGCCGTGCACTAGAGCAAAACTCCTCAGTAAATTGGGGTTTATGAGTCAAATAAACAACATCTTTGACTATACCTTTTTGTCTAAGCCTGTGTAATATTTAGAAGGACTGTTGAAACTCCACAACAGACGACCTACATTGTATCATAATTAATGTTATCCTGTTTGTGTATATGTCAGGGTCACCCAGTGAATCCCAGGGACTACTGTGGCTGGACTCCCCTACATGAGGCCTGCAACCATGGTCACTATGGTAAAGGATTTAAGATTATAACTACAGTGTATTAATATCTTAAAAAGACTTCACTCTTCTCTTCAGCTGTTCACTCCCTTCTCTATCTTATCTGCTCACTCGTTCCCTCATCAGACATTGTATCTGTGCTGCTTGAGCGAGGCGCTAACATCAATGATCCTGGTGGTCCATTATGTGAAGGGGTGACTCCTCTCCATGATGCTCTTGCTTGTGGCAACTTTAAGGTGGCCAGAATCTTGGTGGAACGAGGGGCTTCCGTCACCCTACGCAACTCCAAGGTGTGTGCGGTTAAATGTGTCATCATCTGCGGAGAGCCGAAGTGAACTTCCAGGTTTTGTTCCAGAAGTAAAGGTTTTAATAGTAGTATAATTTACTTGTAATTATTAAGCTGTAATTCAGTTATTGACATAGGCAGGTGCAAACCTCTCCAATGTCTTTTCCCAAATGTCGATTTGGCTGCAGTTTCAATGTAAGAAATCGACTCTGTATCTACAACAGCTCAATACACATAAAATCACTGCGGTTACACAAAAAAACAGCAAAGACAGAATTACCGGTAACGTGATGTTGAACACTTTGAACTTGTAAGATTATGTTTACTTTTTCAGTTTGGCAATGTCCTTCTCTCCAGACTGAACTTAATTTACCCTAGAGAAATAAGTGCTGCGTAAATGGTGTTTATGTGTTTCTATTTTTTACTCTCCTCTGTTAGGGTGACACTGCCACTGACACCCTGCGTCAGTGGCAGCGGACGTACAGCAGAGAGCTAGACCATGACGCCAAGCTGGAGTGCACTGCAACAGAGAGGCTGCTGAGGAAGGCATTGGCAGGGGGAGGTGAGGTTTCTCATCATTATACCAAATCAGCCTTCTTTGCCTTTTTAAATATCCTCTCAAACACTGTCTCCTTTCTTATCTCTGCCTATCACAGTTCCTGCTGCTCCAGCCCCAGCTAAGCCGTTCGATGCCCTGCAGGACAGTCAGCTGTTTGATGCTGAGAACTCGGAGCCGCTGTCATCTTCTGGAGGGGGCTGTTCCTCAAGCCAAGACTGGTCCCAGAGCAACAGGAATTCTCAGATGAACGCAGAACCTGCCAGCCACCACCGGTGGCAGTGCAGTGGTTCAACACAGCGGCACAGAGCCAGAGGAACAGAGGCTGCTGTCCTGTATGGGGTAATTTCTGGTGTTTGTTTTCTATGATGCTAGAAAATAATCCTGCAGACAATATTCTCACAAAATATTGCCATTATGCAAACTGGAACTGACTTATATGATTACTTATATCAAATGTATATTTGTGTCTTAGAATAACAGCAGCTGCTCAGACGACAGCGACTCTGACTGCCCGGTCAGTCCCCTCCGTCCTGTCCGTCCAAGACACAGTTTCCCAGCAGCCAAAAGTCAAAAGGACATTCCCCCAAGCAAGGAAGCTGGCACAATCCCCAGCTCTGGTCGAGAGAATATCAGGGAAGCCCCTGTTCCATCTGTCTTTGCACGAGAGGAGTACCACAGCGCCATTCGAGGCTTGGGCAGTGCCAAAGCTCGTTTCCAGGGTCTGTCACAGCCCCAGTTCTCCAGCACACCTGCTGTCTCATCCAGCAATAGATCAGCTCTGGTTCCTGAGGAGGAGTATCTGGCAGATGATTGGTTGGAGGATGATTTAGGAGAGATGCAGCCGAAGAAGAAGAAGAGGAGGGAGGAACATAATGGAGTACGAGAGGACGACACCCCTTTGTCTCCAGCCGCCAGGGGTCCAAACAGGCAGTTGAACTCTGACATACCCAGCAGAAGTGAGTGGCTAGCCACAACATTTTAAATACACACCTTTGAAGCTTTGTGTCTAAACCCCATCATTTCTCCGCTGATTTTCTTTTTTGTACACCTCATATTACCTTCATTATGCCATCTTCTCTTCCAGGTTCTGCTGTTCCTTCCTCCTCCAGCAGGGGTCTCTCTCTGAAAAAGAATGGCTCACTGAAGCCTCACCAGGTCAAAATGACTCAGATGCCAGGAATGGTCAGGCTGGGCAGACGAGAAGTCAACAGGTCACACAGCCCAACCATTACAGATGATGACGATATCAGACCGGAAACTCCGCCGCCCCCACAAATACACATGCAGGTTAGAAAGAACTGTTGTATCCCTACTTCTCCTGAATAATAAACATTACTTATTATAATTATTATAAGTGTTGCAACATCACCGGTGGCCTTAATTGAAGCATCATTTGTCAGGAATCTGTCATCACATGAATTGTACATCAGAACTCAAACTGCACATTTTCAGTTTAAGAATTTGCTAATATTTGCTTCAGGATTTAGAGCAATATTACACACATTTTGGGTTCACCTAGCTAAGACAATACAGCTGAATACAGCAGCATCATGAATGCTATAATGGTCAGCTTTTTGTCTCTTTCTAATATTCCTAATAAGCTGGAAACATCGAACATGTAAGTTTTCCATCCATTTCCAGATCAGTGTATTTGATCTCACGCATTATGGATTTAAATGACAAAAGCCTGTTTGTTTTGCTTATGTGTTTATTTCAGCCTCCGACTCACATGCTGGCAACTCCCATCCCCACATCACTGCCTCCACCAATCAGAATGAGGGTCAGAGTTCAGGAAGACGTGTTCCTCATCCCAGTTCCACAAAGGTTTGAATGACTGTTACTGATTTTCCTCAAAAATATCTCTCTGCTTTCTAACACCTGTGTCTGGTGCAGTTTGTTTTCAGTAATGTTTGACATTGGTTTAACAGTTTTGACTTGAAGCTCATTTTATTCCCCTGTGATCCAGTGAGGCAGACTCCTGTACTGTGTCATGGCTGTGTGAACAGGCAGCTCAGCGTTACTACCAGAAGTGTGGCCTCCTGCCTCGTCTCTCACTGCAGAAGGATGGTGCTCTGCTCTCCCCACAGGACCTGCTGCTGGCTGTTCTGCATACTAATGAAGAGGTTTGGCAAATTTAAAGGCTGCTTGAAGATTTGTATTACTTAATTTCCCAACAAGTTCAGACTTTTTTTTTGTTTTTTGAAAGACTGGATGTAATTTCATGGTGTGTTGCAGGTCTTGGCTGAAGTGTCCTCCTGGGATCTCCCTCCTCTCCCTGAGCGCTACAAGAAGGCCTGTCACAATCTGGCAGTGGGTGAGCAACACACACACACACACATAAATGCACACAAGCGTAGGCATAGAAATTTTGATGATTCGCTATAAAGCATAGCGCTTCTGTGTCTCTCTGCAGACGAGAACAAGCGTGTCACCCGGCTGTGTGAGGCTCAGGATGGGAGTTCGTCTGTGTCGGTCTGTGGCCTCAGCTTGACCCCCTCGTCCCTCAACCCCCTCCTCCGTGCCCTAAAACTGCAGGCCAGCCTCACCGAACTGCGGATTTCCGGCAACCGTCTCCACGATAGCCTTCTCCCTGAACTGGTTGCAACAACAATCACCATGCCTCGACTTCGGTTGCTGGACATTTCTGCCAACCACATCACAGGAGAGGGTCTTGTGAAGGCTGTAAATGCTTTAAAGGGACAGAGCCATCCTGCGTTTCCGGTAAAGAGTGTTTCTACTGTAATTTCATGCATCTGTGCAGCATTTGGTTATAATTTGGTCCCATATATGTTGCTGGTCTGATCCTGATTATGTTTAAAATTACAAGAGTAGTAGTTTAATTACATACATCATAATAGCAACTTCAAAGGGTGTTCACTATAAATCAATAAATTCTACTCTTGGCATTAGTTTCTTTTGACTCTGACTTCTTTGAGCTACTGAAAGCATTGGAAAATTAAATTAAAAAACAGCAACATGCATCTCTCAAACCAATGTTCACAACAAAATATGTCATTTTCAGTTCCTCTTTTTATCGCACTGCTTGCAGAATTCATAGAAATTGATATCTCAAAATCTCAAAAAAGATAGGTGGATAAAAAAAATCACACATTTAGCAGTGTGCGCAAAGTTATTGCTGTGGTGGCGCATTGAATTCAGATGTCATACTGCATGAGGAGGCAGTCAAATGTTTTTGTAAGGCTGTAGAGGCAGATTTTAATTTTACAACTTTATTAACAGCTTCTCAGTCACATGGTCAACAGCTTCCTTTTTTTATTGTTTGTACGTATATTTCAAGTGTTATTGCCACTGTGATTTGTAAGTAACGCCTACCTAAACGTCCTGTATACCATACCACACCACATACCCTATGCATGTACTATGCCACATACCACAAACCCGTCTCAAACCAAACTGCCAACATGCACAGTCATTCTGTAATAGTGAGAATGAGGTCTCACATTTAATATGAATTAAATCTCTTGTAGTGTCTGGAGGAGCTTGACCTCAGTATGAATCCGCTGGGTGACGGTGTGTCTGAATCTCTGTCCTGTCTGCTGTCCTGCTGCCCACTGTTAGCTAAGCTGTCTCTGCAGGCCTGTGGCCTCACTGCTCGTTTCCTCCAGCAGCATCGACTGCTGTTAGCCAACGCTCTGACAGGTAACAGTCTAAAAGTCCCTGTTTTCTTTTCAAGTGGCATCTTTTCTCTGAAAATCATTCAGCTAATGTGAACTGGAAGCTCAGAGAAAAGCTTCAGTAAATGTAAGCAATACATGACAACAAAATACATAGTTGAAATAATACACAACTGACAAGACGATGCAGAGGTGCACTTCAGTTCTGCAGTTCTGCACCCAGCTGCAAACATATTATGCATTAATGATCAATAAATACATGGATCTCAAAAACAATGCAGTGGTGCATTTGTGTATAAGGTAGACCGCCCAGACAATGTAGTGGAGCACCCGGACTCCAAGTTAAATACATCTAGCTAGAATAAGATATTGCACATAACCAATGATAAAAGATGTGACACATAATTCATATTGTAAGAAAATTAATAAAATATTTTATTTAGAAATCATAAAGGGATGGATAATGGAGCAAACAGGGCATAAATCATAATTTTTTAAATTTTAACTTGAAAAAGGATGGGTTTTGGTGGTTTAAAGTGAGTAAAATAATAAATGCATATCTCTTAATCCTACAGGCACGGGCCACTTGAAATCAGTGTGTCTATCCCACAATGCACTGGGCTCCACCGGCTTTGAGCTAGTGCTGAAAACTCTGCCTCTGCATAGTCTCACACACCTGGACCTTTCTGCTGTCCGCAGGGGGCCCGCTGATTACCCAGCACTGGAACATCTCACCAAAGTCCTGTCACAGGTACACACAGAAAAATCATGTTACGTAGACTGCACACAGCAATTTCATGTATTCATTTTTTTGTATCGATCTGCAGTATCCCACACACATACCATTAAGACTCACACGTAGATTTTAAACAATGAAATAAAAAAATGTATCTTTCCTTGTAGGACGAGTGTTCACTGACCCACCTGAGTCTGGCAGCAAATGAATTAACGGACAGCAGTGTAGCCACCTTGGCCAGGTTAGTGTGTGTGACTGAGTCTGCTCGCAATTATCACCACAACACATACAGAAAAAAGTCTTGATTTTAGTCTGTGAAAATATTGATGTGTTCAAAATTTGACTATCAGTGATGACCTTTTAACTTACCTAACAATTGGTTATTAGTGTATAGAAGCATCCTCGAAATTAGCACATGGGAACTGAAATGTGGGATTTATTTAGTTACTTATCAGAATCATATTATTTTTCAGGTGCCTGCCTTCATGTCCGACTCTGGTGAGTCTGAGCCTATCAGGAAACCCGTCTGTCACTTCAGAAGGACTTCGCAGCATCCTGATTTCGCTTAGAGAAGCTCAGCGACCACTTACCTTTTTAAACCTTCAAGGTAAATGTGTATGTGTGGGTCAAAATGTGAGCAAAAATGAGCAAAGGCTGGGTTTGGATACTGAATCTTTGATGTCATGTATACATTTTGATTTTCTGCTTGTCGCTTTATCCTCAGGTTGTCAAGTGACTGGCCCCTGGGACAGTGCAGGTCTTGATGGTTTGTCAGAGCTGGTTAGAGATCTCCGTCTTTGCTCTCAGGGACTCAACAAACTGGACCGGCAGGCCTTAAAGCAGAGCTGGGACAACAGTCAGTCACCCGGACACTTTCTTGACCGAAATGCTAAGTGTTTCCTCTCCGCTGCAGCCTCCTTATGAAGCGGGGGAAATGAAATGTGTGATGCATTTTTTTCATTTTACTCTTTATCGCTGAGCCATGTGAAATCAGTAACTATCGTGTATTTTTAAATAAATCTTAAAGAGACAACTTTGATAACAAGGGTGCTAGCCTTGAAGAAGTTGTTCAGAGGCTGCACACCTAAATATTCAAAAGAAACAAACTGCACAAAATAGTGACATGGCCTCTACAAACACTGTGTAAATAGCTTGGATGGTTCATGTTTTGTTTTTTTGTACGACTTATTTATGTGTACGTGTGAAAGTCTTAGTTGTATAAAGACAGTTAATGTTTACCGTGTGTTTTGTGTCATGAGGCACATTTGTCCTCGACCCACTGAATTATTGTATGATTTGATTTAAAAAAACAATTAAAGTGACTCATGATGTGTATGTCTTTTAGTGGCCCATTTTTAATTTCTATGAAGGAGAAATTTGTGTTGACAATAAATCCTCTACCCACTTGTTTCAGTTTAGATTGAACATGGATTCTGTGAATACGAGTCTGTGGTGTGCCACTACACCACTGCTCGCGTCACTGAAAGTGGTTAGCTTTAATTGATCTGTCATTTTCATTAAACCAAACATCTCTTACCCAAATCTGTCTTCAAGAAATTACAGTTCTGCAAGTTTGTCAATGCCAGGCTGTCAGATTCAAGCTCCACAGGATGTAGAAGTCCAGGGTTGCTACTATTATAAAATTAAAATAACTGAATCATGAATGCGAGTAGCATACATACTTTTAAAATTTGTCTTTCATATTTCACAACATATACTGACAATGAAACTGAATGTAAAACAACCATCTGACCAAAACTAAAATTAATCTAAAGTATGTTCTGAGTTAAGCTAATATCTGCTGAAATTAAAATAGAAATGGTATTTTAGATGGCCATTTTCATAATTATAGCCTTTTCTTAGAGCTCTTTTCTGTCAATGTCAACCATATATATCACTGGATGTGCTATGACATCCAAACAGCTGAGCACTGTAGTTTTTAGCACTTTAGCAATGGGTAAATTGGGCATTTGTTTGGGATTACTATTTATTTTTTGGTGCTTCAGTAGTGAGTATTTACAGCAGACTTAATCATTAATGTTATTGTGCATTCAAACCACTCAGATTTATCCTTGCTAAGGATCTGTCCAACACCCATCCACATCCTGTAGAGGGAAGTCAAAGACTGCTTTTTTCCTTGATCTTTTTAGTTTGATCACAAGTTGAGATTCAACTGTCATACTTCATTTTAAAGGCCCAATTTTAAATGTATTAATTAAAAAAATGTTAAATGTTATTTTCATCTTTGAAAGTGCTGAATGCATTTTGCAGTTGCAATTTGTTGTCTGTAAATTCAAATTCAGACCTAGATGGTTTCTGAGAAGCTAAACCACAAACACCATCCGTTTCAATTGTGGTTTTGCTTAGCAAAAGCTGATGTGGTGTGTCAGTTTTGTAGTCGTGTTATTAATATTGTGTTTGACTGAGGTGCATGATATTACTGATCAGACTTGTCATTTCGAAATGATGTCACACAGTCATTGTTGGGTGACTATCTAAACATGTAATGTAATCAACTTTAGTTGAAATAGTTAATATCACTAAGTGGAAGTGCAATTTTAAATCTCTTTTGAAGTCATTGTTTTATCAGACAGCTTTTATGAATGTGTGTTGCTGTGTTTTATTAACCCTCTCTTAACAATTCTTTTTGTTTAACTTCATTTTATTCCCCAGTGTTTTATTATCTGAATTTGTTTTTATTAGTTTAAAGTGATTCATTAATTATTTCTTTTCTGTTAAGCACTTTGTAGCTTTGTACAGAAAACTGCTATATAAATAAAGTTTAATATTATTATTATTATTATTATTATTAAATAATTCCAAACTGACATTTGTGTAGACAAAATTGCTCGGAAACTATTTTTGAAATGCAAACATTTATTGATATAAAATATGAACTGATACAGAAATGGGAATAAACATGACAGGCATTGCAAAGTAATAAAGGGTAAAAGCCAAGAATGCAAAAGAAAGTTAATGCAGTGAAAAGGAGAAAACTTGAAAGATCTTTAGAAATCCTTCATGGTTTGCTTTTATGCACTCTCAGTGGTTTACTACAACAGACACTTGAGTTTTTTGCAACATCTCTGGTTTGATTTTAGCCAGAAATATTGTAAGCATTACTCTCAAACTATCATCCATGCATAGGATGTGGAAGATACACATCAATTTCAAGTTTTTGATCTTCGTCATCCTGTTGAGGGGTCAGGTCCAACAACTCCTTTGGCCTAAAGATAACACATCAGATAAACAGAAAAAGATCAAAATAATCAAGTATCAGTGATGGAAGAAGCACTTTTGTACTACCACTTTTTTTTGTACTACTACTTTTGTAAAGGCATAGTATACTTTAAAATACGTTATAATATTCTATATCCTATAAGAAGATATTCTATAACTATGGATAACATGATAAACTAAAATGAGGTTTTGTATGTAAAATCTTGAGTAGTTATCAGATAAACGTATGTCCGTAATTTCCCACCTGAAAAGTAGTGAAGTATTAGTAGAACGGTGCATAATATTGTAATATTCATATACAGTGCAAGTACCTTAACGTTGTACTTAAGTACAGTATCTGTGTAAATTAGTAACTTTGTGGAGCTGTAATTAAAGGTCAAATGGTAAAATTTGAAAACATGTAATTTAAGGTCAGTTTAACAGCACATTGGTCAGCTGGTGACTCACTTGCAGGCTTTGGTGTTGACACAGATGGTCCTCACATCATCAGTGGTGGTGAGCTCCTCAATTAATTCTCCGAGGTGTTGCTTCACAAATTTCTTGCACAAACTTTTTAAGAGGCCAATTTGATTGCAGACTGACAGCAACTTTGATTTAAATTTCTGTAAAAGAAAAATCACATTACTGCTCCTTCAAAGATGCATCAACTACCATGCCATCAGTCTACTGGACATTTTACCTCCACAGTGGCGTTATTACCAGCAGTCTTCTTGACCTTGTTTAGAGCCCACTTGCACGCCCAGCATACACCTGGAAGCTACATATGAAAGTGACAGATGATTTTAATACTCAGCAAATTCATGAGTCCTAAAAATAATACTTAATGTGATGGAAAAACGTTGAATACCACAGAATATGAGCATTCATAAGCATTATGTAAACAATGAATAAATGGTTTATAACACATTAAGAAGCACATATTGGGACATTTTAAAATATCAGTTACTGTATTTGCCACTTTAAATCCTCCTGTGAAACCACTAGTGAAACAAACTACTGATTAACAATATAATATCATATTGGTATGATATTTTCTCATTTATTATTTGATGATGAACACTTGACAATGCAAGCGCAAGCTAAATTCTTTACAGCAGCGGCATCAACTTGCCCACCTGCGCAGAGACTTCCACATCAACATCCACATTCACATCCACCTGGTCCTCATCATCAATGTTGACCGTGAAGGATCTTCCATGGACTGTCCAAACTGTGATAGGACAAAACAGAGAATCTTTAAGCACACTTTACATGATGAACACAATTCAAAATGGAAAGCATGTGGTACACAACAGCAAACCTGAACATGCCACCAGGACGCACACAAGGAGGACGGAGGACCTTTCCATTGCTGACAGTGAGCAGTGGTCTCAGAATGTGTGACAGAGATGCTCTTATACCAGATGGAGGGTGACTGACTGAGTGACTGACTGACTGATGATACAGAAACACTCCTGTGAGTCTCTAGAGACGGAAATTCACACCACATATATAAACTGACCACAATGCAAACATGTTCACATGGTTCTGTCAAGACCCCTGACACTTCACACAGAACAACCTTCACACTTTAAGTCACACATCGTCATATTTTCCAGTTGCAACTCTTACTCATATCAGCTAATGGCATAAAAGAAAATGACAGAACAACAGTGTTTGTATAACAAGGCTTCACTATCACATTCAATGAATATCACAAGTAATACTGCTTGTTATTATCATTATATTTTCTGATCTGTCTGTTAAAAGATTAAAATGTCTCTGAGCAGTTCATCTGTATTCCTCTCAAATACAGAAGAATGATGCTGTGATGCTTTACACTGCAGCTTCAGAAAGAGTTAGTTTTGGTTTTACTGTGACCAAAAGCTGACAACGCATTTCATTACATCCCATTCATCAATGTTTTGCTCTTTTATGTTCTCTGAAGGTCTGAAACAATGACGTCTTACCAGTTTTTTCTCAAGAGATTTCCACCATCATCTCATTTATCAATTTGTTAGCGTTGTCATGGAGATGGCTCTGTTGTGAACATTGCAATCTTCATCTCCATCCATTGATTAGATGTAGCTGAAAGCTCTTGATGAAATACAGTAATGTGAGTTTGAGTTGAGGATGTTTTAGTTAGGCTGTGAACAAATGGTTTAGAAGCAAAAATGGTTGTTAAATCATCACACTAAGTAGTATAAAACCTCACCCACAGCAGTTTATTGATAATTCATTGCAAAAGTATTTCAGTGATGAATGTTTTTAAAGTTTTAGCAAGCAAAATTTTGTTTTTGTTGTTGTTGTTGTTTTTTTTTTTAGTTACCACAGCAGTAGCCTGAAGTTGAATAGATTTTAACACATACAGTCATGGCCAAAAGTATTGGCACCCCTGCACTTCTGTCAGATGATGCACCACTTTTCCCAGAAAATTGTTACCAAAATTGTTTACCAACAAGCTTTTTGGTCCCATCTGTCAACAGGATGTTCTTCCAGAAGGATTTTGACTTTGTCCCATGAGTTTTGGCAAACTCCAGTCTGACTTTTGTAGGCCTTTGTGTCAGCAGTGGTGTCCTCCTGGGTCCCTTTTCGTTCCGATGGCTGTTGTACCCTGTGTCTGTAGATCAGCTTTAATTTGTTTAGAAGTTGATCGAGGTTCTTTATCCACATATCCACAACCCTTCCGTCCACATCCAGGGAGGTTGGCTACAGTGCCATGGGCTGGAAACTTCTTGATGTTGCACGCAAGTGGACACAGGAACATTCAGATCACTGGAGATGGACTTGTTGCCTAGAGATTATCCATGTTTTTCCACAATTTTAGTTCTGGAATTCTCAGACAACCCTTTGCTTTTCTTTCTTTTCTCCATGCTCAGTGTGGTACACACAACACAAAGGTTGAGTCAACTTTTCTCCATTTTAACTGTTTGCAAGTATGATTTCCATATTGCCAGCACCTCTTACTTGCCACAGGTGAGTTTAAATACAAATTACAGGAGCATCACATGCTTGAAATGCAGCTAATGGAAATACTCACAAGAGCATCATCGTGGAAATTCCCCAACAAACCATTTACTCTCACTTTTTTTACATTTGCTAAAAACTATGGAGCCCAACTGGCAACTCAGTCTCATGGCAGTTTGTGATATCGTCATGAAATTTAATCTATGTAGATTTGTGTACATGGACATGAATTTTCCATTTTTTTCGTGACACTCTGCACAACTTTCAAACTAATGTATTTCAATTGGAAGTATCTTTCATGTCTGCAACATGTTTTTTTCCATCAGTTGGCACTTGGGCACACATACACTGTATTATAAGATTGGTTACAGTTAGGGTAAGAATATCAGGGTAAGCCAACTAGAGGCAGGGCATGGTGGGTCATGGCTTTGCCATACTGGGGATAAAAACCCATTGCCGACCGGAGGACCCGCTGCCTGGAAGCATTTTCCTCACTGTCAGTTCTTGTATTAAGGTTAACATTTCTCAACATGAAAAACATGAAAGTGTCCTTGATAACTCAACAATACGATGGGATAATGGTAAAGTAATCAGTTTTAAATATATATAAGTCTTTTTTGTCAGTTTTCAACTGGCTGCATTATCCATGAGCCTCATCAACCATTACTATGGACACAAAGACAGTCGGTTTTGTGTTACACTAGAAACATTTTTTATTTACTTCTATAACTGCTATTTACTTTTTAATTACTGAATCTATTCCAAAGTGACTTAGATTTTGTGTGCGCACGCCCGCACGCACACAAAACATGTGACATGATTTCTATGTCTGTCACTAAGCACTTTTAACCTGTCACAAGTTCACACAAGCATTGTTCATATAACAATTTCCCTAACATTTACCACCTTTGAAGTATTCTTAATCAAATTAAAAGTCACAAATTATTGTGGGCTGTGTTTATAAAAGGTCATGTTGGTGTGTCTTAATATTATGTTCCTGTATTTAAGAGAAACACAGCATTTCCTGCCATGTCTGTTTGGGTATAAATGCACATAGATTTGTAGCATTTGTAGACATTCATACAGTAATGTCCCTCATACTACTTATCAGGTTTGTAAGGAGAGAGAAAAGTCAGTGTCTCACAGAAGTATATCTTAAGGCTCATCTAACTAAGGAAATATTAGGAATTATATCACAACATATATGTGAGAAACAGCTTCACAGACTCTTTATTGAAAAGGCAAGGACAAGACATCATGTACACACTGGACTTGTATAATCAAAATCAAACAGCTGAAACATTCATTGTGTGGCAGATGCATTATACTGTATTTAGTATCTATTTCAGCAGTATTTCAGTTCAGCACATAGGCTCTCGGGAGTCCCACCTTTGGCTATTGCATCAATTAATTTGACTTTGGAGTCTCTGATGATTTTGTTGCAGGTCGGTCTCAACCAAGAAGCATCACTGCAACTTTTTTCCAGCAGTGACTCAATTTCTTCCTGCAATAAAAAAACATATAAAACATTTGAAAAGAAACACTTTGTTGTGTGATTTCTTAAATGATACATTCATTAGAAGGGGACCTCAGTCTGATTTAGTATGGTTTTGTTCATAACAACATCCAAATATTTCCATTTGTAAAATAATATTAGGGGTCAACAAATAGCTGTAACCATGAGCACTGTTTTTTTTTAGGGTTGACATTGTACAGACACAGTGATATGTTTTTGTTTGTATAAAACCATTTTAGGGTTGTATCTAAGAATGGATGTCAGAATTCTCATTAGTAATCCAAACACAATAAACAGTGGCCTTGACTCAAATCTGTTCTGGTCAGGTAGGACAAATGATGTTATGTACCTGAGTTATTCATCAATTGTTTAAGAGGTTACACACTCATATTTATTGGGATTTACATAAGCCTTGTATATACGTTGTTATTTACTATAGATTAAGGGCCCCATCTTGCGGTTAGGGTTAGCAGCGAATGGCGGGCGTGACTCATGTGGTTTTGTTAGTTTCCCCCAACGCAGTTGTCATTTTCCCAACCTGTGGGGTGCTATTTGCATCCCACTGTACTATATATGTATGTATATACTTTACAACCACAATCTCTCAAAGTAAAAAAAAAGATTAATAGATGCTCCAAAGACATGAAAATGTCCATTATATCACAAGAATATAGAAATATGTTATTATTCTAAATATTTTCAGCCAAAAACCTAAACTATGACTAAATCAATGAGACCATTTTAACACTCTGATTATGGCATAACATGAACATGGCATAAAATGAACATAAGATCCAAATGAGAGTTCATATTTGGAATTACTTTGCTTCAGTCAGGTTCATAAGATATTAACCGTCTGCATTAATTACCTTTGATTTATTACTGCCCAGCTTCTTCTGTACGTTACCGATGATGTGATGGCAGGCTTTACAGTCTGGGCTTAGGGATGGGTTTGGGAATCTTTCCTGCATTATAAAATGATTTTGGTTTACGTCACACAGAAGCATAATGACTCAACATGGCTAAATAAAAAACAGAGGCCTTGAGGTTTTAAAGAGTGTTATGGTTTCTCACCATTTCTGCATGATGGTTAGTTTCCTGTATATACTCTTCAAACTGTGAAACATCCCCCATTGCTTCAGTTTGGTCTTCCAGAGACTTCCATGAGTTTACAACAGCTAAAAGAAAAATGAGTTATATCACACAAAGGTATTTAAATTATAAGCAACATGAGGGAAATAATATTACTTTCTTACTTGCAGAGAGCAGGAGAAGAGCGATGCTGATGGCTGAGGTCATGGTCATTATCACTGTTCCATCAAACCTGTGGCTTTTTATACTGCTTTGTACAGCTGCAAACTGCCCCTGCAATACACATATCACCTCCCACTAGTGTGCTTGCAAATAGCATGCGTTTCAAAATATGCAAACTTTTTGAAATAAGCAAATGTAGGCATGTTTTATCTCATTGAGAGAGAGCTAAACCCTAAAAGTGCATTGTCCTGGTTGTACGGATCTCCTTTTCTGACCTGGGTTGAGCTTTTCTACCCTGGTGGAAAATTATTGTAGTATTGCTGAATTTTTCAGAAATGACCTTCTCGCTCTCTCTTTAAGCCTTGGAGCTCTAAACTTATAGTATATATATAGTTATTATTATTTATAGTTTTCACCTTTTAAAAGTAACAAACATGAAAGAATGTAGTATTTTATCTGTACATTTTTTAAATTTAGTTATTATAATATTGAATAGACATTAAATGTGGGAATTACATCACCCCTATATTGTACCGTAAAAAAACAGTGTATAAGTCGCAGCGGTGTATATGCAGTCTATTTTGGGGGATGTCATGCTGGAAAAAACACTTTTCTATTAAAGACTGGTTTATTTGAATGTACCAGTAGCTATTCATTTATAAACACATAACGTTTATACTCCAAAACTTTCTCAATTTAGCTACTTTTATTTGAAACGCAATCAAAAACACACATTGTAAAACATGTCCGTAGAATTAACACTGAAATGCTGTAAAATGATGACATCAAAAACCTGTAAATGGAAATACAATGGAGAATTGTTTACTTTACAATAATATTTTGTAAAATACTAAACCAAACATAACTGTTAATTTAAATGAAGTATGATTTTTTTTAAATGTCCTCTGACTCTGTGTCAGTCCTAGAGTCAAACAAAGCATCATCCTCTGTTCCATCCAGTGGAGAAACAACACAGTTAGTAAATCTCTTAGGCTTCAGATCTGTGCTAATACTGTGTGTCTCTGCCACAGCTCAATAAAAGCTGCTCATCTGTGCGCTTTTGCACATTGCGTTTCAACATCTGCTGCTCTCCCGAACTAGTGTCCCGAAATACTTCTGATCCACACATCGAATCAGCAACCGCCAGTGAACCCGCCTGGTTTTATTTTTTATTTTTCTGTACAACACCATTATCATCATCATCATCAGTAGTGTATCTTTTTCATCATGCCGACAGAGCTAGAGCGCGCACCGCGTGCTTGACACCGATGTTTGTAGAACGGTGTAAAGTGTGGACGCTCACATCATTATCTACAGTTATAGTTATTGTTCGTAGTGTGGACAGCCCTTTACATACCTATAATCATGTCCAGATCTAACCTCTCTCTGCATTTTACTGGTGAATAGGACCCACCGGTGTATAAGACGCACCCCACTTTTAAATGGAAAAAGAATCGCGTTAACGTTACGTGTTATACACCGGTTTTTACGTAATTCAACTGTTCAGTGATTCTGTCGTTGAGAAACTAACAACATGCAGTTAGCACACGTTCAAAGTGAAGCAATTGACACAATTGCAACAGAAAACTTCGGTGAACTTACTGCAATCTCCTTGTGGTCGTTGTACATTATCTGTAGATCTACAGATAGGGACGTGTTTTTTCCTTGCACAGTTTACAGACACACAGGCAGCTCGGGCGTCATTCAGTCCATCTCTGCAGTAATCTCCTTGCAGACAGCTTCCTCTATTATAGTATATTATATCTATTATAGTCTATTTTTTTTAATCACATCTCACCAGTGAAGTCATCTGACAAGTGGTATGGATATCCTTGTAAATAAGTACATATAAATACAAATATCGGCGACAAATGGGAAATAATATACTCGCAGTGCAAAGTATTAAAAACTACTTTTTGAAAAAATAATGCAGTTAGAACTTAACATGTTGCAGGATATCCCACTTCGTTATGTATTCTATATTGTACATATTGAATAGAGCTTTCCAGGGCAACACTCATGTTATTCACTGTAGCTTCTGGTTTCTCCAGTCCCCTACTAAAAGAAAACTTGTTCCAAATGTACACCCCCCACCCCCCCATTTTTGTAAATGTGGGTAGGAGCATGCTGCACATGAGGTTCCTTTAGCATTAAACATTTTCTGTAGATGTGGTGGACTGGCTATGATATGATATCTTCTTCCCAAAAAGAGCTTTTTTATATTTGTTTATGTTGTATTGTTTTTTCTATGAAACATGTACACTTCTGCAAATAAGTGTACTCCTTTTCAAACAACAGTACATTTCTAGAAATGAAAGACTTGCAAAAACCTGAAACTTCCATCAGTCAGATAATACAAAGCATGTTTTCCACATTATTCTTGAACTACAATTTAGTTGAAAAATGTGAAAGGATTTGTGGTAATGTGATCATGTGCAGCTGAGACCACATGCACTTCAAAGGCCTATGTTCTACGATATGTGAAGTGGCCAGTTTGAAAGTTTCAACATATCCTGCAAACAACCTGACGAAGCATGAATTCAGTGTTACTTAACCACAACTTTGGAGATGGTTTGTAGGTGTGACAGAGCTCAGATGAGATTGAGAGCACATTGTACTTTGTACAATTCTGCCCACAATAAGAAAGCAGTTTCCAATCACATGGTGCTATAAAATGAGTTGGAAATTTGTCAGCAATGCAACGTCACCGTGCATCAACTTGCCAGTTTTTTCACAGGTATTTTGTGAATTGTTTTTGTTTTCCTTTCTGTTTTTAGTTTTCACATGATCAACTGCTGAGAAGGTGTGGAAGCGTATTGCTGCCACATCAGAAAAAGAAAAAAAGCATTAGCATCACGTAAACGTTCACTTTATAACCTCATATTTTTTTCTTTTTATGCACTACGCTTTCAATGCAGACCACCAACACTTTTAATTCAGCTGTCTTGCACAGCACATGCACAGCGTTAACTAAGATAATACATTAGCAATCTGAAAAAAACTAGGGATAAAAGCACGGCCAAAAGTGGCCAACCAAATTGTGATAAACTGTTTGGTTTTTTACAACAGGCCTGCTATGTGTAGTATTCAGAAATAGAGGTAGACAGCATCTGGTGCTGAAATAGTTATCATGCGGTGTGTCTGATGAGAAAAAAAAAACACTGAAATAAATCATTGACTGTGAACCATTCAATGCAGGAATGCTGTGCCTTTATTCCGCCTCACTGTTCTGTATAAAAGGTACAGAGCTGGCTGCAGAGGTATAGTCACAAAGCCGGATCAACGCTGGCACGGCTGACCATGGAGCTGACATTGTGTGAGCAGCTTGCGAGTGAATGAAGAGAGGGAGCACCGGTGAACCAGATGAGTAAAACATTAATTTCTGATTGTTTCACAGCGGTTTCGTTCAACAGCACAACAACAGCTTTGCTGCAAAACCAGTTTCATTTTATGAAAAACAATGTCAGCACAAAAAAACAGAATCCGCTTGAGTCTCTGGCCCGACATCTAATGGCTAGAATGTCTTGCATTTTCCCTTTGACAGTGTAAACACTAAAAGTACATTGCTCCTATTCAAAATTTAGAGACTTAAATCGTCTGACTCTCTCACTAAAGTGGCTCTGTTTTTCTCCTGAGGGGAAATATTTGGCTTTTTAGCTGCTAAATGCTCCACTATGTCCACCAGCTAATCGCTAATTTTGTTTGTCTGCTCTTTGGTCATGGGCAGGGAACTTACAGTGAGTTTATCAGAGCTTTTTCCACTGAAAACAGGTGCTGGCTGCATCCGGGAGCAATGAGGGAAGTCCAGAGAGTTAAGAGAGTGAAGTTAATGAAGTTGCAGGTCATAAATATCAAAACAATGAACTGACAAAAGCTGAAACTCTCATAAAGCTAAGGGAAACATTGTTCACAGTATTTTCATGAGTAAAAGCCTGAATTGTTTCTGTGCTTTTTCTCAAAACTTAATAAATGATGTTGGTCACCATCACCTACTCCCACTGACTACTGTGATGCAATGACATCATGTGTGCGTTGAAAGTTAGTTCCAGTCATGGATGTATTATAAGAGCTGAGTACTGGTCCAGTTCTATAAGAATTGTTCAGCTGGCGCATGCACTACAAAAAGTTTGACCGGTTGTGTGCCAAACTGTGGCTGTCTGCCCTCCTCCCCCTGAAGCCACCCTATTGTGTCAGAGAGCCACTGTTCAAGTGAGTAAGTCAATTTTCTCACAGTCATTTTATATGGTATATTTGGACTACTGGTTACTTTCAATTTCACTGTGCTTGTCTCAAATGTGTATGTGTGTGCATGCCTCTGCACACCCCTGTGTCAAGATATTTATTGCCTGATAGCTCACTCATGATAATGATGGCAGGGTGTGTTTTGAATGTGCGTAACGTTTTATGTTTTGGAGATGTGTAATCTTCTCTTTTGAGTCTTTCTGCCATCAGGGTACTCTGGAATGGATTTTTATTATATGCTATTGATTCATTTGTACAAATTAATGTGGTCCATGTGGAACATTTTTTTACTTTAGCTCTGAGATGTCAGAGCTCAAATTCAAGCTTAATTCAACTGGTAAAGGAAAACTAAAGTCATTAAGTTATTATTATTAACACTCCAGTCTCATGGTGGTAGGTCCTTTTTATCTAGATTTTTTTCAATGGCCTATTTTCATATTCTTGTCTGTAGCCAAATAGTTGTGCACAACATGAGTTTGCACAAACTTCAAACAACTTCAGCTCATGCGGTTTAGGCGCAACTGTGTGAATTCAATTGTCACATATATCTGTCTCTCTGGTTTTGTCACATATTTGTTCTTCACTAGTTTAGGGGCTGTTTTTACTGGATCATACTTTTATACATGATCCATGGTGCTGAAGATACAGAAAAATAGAAATGCATGGCAAAATAGCATATTGTCAATATTTAAGTGACCCCAACCCCCAAAAATTTCACAAATCATGTTTCCAGGGGAGCTCCCCCTGAAACCTCCTCCCAAACTCCCCCTGGCCTCCCATCTACTTTGCACACGGCTACAGTCAAAGATCTGATGCTGCAGTTACGTTAATATGATCAACAGAGGGTGCTGGACTCAAGTGTCTGAGACCTGCTGGTGGTGATGGCCTGGTGTGTGTCATTACACAGACACAAAACAGGAAAATGGGGAAAAGCTGACATAGCATAGTGTCTGTGTCTGTGATTGTTTTAACTTCCATAGTTAGATTTTAGCCTCCAGCCACAGTTTAAGCATGTGAACAGCTGCTTAATGGACCTGATGAAGAGTTGGCAGTGAAACAGCCTCTCTCATGGTGATGGTGTGCAGATTGCCTGGTTAGATGGTAAGGTAGATCAAATGAGGTGGATCAGGAAGACTCAGTGAACTGTGAGGTGGATAGGGATGAGCGAGCAGCCTGTATTCACAGAAACAACATGTTTAAAGTTTGAAAGGCTTGGGTTGCTCAGGCTGCAGATTCAGCGAGCAAGATCCATGACACAACAAAATCTTAATCTTACATTTTAATTGCAACCTTTGACATTGCAAATGGATACTGAAGTAATTGTTCACAATCTTACTTTTAAGTAAGATCGCAGTGGAGTTTGAAATCTTTGAATGATCATTGCACGTTACTGTATTCTTTATGATTTATGATTTGCAGGATACACTATCTAATCTTTTTTAGAGAAAATTGGTCACATTTATTAAGAGTCCAACATCAGTTTCATAAAGGACGAGGAAGTGTAGGCTGTATGCTAGACTGTGCTGCAAGTGTGAAATATTATGCATAGTACACAATGTATATGTTTTTAAATAAAACATTTCAATAAATATCTGTTTCTTTTTTGGAACAAGACAAGAAATGTCAAAACACCATCATAACACACATTTTGGTTATTGTGATAAAGAAGGAATTTTAATCATGTACGTACAGTATGTACAATATATGGTTCTTGGACATTCAATAGAGCCGAGTTTCAGTGCAGAACAACCTTTTAAGAGACATACTATATCTACGATGATGGAACACCTTGTGGTGAATGCACTCCACTGCTGCTCAGAGCAGTCTGTGCAGAGAAAGAGAAAAAGCCACACGAGAGTGATCACATTTAAAGTTAACAGGCTAACTAGAAATGTATCATTTTCTTATAATTGTCTTACAGGCACCATCATGTGGTCACAGGGCATGCTCAGAAGATCACATGAGCTTTGATCATTAAAAATTATAAAACATCTCTTCTGTTTTATAGCATTTAAGGCAGGACATATTTGATCAAAACAAAACAAAAACAGAGAAAATCAAATCAATTAAGAAATCAATGAAAAAAACTACTTTTAGGACATGTCTCAAAAGACACATCCAGTAGATTCTGCTGCGATGAAAAAAAGTTGTTAAATAATAAGTATTTAAAAGTTCAGTTTAAGTAATTTTGATTTGAATGGTGTATTGTATAGCATATTTTATGTGACATCATCATTAAGTAATTGCAATTAGCAAGACACTATGAGCCAAGAAAGTAAGTGTCAGATATTATCAGTGAGAATTTCTAAAGTCTTTGATTGTGTGGAATTCCTCTGAAAATACTCCCCCACATCTTTTTGTTGCACCTGATGCACTCCCCTGTTTCTCTCCCTTTATAGGAACAGTATGGAAACCTTCAGGGGAGATTTGACACTCTAAAGAAAGTAAATCAATGTTCTTACTTCATTGTATGTGCTCTTGGTTCAAATCCATTTTGTGCATCAGTTTCTGACAAGGAATTATGTCATCAAAAATAATCTGTGTTGACTACTTTGTGTTAAAAGACTCAGATCACAATGTTAATGCATAAGAAAACTATACTATTTGTAAGAGGCATGCCATTGTATGTACTGAAACCTTGAAAAATAATCTTTGTAAGAAGTGTTTGTTTCCTTTGCTTAGGCAGCTTTCAGAACAGCTTGTAGCAGAATAAAACTAAGAGGGAAAAAAACACACATTGGTTCTATGACTTCTATGACAAATCCAGTGATAATCTAATCTCCTTGCAAACAAGAAACATCCTGTCATCTCAGCATCTCTCTCTTTGCGCTGAGAGGGAGTGAGAAAGGTTCTGAGACTCTGACCTGCAAATAAAGCGGAGTCCTCACTGACAAAAGCAGCATCGTTTTTTGAAGCTCCAATTTCTGCTGTCTCATAGCCATTTTGTAGGTTCAGTGTTTGTCCTCATCTGACCTCCAGGCGGCAGATCCTACCTCCCTTCTCTCGCTCTCTGTCTCTTTCTGTCTATCTCTCTTCATGTCTCTGAGTGTTTCTCTCAGATGACTTCCAGAACGTCACAGGGCACAAAGCCTCTCTTCTTTCCACTCGCCACTCTTATGAAGTCGCTGTGTTCACCCTCACTGCTCACACAAATCTGGCAAAAGAAGAGAAACGTGGAAGTTAAGTTTGGGAAATGCAGTTGACAAAATTGAGCACTTAGAGACTCTTACTGTTCTGTGCTTCTACTCTCAAGCTGGAGGTTCGTCTCCTTAGTTCAAATAAAGAGAAAAAGTTTTCTGAACGTCCTTTCCTGTTTAAACATGACAGTCCTCAAAAGTTGTTTTCTGGGTTTGGTGTGGAACAATTTGACTTGCCTGAACTCAACCTCATCCAATACCATTACGATAAACTGGAACACTGACTACAGCCAGACCTCATTCCCCAACATCAGTGCCAAACGTTACCATCACTCTTGTAGCTGAATGCTTTTGAACCTTTGCAGCTAAAACCTTCAGGAAAACCCTCCCAGAAAGGGTTAAGACATGTTGTCCTGACCACATCGGAAATGTGTTTATAGTTGTTTGCTTCTCCCGAAGGCGGAATGAAAAGCCGACTGTCACAGGGAGAGGAGGGGGACGGTGGAGACAACATATTGTTTAAATACAAGCATTTATACATGTTCATACAATAATTACTCTCACAGGGGATAACTGGTATATTTTAAGACAGCTTTCAAAGGCAGTCATAATGTTGTATTTGTTTGTTCACATGAAAAGTGTCGTAATTATCTGTGTTATAAATGAAAAATGTAAGCTAGAGAGAGAAGTTGAAACTCTGGCTCATCTCTCACCTCTGCACAGCTGGCCAGTCACTACATGAAGTGGGCGTGAATGTAGACTTGTTGTTTCGATAAACAGAAATAGCCGTGCACAGCCCCCTGATCATCAATAAGTCTAAACTGTTCCATCATTGACCCTCATAAGGGACCAGAGCACATTGTGTTTGCGTGTTTGCTCTAACGACCCAGCAATATCTTCCCCTGGGTCTTTGTGACTGGAAAAGAAAGGCAGCAGGTCACGGACTGTTCTTGTGTTCAGTGGTTTCATCTCCACTGGGGGTTGCTTACTTTAAGCCTGCTCTGAGTCCGAACATACCCCGGAAAGTATTGTGGGAAAACGGGGGCCTGACTTAAGTACAGCCATTATGCCAAATTGCTGATTTAATGGTGACTTCTGAGAAAGGTCCTATGTCAGCAACTCCAGTTGAGCTT
Source organism: Scomber scombrus (assembly GCF_963691925.1). Taxonomy (NCBI): domain Eukaryota; kingdom Metazoa; phylum Chordata; class Actinopteri; order Scombriformes; family Scombridae; genus Scomber; species Scomber scombrus. Next base: position 13,047,495 of record NC_084988.1, on the reverse strand, counting down.
AACCTATGTGAAAGAGGGGTGCCCGAGGTTTAGATGTGACATGGCAGTTACAGGAGGGTAATAATATGACTAAACTTCTAGCAGGTTTTGAGAAGCTTTTATGCTAGAGTTACAAATTACTCCATATTTAATTTCGTTCGATTAAGTTGCAGAATTCAAAGTCACTGACGACAGAATTGTCACATGATTATTTCGAAGGCTTTCCTGTCTGTCAGCAGGTGTTAAACCATGAAGTTTCATACTTTATGACCGAGCTGACAACAGTGCTTTCAACAGTGAATGGAGCTTCACGGCTAAAAGCTACAGACTCCCTCAATCCAGTTTTAGGGGTTGGTGGTAAAAATGTATTTGTTTTTCTATTTTATCACCAAATGGTCATAGCATTTTCATGTTCTTTACAACATGCATTCCTTTACTGTGAATGTGTCAAAATGTCTGACTTTGGCGCCCCCCTGTGGTAGTATCAAAAACGACACCGTGGCAAACAGTGGCCCTGGCTGGTACCACCCATCCAACTCTAAACAAATTTTCATCAGGGCTATCTCATTTTTGAACAAACGAAAACCTGAGACATCAAAAATAACATCATAACGATGCTAAAATCACATAAAATGCTACACATAGTGGCATCTTACAATTTGTTGTGCATCTCAATACATAAAAGAGATGCCCAAACACCAGCTGCATAGAGGTCAATAACCAGAAATGTGTCAATCAGAATGAATCATCAATAATGAAAAGAAGAAATACTAACAGACCTGTGCTGTCTCTATACAGATATTAAAATAGACTACTCATAATTAACAAATTGGGATCATTAGGATATGCTTACCCAGCATATTATGTGAAAATGAAAAAAGAAATCAGCAACACCTGACAACAACAACAATATAACTCTTTACAGTTTCTTCTCCTTTAAGGAAAGTAGGACACAAGTCACAATGAAGGGTTACAAACAAGAACCGCGGCTGTTAATGTTGATTGACAGCGAGACAGGCCGATCACTACATGTGCAAACATCACTTAAAACGGCAAGGGAACACCAGACTTTCTATTGTTTTCTTATAACTATCATCGTCATCATAAAGCTTGTGATCCTTTAGTACCTGTCCCTCCTTCAAGGTGATCTGGCCTTGTTCCTTACATCCGATGAACGTCCTGTTACACCTAAACACTTGGTCCCCAGGCCCCACCTGATGAGCAAAGGCTGCTGGGAAGAAACCGATCCTGTCCTCAATTACCCCCTGGGGAAAAAAAGAATGAATAGAAAAAGAAAATAGCTGACACATGGAAGAGCTGCACAGCACATTAGAGGATTACAAGTTTATAAATGATTGGATTAAATCCTTTAAAAAACAAGTGGTGATTGGTTATAGAACAAAATGTGTATAAAGTGCTAAATTATATTAAAATATAAAGTATACCTGAAATATAGACATTAAAGATACACCGTATGTGTCATCATATACAGTGCAGTTTAAGCAGGTGATAATGTTTGTCTGTTGACTTGTTAAAGTGTCCATTGTACAAAGATCAAACAGGCCAGATGTCTCTACAGGCTGCAGAGAACAACAACAGTGTTTAAATGCATGATGAGTTTCTTCATGGTCGGATGGTCTGGTGGCAGCAGGCTGCTGCTCTACAGTCACGTTTTGGCCCTTTTGTCTCCCTAATTTATCTGTCATGCTTTTCTGTCCTGAGGTGGCCTGTTGCTTCGCTCCTATAATTTATAGCTCAACTACTTCTAATTTATCAATCCATTTCTTATTATCTGTCATTGTAGAGAACCTGCAAAGTTACCTGCAAACTGGCCGATGAGCCAACGTGCAAACGTGATCTTTGACTTCATCGCTTTTTAAGGGGAATGGCACTCACAAAACCAGTTAATTTTTAAATAGGATCATGTCGTTCTTACCTTCCACCAGTCATCATTGGAGTCGTCAGCCAGTAAGATTCTGTCTCCCGCGCTGCAATGTAGAAGAAAACATAGCAGAAACCACTCAGAAAGTTACATTTTTGGGGCGAAAATGAACTTTCAGCCCCTGTTTTCGGTAATTAGGTTAACACAGTTATTGAGGAGTTATTGAGAGCCCATCTACAAAACCTCATTTAAGGAGGAGTTTTAAAATATTTGGAAATATACCCTCTTCCTATGAGTTAGAAGAGAAGATAGACAAACAAAGATACTGTATAATGTGTTTAATGTATAATTAGTGAGCTTTAGAGGTGCTGATAGGTGGATTTTCTTACCTTACCTTTTGGACAGAGCCAGCCCTGTTTCCCCCTGTTTCCAGTCTTTATGCAAAGCTAAGCTAACAGTCTCCTGGCTGTAGCTTAATATTTAAAGGACAAACATGAGAGTGGTATCAATTTTTTTCTGTCAAAATTTACAGAAAACTATTCCTTTAACATTGTAATTTAGTTGTTCATATTTACAAACAAAGTTGAATTAAATCAAATTACAACAACTGGCACACAATAAAACATGGGCTTTCAGGATCTGGGTCTATGTGGTAGTTGTCCTCTTTGCTCAGTTTGTAAAAAAGTAAGAGTGAATCTAACATCTAAAAGTTACTATATGTTATTATAAATTCCCAGATGACAATGACAGCAGCACATGTACTGTATATTCAAGCAGAAAAGAAGGCGTTTGTTTGCCATTTTTTCTCTGTTTTAAATGACATGTGATACACTTTAATCCTGTTTGTTGTGAGTACTTCTTCTTTATCCAGGGAATGCATGAATCATTGTACCCCATTGCCTCATGTGCTGTAATTACTAGCATCTGTCCAAAGCCGTCAGCTAAATTTGACCAATAAAAAATCAAAAGGAACAGCACGGTTGAGCAAAATGTTAGTTCACGTAATTTCCCTTTGTCTTCCCTCTTGTGATTCAGTTACAACATTGGCTGTTGTTTGATCGCTATGACTCATAAAACATTGTTTATTGTACGTGAGAAAAGCACGGCATCCAACGTCTTAACATGTTGTAAGGTGATGAAAACAAAGTGGATAGCCTACACATTGTTCCAATTAGAAGAACAGGAAATTTACCATACGAGTAAAATCAAGTTAATTATGGAAATCCAGGAAAGTGAGAAAAGGGCCTAGTGAAATCGTTGGACATCATACAATGGAAAATTAACCCAACAGTGGATCCTCTGAATCTGTATTTGAAAATTGCAACATTCATTATCATTACAATCACCACATAGTTGCAAGTAATCATGTAATCAAAGCATGTGGCGGCAACTGAAACGAATCACAAACCTGATTTTCCTACTTAAAATGAAAATTGAACCTTTTGATTAGGGATTCTGTTTTCCCCTAATCTTGTGCTTTTTGTATTACTGTTTCATATATTGATTACTGTCTGCAGCGAGACCCCGAGATAAAAAACAAAGACTTCAATAAGACAAAAAAATCTGCTTTGGTGAGCTTTGAGCTGTATTGCAGGTATCAGCGGACAGGGAGTCCTCCAGAAGAAGTCAATGAATTTCAAATGAAGCTTGACGATTTAAGTTTTTCTCGACCAAAGAGAGAGGAAGGACCCATGAGTTTGAGTGTATGTGTATGTGTGTGTGTGTGTGGTGAGAAGAAAGAGGGAGAACAAGCGCACTCTCATATCCTCAGAGGATTTCTGTGCAGAACCAGGAACAAATGGGTACTTAGGCTGAAGGACTGTTCATGATGAATGGTCTCTTTCTTGAGGGCCCATTTGAAAGTATGTTGTAGATGATGCACCATCAATCATGGTTAAGGCTATAATAAAAATCTATAACCTGAGTTTCAGATTATAGTGTATACGGTAAGACAGGCTGGACAAATGCAACTGTGGCTTCTTTAAATTATTGTTTTCATGCACAAACACATCAGATAAAGTACAGGCTGACAGAGTGAAATAGTTAAACCTGCATTAGCTAATTTTTTGGCCACTTGGAGGCAGCGGAAATAATACACACAATGCTGACATATAATCACCTTTTAAGTTGAACTGCTGCTTGTTTACACATTACACAGCAACATTATTATGTATTTGGAGTCGTGTTTCTGTCTACCTGATGACTGTAAGCCCAATATTTACTTCTTGGGTTTTAGTCCCCTTCAAGTCCTGAGGGAAGTGTCTGGCTCTTTAGCTGCTAAATGCTCCAGTATGTTCACCAGCTAGTTGCTATCTTTGCCCATTGGTGCTGAGCAGTGTACAGTGTGATTTTTAGAGCTTTATCACAGAAAAAAACAGCTGCTGCTGAAAGCAAACGTATGAGTGCAATGAGAGGAAGCAGTAGAGTTGTGGGCCAGGCCGAACAGACAAAACACTGATTAGGGTTTGACCACAGAAAGCAGTGCAGCAGCAGTTGTTTGCCCTTAGTGACACTTTGCCTTATTTCTATAATAAATACTATGTTACTTTATGTTCTGCATGTATGAGTATGATGTCTTTGCATAGCATCAATGTACTTTGAAGGAACTGATGTAAACTGTGTGCTAATATTATAAATGATTGATGGCTTAATTCCATTTCGCTGGTTCAATTTCAGTTGCGTGCTGTCACACAGTTGTCACACTGTCATTGCTTATTGGGACACTTTTTCACAGAGGGCTTCTTTTCATGTTCTTTCTTTTTAAAGCTTAAATGTCTTGCTAGTGTTTGTAATTGAATGAGTATTATATATTGGCCAGTAAAGATTCAACATCTACATTTTAATTTTAGCCAAAATAATATATCCCATCTTATCTGGCATCTGGCACATTGACAATGTCTCATGGGAGCTATAAAAGGACTCAAATAAATTTTCCAAAAACTTCGTCTCTCTCAGGATGAAGTGGACCAGCGGACATGAGATTGACTGATATTTATAGACTAACACAGCACACAGGTACAATAAATGAGGCCATTTCAGAAAAATAAGTCTCTGAGGACCGTTACTTAAGAAGAGGAAGTTAATTAGTTCCTTTTGTAAATACACTGTATGGCTCTTGTATACTTTCACCACTGGGGCTCTGAGTACAGTGATTATATGAGCGTATACAGGAAAAACACAGTCACACTAATTAACAGACAACTGGATTTCCTGGCATGAAAAAGCAGATGAATATTGACAAGGAGCAAACAGCTCTTCATCAGCAGACACTGACACATGGCATCTCATTTCCAAAAGTAAATCTAAAAGTAAATTGTGTGCATAAAGCATTTCACTGTTTATTTGCAGACCTACATGCAAGTGTGTCTGCTGCAGGGCATACAAGGTGTTTAAGGCAACTGCAATTAGTAGGTTTAATACTGTACATAAAGCTTGATATTATTAACATTACAAAAGTCAAGAGGACAAGCATTAGGAGACAATGAATAAATCTTGGTGGTTATTGTTCTGTCACATCAGTTATATGTGTATGACAGGCCCACACAGTAAATCAATGTATTATGATTGTAGTTTCAATTAAAAATATGATAATACAGCCCCTCATCATCATCATCAGTAGAGGGGAAAGAGTCAGAACCCTGATGCAAGATGTCAAAATTAGTTGAATTAAATTGAATTGAAATAAATTTATAATCCTCATTAGTAAGAGTAATTGTAGCGTGATCTGGGGATGTATGTACATATGAATTAATGAGATGCAGTTGATTCATTTTGTTTTGTTCAGAAGGTTTAAACCAAACTTCTCAGTGGAGTTGAGTAGTGCTTACAGGAGAAATGGGATTGCAGTGCTTGTGTCTCTGTCTCTTTGTTTAACATGTTTTCTCTTTTACAGAAATAATGCATCAAAACAATTAATTGCAGTCCCTGGACGGGCACTGAATTGACTAATGGCAGGGTTGTGTTGTAGTGTGAATTCTTAGATAGTGGCATGCATGTCAAGTTTGTGAACTAACCTCATCTCCAGGTCATGGCTATCTTGGGGAGTGAAACTGAACAAGGCCACATAGGTGTTGAGCTTGAGGATGTCTTTTTGTAGTTGGCTCTGCTCCAGCTAGACAACAAACACACACAAGGGACCACATGAACAAACAAACTTTATTTTCAAGATATCTGACAAGCACTGCCAGTGAGCCCATACAGGTGAACTAGGCAATGTATGTGTAATAACGTTTTGTAGCTGTAGAAATATTTTATGTATGTGTTATTAAAATTGTGCAGGAATATTTTCAACAGTGAGGTTACACAAAGTTTGAGAGATGGAAACACACATTTTCGTATCTGTGCATGCAACACTGAAGTTACAAGCTACAAGTGATGAGTATGGATTTTAACCCTGTTTTTACAGCTGAATCCTGATTGGTCAAAGGCAGAGTGAATCTGTCCAATCAGGGGGCAGTAGCTTCCATCGCATTCATCCTACTACAGGTTCTGAAAGATGGATTACAGTGCAGGGCCTGCGGGTATGCATCACATTTTCTACTGATAGCACTGATTCCACACCGCAAACTTTAAATGTTTAATTAACTCTTTAGTTAGGTTTAATTTGCTTGCATATGCTATGCTCTACAGTACTAAAGCTTTTGCTGACCATTGTGTGTGGATTTGAGTTCTGGTTCTGGTCTGATTCCCAAAACTTTCATAATTTTGAGCCAAGCTGTTACGTGACACAGGTGTCAAACACTAATTTTTTTGTGGAACTGGTGCTGCCTTTTTCACTTGGGACAGAAATGGGGGATTTTGTACTGATGCAGGTAAGGTATGGAGCTAGTCTTGATTCCTGTGTCGTGCCATAATATCGTGCTGCACTGCGAGCTGGTACAAGGCATTGTTCCTGTCGGGGTGCGTCCTGCGTTGTCACTTGATGACGTGGTTATGATTTTGGGCAACGACTTGTCTGGTAAGGCTACGCGGGTTGATGTGCCGCCATCTCCTGTGATTACTTCCAAACCACTGGCATCTAGGGAGCCAGATGAGCGGTCGGACTGATCCTGGGGTTTTTCCAGCCTGCACTGTGATGCGTGCACAGAACCTTAACGTGTCTGATCCAGACCCGCCTATATCGGGGTGTAGTTAAGTTATGGGGCCTGCAGAACATGTGGTTTCACTGCCTCCATCTGTTTCGAGAGAGTAATGGGTGAATAGCCAAAGGGCTGATTCATCTGTCTGCTTTGTGGGATGAGGTTTTGCCATTTGAAAAAGTAAGATGTTACTTATGGGTACTTTGAGGGTGCTCTCTGAAGTCGACTTTGTTGGGAAAGCACATTTTTCAGATTGTTGTGCGGAGGAGCTTCTGTGATGCGCTGTTGCAAAGAGTGTGTGATAGCTGGGGACTTTTGGGGGTAAAGAAAGCTCATGACTGTGTCCTGCGCTACTTTAGGTCTCAGTTGAAACGTGATGTCTCCGAATTTGTCAAGACATGCCATACATGCCAAGTCACTAGGAAATCGAGTCCTGTTATCAAGCCTGCTCCATTGTTTTCCAATTTCAGTTGCTAGCCAGCTATTTGAGCATTTGTGCAAATATGTGAAAAAAGTGGGAAAGATTAAAGGCAGAAATAGTAAGGTAACAAATACAAGGGGCGTTCAACAGTTCTATATGTGCCATTGACTGCTGCAAAAATGTGCAAATTAAGTTCCTATGATGTTCCTATCATTTTCCTTGGCATGTTACAGTTTGGATAATGCACTTTTTGCCCACAATTACATCCTGTGTTTGTCTCAGAGAGAATCCCTGAGACTCCCTTGGTTTGCTGTGATATCACCTGTCTGTCTACTGGAGGTCTGCAGATGATCGTTAGTGCAACCTGGAACACCTGAGGGCCCACAGTGTATCCAGGTTATTTTAGCCTGGCTTCAACAGACAGCTCTCTCCCTGACACTCAGCTGCCTTGCTGCTGCACCTCTTTTTTCCTTCTTTTTCAGATGCGCACAAAATATTTCTACAGCTGCAAAACCATATTACATTCACAAACCATTTCACAAGCTCAAAATTACCCTTTTTGATTTCATACTAGGGCGCAGATTGACACGGCAGCACAATGTAGGCCAACTATTCATGAGCAAAATTGAGGAGTAACCAATAGCAATAAAAGCAGGCTTACTAGGCTACAGGTTCTGAAATACAATTAATTGCTGAGGAATGTGTCAATCACACTGCACTTGCAAGTACTGTTTAAAAATGATATATTGTTGTCAAGTTGATCAATGATAAATGATCTGAAATCCATAGTTTTTGAGCATTTAAAGTCATCAATGTGTTAGACTAAATAGCTGTGACATTTCCTTTATACGATTCGTCTGAAATTAACAAGATTTCCTGGAATAATCTCTCAATATTGCATAGGCTGAACTTTTATTGTTCTTTGTCAATGTATTTTTTAAGCATAGGGTTTCAGGTAAGTACACTAAAATTAGGTTTTTAAATGCATAAAAATGAATGTGGGGTGTCAAATTTACTCGATCAAATAAAGTATTGTTGATAAAAAAACCATTTGATTCCTATCAAATTTTGATTGGAAGTGTCATTATGGAGTGTTAAGGGCTGCATGCATTATTCAGCGTAACTGATTCTTGCTGCTAAGTAATGCATCCCCAATTTTTTCAGCTTAGTTTATTATTGGATGTATGAGATTCACACTAAAAAGCCAATACAGCCCAATTTTTGTGCTGGTAAAACCATTACACTTCTGAAAGATAAGCTTTTTTTTAGGCTTGTTTAGGATGCTCATGATATGTGCTTGCACACATTTCATGTGTGTGTTTGACTGTATAGGAGAAATTTGAACTGGTATTTAGTTTGAAGAGGTGCAATTGGATTATTTGGAAAATTGCTATAGGTCCTGTCATGACTCAGATTGAAATAATTTGGAACCAGGTTATTGCAGTTATTATGCAGTGTTATTTGTATGGATTTGCAAAATGCTCACGTTGCGTCATGCACACTTTAATGTTGTTGGCACACTAGCGTTGCACCAAAATACTTGTGTGTTGTTCCTGGTATGGTAATTTGCAAAAACAGGGAGCAATATAATTGCTTTTACAGCAGAAGAGCATGCACCAGTCTTGCTGACTAGTTAAATAAAGTTCCTACACAAACACTATGAGAGCATGTTTCATATTGTCCCTTTTCCTGTAGTTCTGTCTTGATATAGTCTATTGGCATCCATGCAAGCAAGACAAGCCCTTGTTTACAGAACACTGATAGACTAAGGAGCTGCTAGAGTTGTTCTGCAATCTGTTCCTTTTAATCCAGCATCAACATGAGTGGGAGAAACAGGATTAGCCAGTCGGGTTTTCATGAACACTCAGGAAGTTAAAACAGGACAGGGTTGTGGGTGGAGAGGAAGTTGCTGGAGAAGTGTTAGCACAATTAGCAGCGAAATGCGTCACTATTCCGGCACTCTTTGCACCTGCTCAGAAAACTGGTGGGTATCTTCCTGTTTCATCACCAACACCTTGAGTCTGAATCTTGCCTTCTGTGTTCCTGAAATCCTTCCAAATAATAACTTATCCTGCTTCTGCATGGTGCCTGGAGTGAAAGTGTGCTAAATGATATAAGATGACTTTTAAAATACACTAATAGCTTTTTTTGTGAGACAGTGGGAGAATTTGGCTCTTTTTTGTGGCATTGTACAGTAATGAAGAGAAGTGTTTCTGGTCTTTTGTGGCTCACAAAGTGTTACCCACGTGGACTGGCAATGTGGCTGATGGATGAGTCCAGTTAACAGCGCCACAAGGCAAACTGCCTCTGTGGCCTCTGGGTGAAGACAACAACATCAAGCAGTGGCAATCCATTACAGCTAACTAAGAGCTGTTCACGGGCCTTGAGAGGCTCTTAACATTGTGGGAGTCGGGAACATTGAATGAGAGGTTGGGCAGGCCAAGATAACAGCCTTCTTTCTAAGTCAGTTATTGGTAAAGAAAGCAATATATGAAGAGAATGAATAATGTGCTAAAGGAAAAGTGTAAAAAAAAAAAAAGAAAAAAAAAGGAACCGCACTATGAGTCTACTTTGGCACAGAATCACCTTATTTAGTTGATATGGCAAATGTGTTAGCAAACAGTAGCTTATTTTCACATCTAGCAAACACAGCACAATATTAGCATTCATTTAGAGATGTGTTTGTCACCATCTGGCAAAAGCAAGTCTAATATTCACCATTCTTTCATTCTCTACCAACTCTGGAGGGAAGTATTTGGCTCTTTAGTGGCTAAATGCTCCACTGTGGTCACCAGCGAGTCGCTAAGTTTGTCTGCTGTTCAGTGCTTGGCAGCATATAGTGTGTTCATTTACATGTACCAGTTTTTGCAGACAATGCAAAACAAACTTCTTTTTTTTGTTGTTGCTGAAAACAACTGTAAGCAGAGAGAGTGAACCAAAACAGTACAGTTGCAAGCCAAAACACTGAGCTAAAAGATGCTAAAATACTATGAAGAGCTACTGTAAGACCTGCAGAGTCCGGTGATAATTCATTACATCACTCTTTTGACATATACAGTAATTTGATCCATTAAAGAAAGAAAAAAAGGATTAGTGCAGCTATAAGAGGTCATTAACAATACTTTTACTCAATTTAACTCCCTATACAGGAGAATCCAGGAAAAAAGAAATCCCAGTTTCGGCCAGACGATGATATTGTCAATTGATCTCGGGGAGTTTAACACTAAACCTGAAAAGTGTGAACAGATGGCGATCCTGTGTGTGACTGCGTCTGTTCCCATGTGTGTGTGCAAATCTCTCATCTCCAATTGAAGGCTCCTTCTCTGGTGAAGAAGCAGTTTTCAAGCGTTTTTGTCTGCTCATTACCCCGCAGAGTCTCCATCTGTCTGTCCGCCAGCCTGAGTTAATGGACCTGTCGCTTGACAGACAAACGGCCCGCTGCCAGCTGTGCTCAGTCCAGCCTGATAACACTGCACAATGTACTTCAAGTCTCTTCCCCGAAATGGATTGCTGGACTGCTAGATTGTATTGCGGAGGAGAGGTGTGTGTGCGTGTGTGTGTGTGTGTGTGTGTGTGTGTGTGTGTGTGTGTGTGTGTGTGTGTGTGTGTGTGTGTGTGTGTGTGTGTGTGTGTGTGTGTGTTTTCCTTGTATGGTTATTTGTTCATTTTTGTGTTTGTCCAAGTATCTGCGGTTCTTTTTCCACTGTTGACGACAGAGATAAACATGTAAAACTAAAAAAGTAAACAGGACGGATGGCTGCACATAGAAAATATGTACAAAGAACATTGATACTGAAAGCTCCTCTCCCACAAATCCCACCATGGAAGTTGAAAAGAACAGTTTTCAAATCTGCCCATGAAATATTCATGGTTACTCTACAGGGGGGCGATAAGATATTCACAAAGATCGAACCTTTTTCTATCTCTGGCATGAATTTTGCAGTATCAGAACTGCGCCTACACTGTAGGGAATAAATACAACAGCACAGACCCCAGAGCTGCAGACTCAAACGTTGAGGTCAAGGCCCGTCCATATCAGAGCAGGCCAGTGGACGTGTCAGCTCGGGTTTGATTTGTTACAGCAGGAAGAGAAGTTTTTCCTCCAAGTCCTGGGAAATTCAGCAGTGACGATGGAGGCGGGGGGCCAGGAGCAGAATTCTTAATGGACGCAGAATAGACTGGCTGGGTATCAATTCTCAGACTAACCACGCAGAGTTCATGTGATGGTCAGTGAACTAAGTCAGACTCACACACATTTTGATGGATTATGTCTCCAAATGTTTGAGTTTCTCACCGGGGAATCGTCAGGTTTTCTCTCTGACTGGTGGTAGTGCTCCATCCCGTTCTCCAGAACTGTGAAAACTAAAAAACAAACAATCACAAAATTAAATCAAATAATTCAGATCATGAGAATAAAGTCAAAAAGCTGCAAGAGTGTTAAAGTGTTTTACATAACAAAAAAAGTAAATATATGAAGATTTATCATTTGTGTCCTTAAATATCTGTACCAAAAGGCAAGTTTCCAAGATAGTGTCATAGCCTATAAATGTTTTTTTTTTCAGTAACCCATGCACTATCAAGAGATGAGAGCAGTTTTGCGGCTGACACGTGGCACAGTAATTTATTATTTTGCTGGGCCTGCTCCCATTATCAGAAGGAAATTGTTCAGCAGCATTGTAGCTGTGCTTCAAGTGTCATTTTTACTTCAAATACCAAGGACTAGGCTCCACCATTCTCCTCGTATCCATACCTTCACTGCTCGGAGTGAATGCTTCAGATTGTTGAGGGTCAATGCTTTGCCCTTCACTGTGGAAACTATTGTGCAGCTGAAAACCCCAAGCCACTACATCAAGAGCTACACACAATGTAGTTCAGGAAAAAGAAGACGTTTAAACATTTCTTGTAGATTTATCAGTAAGACATTCGACAGCTAGGTCACAGTGAAAATAACAAAAACAGCAAGATCAGCTCAGTGGAAAACAGTGAAGAACTTTATGTGATGGTTCATAGGAGGAGAATTCAATGTTGCAACCCTCTCAGACTCACTTGTGGGAAAAGCAATTGCAGTGTGTTTTTCCCTGTGTCACTACATGGCTTTGATCCAGATGCACACAGTGTACTGCGATGGATACTCACCATCATCGCTGTGTTTTCTCGACAGCTCCTGCCTACTGCTGTGAGCCACCACTTCCTCTGGAACCTTATCCAAGTCACTGGTCTGCAAATATTAGATAGGTTAGATAAAAAAGATTAGTAGGTGGATAGGTAGGTAGGTAGGTAGGTAGGTAGGTAGGTAGGTAGGTAGGTAGGTAGGTAGGTAGGTAGGTAGGTAGGTAGGTAGGTAGGTAGGTAGGTAGGTAGGTAGGTAGATAGCACAAAACTAGATAAGAGACAGACTAACAATAAGATAGATACAGTATGTAGACAGACAGACAGACAGACAGATAATTTGGATATATTATGGGAAATGGATACCATTCAAAGATGGCGCCTATTCAGTGGAATGTAAATTACTCGTCTGGCACAGGAGCCAAAAAAGTTTCTAGCTTCAGCTGTATGCAGCTCTCTAAACCATGATAAGAAAAAAGATTGATAGCACATAACTAGCTAAAAAACAGGCTATCCAGATACAGACAGAGAAATAGATGTATATATATAGTATACTATAGGGTATGATGGGGGAAGACACCCACTTGTAACTCAGCCTCTGCACAACAAATGCCAGTAAAGTTTATGTCTGTGTTACCTGCATTCAGACAAAGCTAACCCATTTGTAAATGTGTAAAATTATGCACAGTAACTGAATTTAAGGTGACTTGATCTAATTTTTCCTTGGTTTTTAATGATCTTTGTGTTTTAACAAAATCAAACACAGAAAACTATTCTGGTAACCTCATTAGGAGATTCATGTAAGGAACTATTCTTTAGTTTGGAGTAAAAAATATAAAATAGATTTTTACAATAATTATAAAAAGGTAAAACAAATCACTTACATCTTGCCCCTGCCCCATATTTTTCAGTGTTGTCAAATTGTTATTGATTTAAAAAATTAAAATTGAAAGACACAATTACCAAGAAAAACTAAGACATTATCTTACAATAAAAGGACATAAGATCAACTCATCCTCTAATAATGCCACTAGCTTAGCAAAACCTAACTGCAATTAGCATTCAGATAATAAAATATGATCAGTGATATAACTACAATCTACAGAAATTTAGTCATTGACCCATCTTCAAACTCTTCAAATGTAGAAATGTTGACAAAATTGAAAAAAACTATTTGTTATTTTGCTTTGTTTAAGGCCTAAACCCTCTAAAGCTCAACATAATTAAAATTGCCAATTTAAATTAACTTTTAAAAAAGATGTTATTTTACTCAATGTGATAAAGAAATCAATAAAAGCATATGCTCTTGATGAGATACTATGCATACAAAGTACAGATACCTACAATCAAAATGACTTGTGGGGGCAGCTTAGCCAGACGCTAAAAGACATCCACTTTCACAAACTAACTGGCTATTTGCAGAAATCTGTGGTGTAGCAAACAAGTCTACATTTGGAAACTATTATCATAACCCCTGTTGAGATCACAATGTGTCTGTAAGCCTCCACTGACACATACACACACATCCATTCACTAACAGCTGCACAGGACAGGACAGGATGGCCCGAGCCCAACAGCTTTCAGATGTCATCATACAGAGGCTCGTGTCTAGACTGTACATACAGTTTAGCTTACATTAAAAGTGATAAGCTATGAAAAGCAGATTTCACTGTGCACCACACAAAGTGATGGGGAGGAGGAGACTGGAGAGTGTAGCTCTACAATCAGTCCAGTCCATCTTCAGAGCTGTAACATGAGCGTTTGCGCTGACATCTCCCTTCATGACTGCCTGGACCAGACTGCCTTTATTGGTAGTGTTTATGGCTCTGCAGTGGCAGTATCTATTTAGACCATCAGTTATGCTAAGTCTGTAGCTGTGAGACAAAATATAACAAGTATATTATCTGAACTGAAACATGATAATTTGATGGTAGTCGGTAATATTCCTGTATGTACATTATAGGTTAACAAAGTAAAATTAAAAACAATGCCACATGTATTAAATTGGTCTGTGTTTGAACCAAATCAAAAACAACTATGATAGGTATGATGTGTTAAAAGCATACCAAAACTAAAGTTAGTTACACGAATCCTGACAACATGAATATCTGTACCTAATTTCATGGCAGTCCATCAAGTAGTTATTGAGATGTTTCACTCAAAACCACAAATGTCAACCTCATGGTGGTGCTATGATATGGATGCTCAAAAGTGACAGGACGAAATAAATAAATAACCATGTGAATGAATGTGATGATAAATAAAGATGATACTAAATAAATGTGGATAAATGAAATTATAAAAGTGGATTTATTTTTAATTAATCATTTATTTATTTATTTATTTATTCATTTATTTTGTGCCTCCATACCCTATAAGGAAAATCATGGACTCACCAAACTCATTAGGATTTCTTTTATGAGACCATGAACGTTTATACAAAATGTTGAGATATCTTGTGGCTAAAAACCAAACACTACCTGACATGATAAATCATCTTGTTCTTACCGAGTTTCTGTGTGGAGACTCTGAGCCACTGGCCCTCTTGGCTTTTTGCGCCAGTGACGTCCCAAACCTCAAGGCCTCATACACAGGGTCCACCTTATTGCCACATGCTTTAGAGGAGAATAATAACAAATAACACTGTTAAGCTTTTATAATAGCCAGGTTTTGAGATACAATACTATAAAACCTGTAAGTAAATCGGATAAAACAAGTAGAAAAATGAAATGAGGTTTTTGCTTCAGAGCACACCAGCCCACAGAATTTACATTATCATGGAGATTTGAGCTGCTCACCGATGGGCATGACTTCTTTGATGCAGCCATACTGTTCCTGGATCAGTAATGGGGAGCTGTAGTACCGCCGAAAGCCTTTTGGCTGCAGAGAGAAAGACAAAGAGGGAAAAAGAGGGAGAGACGACAGACATTAGAGACAAATCGATATGCAGCACTGCACGCAACACAGCACCCTGACACTCGAATACTACACATAACTGTATTTGGTCTGACATCCTAAACACGACTGACTTTGCAGAGATAAGGTTTGTCATTCTGAATGTGGGATGTCGCTATTTGGACAAATCACAAGCTAATGCATATTTCACCCAGCCGATAAAACGAATCTGCCCCAGACAGAAAATATACAATAATAATTGTACAAAATATTAGTTAAACAGGCTAATGTACACATTTGTATTAAGTATGACTGTGCACAGTTCCTATTTTAATGGTGGAATGATCAATTAGTTGTATGAATGAACCATTTCTGAAGAAAAGGAGAAAATAATGTATATCTTTAGATTTAAAATAATAAGCCATTTAGAAAAAAAGAAAGTAATGATACATGATATAAATGACTAATTATCCTTTGCTGATGAATCTCAAACTTGCAAGTCATTAAGAAACCACATATTAATGCTAAACTAATAAATACAAATAATGAATTTACATAAATTATTAATGCAATTGTTAATGTATCTGCTGTAAATCATAAAAAGCAAATATTAACAAATAATAGGCAAATTAATAATACATTTAATAAGAATAATCCCTTGAGATGTATCATCTTGTTTTGAGAGGGTCCTTAACAACAACATACAACACAGTTAAGCAAAAACATTTAACAACACTATTGACAAAACAAGTAAACAATACCATCATCAAAACAAACAGAATACATTAAAGATGATTAATACATTAGTTATACAAGTGAAATGTATACTGAAAAGTGCCACTTCGGCCATGTAGACACATAAGAAAAGTTCATAGTGAGTAATAAAACAAATTGTTGACAAAAAATGGTTTACCAGGCCCACGTACAAATGCAGTGGGCCTGTTGTGATGAGAAAACAGATGAAAGCCATAAAGTCAGTCAAATATTAAATGCTGGCAACATGCATCATGCAGTGTAATGCCAGAACAACCAATGTACTGCCAATAAGGTGAAGATATGTAAAACAATAGCAACAGAGTTAGAGTGTAAGAGACGTAGTGAGAGGGTGAAGTGGAGCACAGATGATGAAGGGGCTGTTGATCTTTACAAAATGACATCAGACAGTCACTCAATACTCGCTCTACCCGGAGGCCGAGGCACAACATTAGTTCAACTCAATTTAAATTACTTTTAGCAGGTTATTATTTGAATAAAAAAAATACGAATTACAGCTTTAGATCATGCACAACCATCATAAATGAATATGGATTGGACTGATGACTTCCCAACATGCAGAAATTGGAAATATGACTGAGAAGAAACTGTAGCTGTCTTCACTTTCTGCAGTTGAGCTGGTGCAGTGCCAGGCAGCCGACAGGAAAACCTGAACCTAAGTCTTAATTCATCTGCCTGTCATGTCTTCCTCTCATCCCCCAAGACCTTGAAACATTTATCATTTATCTATCCATTACCTGCCTGACTCCCATCCAATCAATACTCCTCCATCAGTTTTCAATCTTTCTTAAGTACAGAAAAAAGACAGGAGATTGAAATCCCTGCAGACAGTCCGTCATACAGCACACAGGGTAATGATTGATGTATGTTTTTTCAGTTTCTGCGTTTTATTTCTGCTGTTGATTTCTGGAAGAACTCTTAGAAAAACTCTTTTTAGAGAAAAAAATTTAGGTTTTAGCCACTCACTGATAAGATGCTGTTTTTTTTTTTACTATATTAATCTTCCTTGATTACAGATTCTATACTGGATGTGTGCTGAAGACCTACATCGTGCTTATATGACTGCCTTTTTTCTCTTTGTTTATATTTCATGTATTCATGACGCGGGTGGTGAAATCTGCATCGTTAATCAGTCCTGATTAATTCTTCATTTGATACTTTTCATGATGAGACGGTTAAAATAAGAAACCCTTGAGCTCTTCAAGCCCATCTCAAAAACTGAAACAGTCTTTTAGGAGCAAACTCATTAAGGAAGAGGTTAAAAGAGCATGCTCGTTGGCAGCCCATCTGGTCCATTTGGATACAAACAAAAGACAACCCTCACTATTGCTGTCAGTGACTTGATTTGCCATACACATGTTGAGACAGCAGTGTTTCAGTGGATAGTTTTTTGTTTTCAGAAAAAGTGGGACAAAATTGAGGATGTCTTTCTTATGTGTATATTTTCACAAATACTATGTAAATAACATAATCATACTTTGGAACAACTTTTTTTCTAAAATATGCACATTCATTTAAAATTATGAAGGACATGCTTTTTGATTTTTGTTTCTGAGGCACCTGTAAGAGCCACTTACACACATACAGTAGATGGTTAGTAAATTGTTTATATCGTAATAACACTCTATGTCCTTTAAGTATATTTTGAAGGCTTTGCTAAGATTATGTTTATACTTGCTTTTACTCTGTTCGTACGTGCTGAAATGCAAGAACATATTTTGTTATTTGCGACAGCTGATAGTGACATAAGGCAGTTATAATGTGCATGGGTATAAATTGCCCTAAAACTGTGCTTCTAGAGTAGTCGGCAATTAAGTTCAGATCAAAACAAGCTTATGACCATGTATAGTGTGCACTTGGCATAACGGAAAATAATGTGTGTACATGAGCTGGCTGGTAATATTATGTGTGTTACAGTTTAAGAATACAACAAATATATGTTCATTCAATGTTTTCCCTGCCTACTGTAATTAATTTAGTGGAAAACGATTTAATACTAACTATGTTGCAGACTAAGATGTGTAGGAATTTTAAACATGGTAAAACAGCTTCGATAACACCTGTCAACACATAAAAGAGCTGAGGATGTTGAGTTATCATCACATTCCTGCCATTACATAAATCTGCCATAATGCTGGACTCATGTTTTTTTTGTTAATTGGTAAATTAGAAACTTTTATTTACAACTGTACTTAGAACAGCATTTAATATTAAAGTGTAAAGGTGTATTCCCCCATTATTCCCTATTTAAAGAGTATGTGCTACAGTGCTTCACCTCATAACATTGAGAAACTGATCTTAAGCTTTTTAATATTCTGGGAGAACATAAAGAGTGTTCTCAGGAGACTTTTCTCTTTTCATAGCTGAAACAACACACAGCACATGTTGACAAAGTACGAGCATTGCATACTGTGGTGAGAGTCCCGTCTGACTCTCAGAGTTGCCTACTTGCCAAGTCTTTTGACACTGTAGACTGTGCAACAAGAAAACAAAAATGACCCAGAAAAGGATCTGGGTGAAGCTGTGGCTTCGACACTGGCTACTAGCTGAGGGTGTTTACTGGAGATTCAACTGACACATGTTGATTATTGTTCATGTTTGTTCCGAATTGACAAGACTGAAAGACACCCCAGTTGTCACTGGAGTTGTCAAGATTGTAATTCAGGAGAGTCGAAATCAGCTAAAGCTCTTTTCTAGTGAGAGGTCAACTTTTGTTTAACATACTCTACATGAAACCTGCAAACAGAGCCAATAAAAGTAAAGCTGAGTGTGTCTGACTCACCTAAAACTTGACAATGACCTTTCATAATTAATAATAATAATAACAATAGTGGATTTGAGCTTCCTCTTTGAGTGCAGCTCTGCTCTCCAAAGTGAGAAATACATGTGAAGAAATGTAATGTAAACAACTGTCTGAAGCACTAAGGCCTACATGATTTGTTGAAGAGTCATCATCCTTGTTTCAGCAAGTTTCTTAACTTACTTACTTACTAATAAAGATGTGGTTTATAAAGATTCAGAGCATGAGGTAACTTGATTTCTTTGCTCACGATTCTCAAGCCAAGAGAAACAAGCATGGCTGTAGAAGTGTCCAAGTTTAGAGTAAGTCGAATTTAGAGCTGTACTCCACTGGGGATACTTCCCTTTTTATGCTTGACCTCTCAACCTCATTTTCCACTCCTGAGAGCAGATCATATCTTCAGGCCTCATCCCTAAGGCATCTAGTGGAAAGATGTCACAACGAAAAACACTCCCTGTACTATTAGTATCACTTCCAGATAATTTCCACCTTTATTCACTTTATTCTTACTGACTACCACCAACAAAGATAATTCTAGCTAATTCTTTTCATCTGAGGTGTAGTCACATCTGTGAAAGAACAAGGTAGTCGAGGTAGAAAATAACACATTATGTGAACCACCAGTGCTTCAGTCTCTCTCATCAGTGTGGGATGTGTGTGAATGACTAAAGAGTCCCAGTTCTGAAAGGGATGAATGCTTCTTGGCTTTCACTAGTTTGACCGAACCCTTCCCAATAAAATCACCCTGCTCAATGGACCAACTCCACGATTACGTGGTGTCATTATAATGCTGGTCGGCAGATGACAAGGGACAGTGATAACTGTGAAATAACCTACAATCTCAATTATCATCAACCAATAATGACGACAGGCCAGACAGGTCCCTAGAAAGTGTGTTGCTGGGATGGAAACAATAAACAATGACAATTACAAGGCTTGATCCCTCACAATTCTTAGGTTGGGTAGTTAGTACAGACTCATCAAGTAATAACTTAAAAGCTAGTTTATCAGCTGTACCAGTGACAGTATTAAGTAAATTTCCCTACTTGATAAGTCAATTTTTTATATGACAACATGTCAGCACATTTGAAATCGATTCATCAGCTAGAGCTTAACTTTTACCCTCCATTATGGCTCCCATTTATAGCTCATTAGTAGAGAAACAGCTTGCATGAAACAACACAGAGAAGTAAATTGCTTCACAGATGCATTTCATAGACTTCCCATAATTATTTCCAGGAAAAGTCAATGATACCCCTTCTTTAACAGGCAGTTTTAGCTCCTGTCTCTTTAAGGCCTCCCAATGAGGTCCCTCTGCTCTGATTGGTTAGCCTGCAGAAGATACCCCTACAGAAGCTGAATAAACAAACTATAGTAGTAGGATTTCACTTCTTTTTAATGTTCTTTACTCTAAATTGAAACTTCTAAAACACATTTGTATATTTTCGGGCCCAAATCCGATCCAAAATATGAGAGTGGACAACACAAACAACCCACAGAAAAACCTTAGAAACAAAAGCTACAGACAGTCATTTGTGGGCATGTCCAAACAATCTGACATCAGTTATATGGGGCAGTAGAGTGAGGGCTTTTGACATTCACAGACTATTTTAACACACGCTCACCTCATGTTTTGGAACTTTGACTATGTTTGACGTATACATTTGATATTATAACAGTATGTGTATAACAGACAATGACAAAAAGCCTGTCATATCCTCTTTGTGTTTGACCAAGTTTTCCCAGTGTGATCTTGGAAAGGGTTAATAAGCCTAAAATGCTGGAGAATTTCATCAACCTTTATTCTTCAAACAAACTATGTTGTACATTGTCTACTGTTACAATCTCATTAGCTCTGGTAGTGATATTAAAGCAAGAACTGAATAATTCATAAAGTAAATGTCTGAAATACTTTGTACTTGTCACTGGTTGTAAAACTGCTTCAGGCTGATCATATTGATCCTGATTTAATGGTTTATGTGGAGAGGTAAAGAGGAGCTCAGCATTTTTGTAAGTAATGTGCTGCATGACAATTATCTAACATGCACACAGACAGACAGACAGACAGACAGACAGAAAGAAAGAAAGACAGACAGACAGACAGACAGACAGACAGACAGACAGACAGACAGACAGACAGACAGACAGACAGACAGACAGACAGACAGGCAGACAGAAAGAAAGAAAGACAGACAGACAGACAGACAGACAGACAGACAGACAGACAGACAGACAGACAGACAGAGTGATGATATAACGATGACGAGGATGGACGGTGGTCACAGATGTACGAGCACACTCACACATTGAGCGTGATTTCTGAATAAGCACATTCTGGTGGGAAACTGTCACACAGCCAATTCTAATATCTGTTTTTGTTGCTGTCGTAATGACATCAGAATATCTCAAACTGTTGACAGACAAGAGAAAAGTCTACTGTCCATATTGTCTCTTGATATTTTGTATTTTAGCGTCATGTAAGAAACTAAAACAATGTCAGTGGGATAAATTCCTACTCATACAGCATATTTGAACCTTCCTCTCAGATCTTACCAGTTTGCCCATGCAGCGCTGTTGTCCCACTCCGTTCTCACATTTGTGGTGGAGGCTCATCTTACAGGCTTTGCAGCGAAGGCCATGCTTTGCTGTGTTCCCCGCCAGAAACACCACATGCTTGGCTGTGGTACCTGATACACACACACGCATACACACACACACACGCACACACACACACACAGAAAAGAGGTAACAGGTTCATGACTGTCATGTCAGGAACTGGACTCAAATGGGAGTTGCTAAGTGAAGAGCAAATTACACACAAACAGCAGAGGAAATGGAAAATATTGCTCATTTAATTAATTTATTCATTCATATTCCTAGCCAGGGTTTCTGGAGCTTTTCCCAGCATGCACTGGGCAAAACCTGTGAAACGACATGTGGAACATTTTAACAGTGACAGTGTTTAGCAAATGCAACACATGATGTACATTTCAGCAACCAAACAAGCTCCACCATTTCAAACTGCTTCACTGGAATAAATGAAGATTAAGTTAAGTTATGAAACACAGCAACTGAAAACATTCAGCATTTGTATGTCTGCATGAAGGTGTGTGAAAGAAAGACAGTGAGATGAGAGATGGGCAGAGATTTGAGGAAATAAAAATTAAAAAATAGAAAGATGATCTTGTTTGGGGAGTAGATATGCGATTATAAAGAGAAATATGCTTAACAAAATGCATCAAAAAGCAAGGCAACCATTACAGATTGTTTAATTGCAGCTCAGTTTTTAGTATCACTGACCTGTGTGTTAGTGTTTGTTTGTTACACATAAAGAAAGCAAGACAATAAAATGATTCAATTAGATATATTGGCCGTCGGTGATCAAGGTAGTGTTGAGATTAAACAGGTAAATAACTAGTATGCTTACGGCAAGTTTAGTCTTTAAATATTTAAAAGACCTTGATAATACTGTCTAAACCCTGAAGCATCACTATTTACACTTAGGGCAGAAATAACCGTGGAAATGGGGGTCTGGTGTGAAAAAAAGTTTATATACTGTAGCTTTTCATAAGCCTGAGCATTCACATGAAGACTTGGAGTCTAAATTTCCCTTTTTTTATCAGCACTCCTTGATCTCTGCACTGAGACTGTGAATGCTTGCAGGCCAGACCCACAACACCAAATGAAATTTCCTTCTCTCTTTGAAAAATTTTGACTATGAAAACATTTTCAACAAGATCTTTCCTACTTCAATTAAAAGTCCAGTCTCAGTGTATAAGCACTTGTGTAAATTGCATACTGGACTGGGACAAACTAGTTGTGATGTCACAAATCATGCTTGTATGAACACAGATTTTTGATGAGCACGGAGAAACTTTCCTCCTCTAGCAAATGAATGTGAAAACAGCATTCTACTGTCAAACTCTCACATACATCATTCAATGAACCTCAATCATCCACCTCGAGGGAATATGAATTGACATTCCTCAGGTTTTAAGTTGGAGAATCTTTCATATCAATATTGTCAAAAACCTCTTTAAAACTGAAGCGGAGGAGGGGTTACTAACCATTAGGAGTTACAAATAGTGTGACAAAAAAAACTCCACATACAGCCAGCAGCAGTGTATCATTTGACAGACATTTCACATTAACACGAGAGGACAGTGTTACCAAGCGCCAGTCTGGCAGCTATGCACCTCCGGTTTTTTATTGATTAATCAATGAGCACGTGCCCAGCTCCAGCCCACACTCTGTGTGTTTGCGTGTGAAAATATGGACATGCAAAGGAATGATCTATCTACTTCAGTGTGTGTCCGGAGTGCAGAGAGGATATAAGATGTCCAATCTTTCATCACTGAAAGATAATCAAGCTGTGTGTAGTTTTTCGTGCATTGTGATTGAGGCATTGTGATTGAGGCAGAAATATAGCTTGATCAGTGCAATGAGCAGAGAGAGGTAATACTGTAGTGTAAATATGAAACCAATGAAAAGTTCTCTGCTTGCTCTTCATGTGCTGTAATGTGAACTGCTGTCACAGCTATCTGGAGCTGGGCAGCAGTGACAGGAACTTGAAACTCAGTAATGGGTGGAAAACTGGATCTGTATTCCCCATTTAAAGCTCTTGTGTTGCTTGGCTTGGCACCACTGACACAGAGCCGGCTGAGTTAGTTATACTGAGATGGAAACCGAGAGAAATGTGATCCTGGCCTGAAGTCTTGTCGATCAGCCACAGATCACCAACCGCCACAATGAAAACAGCTGCAGAAGAGGTAATGAGCACAACCTGGACCAATCTTCAAGTCAGTCTAAATCAGGTCAGCTGATTAACGCACACTTTGAGTTTCCTTCCCCTTTAGGACAGCAAACAGTCTCTCTACGGTATCTTTAAGACACCATGGCTCTACTTCTTGTTCATCTCTCTTTGTGCACATGGGAAAGGAAGCAAATGAAGCTTTTGTCAAGCTGCTGTTGATTGGTTGGCATGAGCTGACTCATTTCAACATTGGGGAATAATGAGACCCTTCCATGTTAACTTGTAACACAGCTAAGAAGAGAACAAACCACTGTGTTACAGCAGGCACACATAAGAAACTGACAGCGCTGTCCTCCTTTGGTAATGGCTGGGTGATGACGTTGAGTGTGTATGTTTAGGTGCTTTTTGCTCCAGGCTCAGAGAACAGTCCAGGGCCTAAAGGCATTACAGCTGCAGGGGAAAGAGAGTGACAGAGCTGCTCTCTCTGGCATTTGCACTTTCTTGGCTACTCTGCCTTCATTTACACTACAGTAAAGGACAACACTCCTGCCAGATTTTCCATACCTTATTTCTCTCCCACACAACTTTCCTGCTTGCGTACTTTCAACCCTTCATTTCTTACTTTTCTCACTCTCATGATGCACAATCTCCCATTACAATAGCTACACATTGATCCATTAAGCCGCCGTTCTTACTTCACCGCCTCCTGTTTTCCTGTGCAAATAGCCTTCATCTTGACAGTAACTCCTCCATCTCCTCTTCTGTTAAACTCCACCAAAACACAGACCTGAGCAGCTCTCATTGGTGTTGCTGGCTTTAATTCATTTCTCCTAATCATTTGATTTTTTTTTTTTTCAACTCTGAAAACCCATTTCCCCATCTGGAAGTTAAGGAAATGAGGCCAAAAATGCTTAACACCATGCTATAGGTGGAGTGCAGCTTTTTTTTAAAATGTATCTATCTGTGATCGGGTGTATTCTGAAATTAACTGTAGAGTGTACAGATTTCACATAAATAGTTTTTAGAAATTAAATCTACTTGGAGCGATGAGGAGCCTCATGCAGCTGGCAGAGATTTCTGTTCTTGAAGATGCCACAAAGATGTTAGAAGCCAAACTATT
This sequence comes from Scomber scombrus, assembly GCF_963691925.1. NCBI lineage: Eukaryota > Metazoa > Chordata > Actinopteri > Scombriformes > Scombridae > Scomber > Scomber scombrus. The sequence goes on along the minus strand of NC_084988.1, from coordinate 13,022,684 downwards.
TTTTAATTTATCTGTTAAATAGTAGCAGGTGGTTTGCAGAGTTTTTTCCAGCAATGTTCTCTTGCAATGTTTTGAAATAAACTTTTTCTTATCACAGGACATGTCTACAGCCATACTGGCAGCTCTGAAGCTGTGCTTTTGGCTAAATACTAATGTCAACATGTTAATATTCTCTCATCAACAATGTTAGCAGGTATGATGTTTACCATGTTCTCTATGTTTAGTGTGTTCGTAGCTAATTGGGACTAAACACAAAGTACATCTGACACTGAAGGGGAATGTCATTCATTCTAATTTCACAAACCAAAATACTGAACAAAAAGAAATGTTGACCTGCTGGTGGGGCAATATGAAAAGTTAAGTGATCAACAATATGATTACCATTCATCTTGATGGAGACATAATTAGAAATCTATCCAACAGTTGTTTCACTTAAAGCCACAAATGTTACCATGAATGTCTGGTAGCTGTCAACATATTTCTGTCATGATCCGGCTGTTTACCCTTCTCCTGTTTCTCCTATATCTCTCTCTCTCTCTCTCTCTCTCTCTCTCTCTCTCTCTCTCTATCTCTCTCTCTCTCTCTCTCTCTCTCTCTCTCTCCCCAACTGTGTGTTTGCCCGGGGCGTGGCGCTCTGTTTCCCTCCTGCTGCCAAACAACCTGCACACCTGCGACCCATCCACTCTTCAAGCTCCTGCAGTATATACACTGCAGATTTCACCAGATTGTTCAGTTGACCAATGTAGTACTAATGTTACGGTTCTTAGTCAGTATATCTCCCGTGTTTGCCTGAACTCTGTTTGACTCTGTGTTTTCCTGTGCCTCTGGTTCATTACCCATCTGTGGTCTCTGTCTGTCTCCGTCTTTTCCAGCCGGCAGCTCAGCTCTCTCTGTGTACCCCACTCCACTGTTGTTGTGGTTCAGCTAAAAATTTCAATCTGTAGTTTGCGTCAAAGTTTAAACTTGAAGAATTCAGCACGCCACTTTCCTCTAACTTTTCATTAACTGACTCTCTTTCTTTTTTAAATTTTAAATTTTTTTAAATACTGACAGTGATATTTTATGATAGCAGCTTTAATTTCTGCATATTCCATCTATATTAGCCAATGAATATGCTGTTTAAAATACAACAGATAGATTATAATACTTCAAGTATGTAAGTGGTTACAAAAACTGGTCTGTAAATTATAAATCATCCTCTGTCAGACACAAAAACCCTCCTATTCACTCATGTAGACATTTATTTAATAAGCTATTTGCAGAGAGGGCCTGCAATCAATATCCCAGCACCAGCCAGTATTCAATCAGAGCGTTTTTATGTACCAGGGAAAACTAATTCACTGTGAATCTCACAACAAAGACACTTGCTTTCATACACAAAGGCTGAACACTAGCACCTAGTACTGAATTAGAAAATGAAAGCGGAACTAAATAAGAGTAACCTTGGAATAAATAGAGGAAACTGTGGCTAAGTGTATACAGTGAATACAGTCCTTAGTAAAGGTGGATTCTTAATGACTCTTCCCAACCACACACGTTTTTTAATTACTCTGGCTGAAGACCTCTTGGGGTTTAAGTTGGGTGGAGCAATGCTGGAAACAGACTTTTTTCACAGCAGACGTTTTGACATATCAAAGCCATCATTAACTGCATGACTAATGGCTGAATCCAATTCAGTTATTTTCCAAATTGACCCTGGTACAGTGGTTCACCAGCATGGCTTCCTTGGTCCCCCCTGTGCTTTTTCTGCTGTGGAAAGTCAACTTAATGTTTGCAGCTACTTAGTGTTCATGTCAGTTTCCCATATAGTTGTAATTATGCCTTGGATGTTGACATGAACACTATTTAAAAGTCAGAATCTCATAATTACAAACTCTGTCATGACATGAATATCATAACAACCGTCTACGGCTGCAACTAATAATTATTTTCATTGTCAATTAATCTGGTGATTATTCTGTTAGTTTTGTGGTCTAGAAAATGGTGAAAATGGTGTCACAAAAGGTTTAAACAAAGCCTAAGGTGATGTACTCAAATGTTTTGTTTTGTCATAACCAACAATCCCCAACCCAAAGAAAACATTCACACTGTAGAGACTGCAATTGGAGATTTTTGGCTTGTTTTGTTGTTGTTGTTGTTGTTGTTAAAAAATGGTATAAAACAGTTGCCAATTAATCTTCTGTCAATCCACTAATCGATTAATTGCTTGCACCTCTACAACTTTCAAACCCTAACAGATGCAACAAAATTATGAGGAGGGGGAGAGAGAAGTCAATCAAGCACAGTGTGAACACACCAACACAGTCCTGAGATGAGGTCTAATCAGGCAGCATGAGTGAAAACACCTGTGTGGGTGGACTGTGGGTGTGTAGGGGTTTTATATTTCTTCTGACCGCCTGAAGGATTGACAACTTTTAAAGAATTCAAAGTGGCTGTACAGAGGAAAAAGTTATTCTCTTATTTGTTTATTATAATGAATCAAATCAAACAAATGAAGTGTTGACTTATTATTTGATTGTTTGTGCAAATGTCCAATTATTCAGGTGTGTAATAGTGTTGTCTCTCAAACTAATGAAAACAAATGACACTTAATGAAACATATCATTTTCCAAAGATACAAAATATTAGCAACATGCTGATTAAACCTCTGTGACAGTTGTGAATAAATTTGATGCAGCTAATCAAGTTACGTGAGAAATGAACATGAATCTGTGACAAACTGAACACAGAAAATCATAAGTTAAACTCTATGTAGAGCAGTGGTCTCCAACCCTGCTCCTGGAGAGCTACTGCCCTGCATGTTTTAGGTATCTCCTCACTCTAACTCGTTATCAAGCAGCTGAGGCTCGTCAAAGGGCTTGATAACGAGTTGATTATTAGAATCAGGTGTGTTAGAGTGAGGAGATACCTAAAACATGCAGGGCAGTAGCTCTCCAGGAGCAGGGTTGGAGACCACTGATGTAGAGACTGTAGCAATAGTAAAACGTATAAGATCTGTGTAATAATATCAGCATAGATCTTTGTGGTTGAGATGCAGTCTAACATATATTGACAGTTTTTACTATCCTTATGTTGAATATAATTTGTAAATGACTAAAAAACACAATGCACCGACAGGAAAATTGTAAATTGTTTATTGGCGTATTGAATATTTAGTTAGCTCCGCCTTCATCTAGAAAACCTAATAAATGAGTCAGTAAGCACTACAATATAATTCAGGCTTTTTTTTATTATGGATGATATATTACATTTGTGCAAACTGCTGTAGGAAGAAGGGGAGAGTTTCATATCTTCAGTCTGCCTTTTGCAGTATTAGCATCCATCTACTGAACACTGATTAAGGTGGATTATAAATAGAGCATCAGTACCTTTTAAGCAAAAACTGTGAAAATTATATTGATCATGTAAATAAAACAAGTGAATATTTAATTTAACCCATACCACTATATTTTTTCTATATCCTATTATATACTACATTTAATTTTTTTTTTTTTTTGTATATTTCTAATGTGTTCACTCTAACAGTTATAGAGTAGTTGTTGTTATGTTGATATTTACACCTCATGGATTCATGAAATTACAAAATCTCAACCTGCTTTCTGTTTTCTGAAATGAATGACAAATGTCAAAATTAAAATTACCAGTTGCACAAATTAAAATCTGTGCTTGCAACATGCCATTTTATATTTGAAAGATCCAAACGTGTCAATTAGTCCACAGGAATGTACAAAAGTACATTTAGTTTTCTATGCACAAACATTTATTTTTTTCACTTCACAGAGTCTAACTAAGATTTGTCAGTCAGTATGAAGCGTGTAAATAATTGAGATTTTCTAATAAAAGGCTATTAGGATTTAATAATCACACTATGTCCTTCTATCAGTTTGACTCTGCTCCTCCTCCACCACCATCTCTCTCCCCTGTGTGCTGCTCTTTGACTCACACACAGCATCAGACTTTGACAGCACCATAGCAGCTCATTACACACACACACACACACACACACACACACACACACACACACACACACACACACACACACACACACACACACACACACACAGAGAGAGAAAACCACCCTCTGTGCTTTCTCTCAGCTGCTGACCGCACTGTGTTCTCATTAAAGCAGGCCAAATGAAGAAGAGGGCAGTATCTTTTTCATGAGTGGCCCAGAGGGCACAGCACCTAACGCAGGCATCTCACTTTCATTACCAACAGACCACCAGGGGGCCATTCAGATTCGGCGACTGGACGCGCCTCACTGACCCTGCTACATAAAACAGAGCAGTGTTTGCAACAATTTTCAGAAATGTATAAATATGTTTTATGGAAGAATGACTAATACTGATACCGACTTTTGTTGATAGTAAAATGCTGTGTTTGTCATGATGGGAAACCATTTGAACCACATGCTGCAGAGAGGTCAGAACACACCATTACTGGCTACTATGAATTCTATCTATCAGGGTAGAAAACACATGCCTGTGCTGATATGTTTGTTTGGCTGTGTTTAATCTCACACATTTTTTTTCATGGTTGATTGTGTGGACAGCCCTCTTGATTTCATGTCAGGACAGGAAGTAAGATTTGTCTCTAAAGTAAAAACTTTATCATGCACATTTGGAGGTCTATAGGCCTCCACTGGTATATTTTTGCATGATTTACAGTTAAAAAAAACTTTCTTTCTTTTCTTCTTTCTTTCTTTTTTTCTTTCTTATACTGGTTCCTCATGTAGCCCCTCAGTTCAGCCTGTCTGAAAGCTGTTTTAGCTCCTCTCTATTTAAGCTCCCCCTCCCAATGAGCCCAGTGTGTTCGTAAACAAACAGTAGTAGATTTCACTTCTTTGTCTCTTTACTTAAAATGGAAACTTCTCAAATACACCCATACATGTTCGAGCCAGAATCCAACCCGAAATATCTGAGTAATAGTAGTAACATGAACGACGTTAGCATCAAAGACTATGGAACAGATGGCTGTTTCTGGGCATGCACCAACAATTATCATTATGAGGAGGAAGTAGAGTGACCATTGCAAACACAGTTGTCAGAGCAGACTGAAGACAAGTAACAGGACATGTTCACAGATCTTCACCTCCAGTTTTGGAAGTTTGACCATGTTTACCCAAAGACTATGTAAAAGAAGTGGATATAGCCACTGTGTCGTCACCCACTGGTTGTGGACTACTGTCTTGAAGCCTCAATTTTGGCATTTTGCTATGAAAACTAAACAAAAAACAACAACAGAATGTTACAATTAACTTTCATGAAATGAAAACACACTGTGAGATAGCAACAGGTCTTAGAGGACTGTGTTTATACTATAATCTGCACGCAATCTGCAGTTACGATATGTTATCAACGTTATCATCGTGGTAGCGACTTTGCAAACACAAAATAACCATGCCCTAAAGCATACACTGCTTTATCATCTATTTAACTATAAATGGGACCATGATTTACAAAATAAACATCATGTTGTAATGAAGAAGACTTGAAACAAGCGATTGAGACCATAAACTAATAAAGAAAATGTTCGAAAAACACAAAAAGCATGATATGCCACTTTTAAAGTGTTTCTTTTTCTTAGTTTGAAAGATGACTTATGATTTTTTGAATCTGCATATATTCCCACCAGTCTGATGCCTTTTATCTGTTACCAAACGTGATATGCAGATGGTACGGGCAGCCCATGCCATTATCATGCTGCAGAGGCCCTGGTACATAAAGACTTAGCTGTCTCTGAGTTCTGATGGTTAACAAGGAGGGGAGCAGCCAGAGAGAGTGGAACATCTGGTGAGGGGAGAGCAGGTAAAAAAGCGGGCACAGCTATTTTTTGGCTATCTGACACTTCAGCAGACAGATGGAGGGACCTGCTCAGTGCACAAACAAGGAGGATGGAGATACTTTGGTCACATGTCAGCAGGTCAAGTTGGTTGCTCAGTGTCAGGTGCCTATTTGTCTCTCTGCGCTTTGATATGTGTGTTTTGTGTGACAAACACAACATCCTTTACATCCTGCAGTTCCCACATAATTTATTACACATTTATTACACTATTTAAATTCTGGTGACATAAAACTTTACATAGAGCTTCATCAGTTTATCCTTATCTTGAAAGGTAACCCAATGAAGATCTCATTATGAAAAGGTTACTCTTAATGTTGTGATTGCAATTTTCATTTGACGGTGTATTTTTTATTTGCTTTCTCCTATCATATTGTCACTGTGCTTTCATATTCTGATCATACAAATGAAGAAGAGAGGTGTCGAACCCATACCTACGATCATGTGGTTGCAGACGTCACAGAACGTTGGCTTCTTGAAGATGTGCTCCATGAAGCAGTGTCCCGCCGAGTCCACCTGAAGCGGGTTGCGTGATTGGGAGCGTGATGTAGGAGGAGGAGCGCTGGGGATGGCCGGAGGGACCGGAGGGATGGGCAGGTTGGTGGTGTGCGGCGGGGCCATCCCAATGTTGCAGAGATGGCCCGTGCTGCTGCTCACATCAGACAGCAGCTCTGTCTTGTTGTCGTTGCTGGTTCTGAAGAAGTTGTCGGCACTCTTGCTGCGGATGCTCTTGGTCTTGAAGGACAAGGAGCGCTTGAGTTTCTGCAGCTGAAAGGGAAGAAGAAGAGGAGTTGGAGAGGAAAGGAGTGAGTGAGAGAAAAAGAAAGATGGAGCAAATCAACTCCTATTAAAGAATTACTAGCTTACAATTTCTCCAAAACTTTCAGGCAAATGTCTCACGGTGTCACTGATTTTTCTCATCTATTTTCTCTCCTCCTGCTGTACAGTGATAGCTGATAAAAAAGACCATTGCAAGGGGCAACTTATTACTGCTCATTGTAAAACCTTTCAAGGCTCCCTACCTGGAAGCTAATGTGATCTTCAGGTTAGGCTGATGCATCACATCAGTGCTATTTCACACACGCTGTGCTGCCGCGTCTGGCCGCAGCCTCTATCACTTTCATTAGGCTCCTCTTTTACAGTAACACTATTCATAACACTCCTCACTAACAACTACTCATTTAGCCTTGCAATGAGTACTTCCTCCTCTGTGAAACTCGCTTAATTTTGGGCTCAAACACGCAATAAAGAATCCCTGAGTGACTGTAATGTGATTTTATAGCTCTGGTGTTCTGGCTGGTGTGTGATTGCAAGTCTCTGATTGGAGAAATTGATTATGTTTTTTAGTAACTGATGGGCAGGGGAGGACACCTAATGATTCATTATGTCCTATCACACAGCATTGGCTGGCCTGTGCAACTGCAAACGGGTAAACATCTGTAGGGAGTTGCTGTTCTACAGTGGGAGCTCAAGGTTGATCTGTCCTCCTCTAATTTTCCAAATTACAAAGTAGACAGTTTAAATCCACTGTCTGATTCTGAGGTGCTATCAGATATTCTTATGAAATCACCCACTTAAACTACCATACTGTATATATATATATACTGAATATACATAACGCACATTTGTAAGCTGTTGACATTTTAGCTTACATGCCCGAGCAAATTGTTTAGAGTGGTTATCACTGCAGCTTTGGTATGGTGAGGATCAATCAATTCAACGGGTCACTCTGGAAACAATCAATTTGGACCCTTCTCTACCATTACCACCCACACACACTCACATAAACAGACATTCAACACACAGATTTCCTCCTGCAACCTCCCTCGTGCAGGTCTTACATACTCTGAAAAGAAAAATGGTGGTAAAACATAATAACATTAACACAGTTTGGTCTCTAGATAACTCTGTTACATAGATAAACACATTTTTCAGTACATTCAGTATACTTACTTACAAAGGCTGTGAATGCAAATAATTCTACACTCATTTCCTTTAAGGTGGTTTTATATGTTTAGAGTAAAAAAATGTAAAAATCTTAGCTAAATCAGCAGAGTGAGAGGATGTGTGCATGCATCCATGAGCTCATGCTGTGCTTGATGCAACCAAATTTATGAGAGCTGCATTGTATACTAAAGCAAGGAGGGTTAATGGGGGCTGGACAGGGTGATGCAAAACAAACAAAGAAAGTCAATCATCCTATGAGACTTAATTCATTAAAAACAAATAAATTTGCTGACGCAGCCTCAGGGTGTCTTCTGGATGAAGGATTTAATCGTGTGTGGCACTGACTACACTGGGTGATGAAATTTAAAGAGCAGTAAAAGTTGTGATACGAAACAACTTTTATCTTTGTATACATGCAGGTATGCTGTTATGATGGACTTAACAGTACGCTACAGTTTGCACAAGAGTGGAGCCTCACCTTGCGCTTCTGATGTTCAGGCCTCACAGTATTCTTAAAGGAGGAATAAAAACACAAACACAGCTTTACTTAGTGTATATTAATATTCTTAACTCTACTGAGGATCTCACTCTGCTTAAATAATGTTTGATTAGGGCTGGGCAATATAGACAAAATCAAATACCTCAATATCAATATTGCAGGGACAACTACAGGTGCTTTCACAAAGTATTTGCACAATGAGATTTTTGATAAATAATCAACAGCAATGTAGATATAATGCCTAAGTGGGTAAAGGCAAATAACAAAACAGCTACAACAGTCTAGTAAGTTCAGAAAATGACATCACTTCACTGTAATGCAGCCTCTAAAAGCAGGAAAAGACAACACAGTGTCACGATATTACAATATCCAGAATCTAAGACGATATTTTGTCTCATATCAAGATATTGATATAATATCAATATATTGCCCAGCCCTATGTCTTAGAACTATAAGCGACTACATTTCTTTTAATCACGTTTTGTCTATCGGAGGTCCTCTACTGCTATAATAACCCCAGATGTTGGATGTTAGTGTGGTTGCTTGGCAGAAGCTTTGAGATTAATTGAAAAGTCAGCCAGACGTCTCATGAAATAGTCACACGTGCCAAAGTAAAAAGCTCACACACAAGTACTGTACATCCCCAGCTGTACCTGAGAAAAATGTCCAGCAGCAGTACGTCCAAAAAGCACAAGCTTGAACAGTTTCTCTCAACTTCACAAGAGTTTGAATCTCATCTGTCCTGTATTCAGGGACAGAAGAGGAGAGCTGCTGAAGCCATCCACTACCAGGGTGACAAGTCCAATATTTTACTGCTAATTGTAGTAGTTTGGGCAACATGTGACCCACATAGATGGCAAATGCCTGAGGCGGCCCTCTCTCTCATCACACAGCCTACTTTCCTACATCAGCCACAAGGAGAAATTACAAACCCATATGCCACTTGTTTATTAAAATCTATAATATTAACACCAAATTGCTGCTTCCATTAACACCACAGCACACCATGAACATGAAAACAGTTAAAGGGAGCTTTAAACAATCCTTTACATCCTCCATGACTAAAGAAAGAAACACAATAATTGTATTAAATTGTAAAAAATCTGTTTTTATGTCCAATATCAAGATGTTATTCTGCTGGTATTCCTACACTCAAAGATTGTCTTTTATGCTAAACAATGAGTTTAAAGTGACTACAGTCCAGCTGGTTATATTTTTGAAGTTGATCTGTGAATGGTTTCCTCAGATAAAACCAGGATGGGGCTGCAAAGCAGTTTTAAAAGGTTGGTCAGTGTGTGAGTCTGTGATAAAAAGTGACAGCTTAATTTGCTCTTTTTGGGAGCTGATGAGTCGAGTGATAGAAGTTTGCTCTATTATTTTATGTTAAATAATAATAGCAGGAATAATAACAGTCCTACCTTGGTTTCCTGCTGGCTGGCTCTCGCCGTCGGGGATTCTGGTGTCTCATTCTGGTCCCGTTCGTCCTCTTTGCCCCCACTTTGGTCCTGAATCATGTTGGCCGGCGGGATCATCCTCTCTTTCTGTTGCTCTGTAGAGTTTGTTTTTCCCCCCGAGCTGTTTACATCGTTTCCATTCCTCGATATTTACCCTAACACGAGGACAAGAGAAGTCATCCAGACTCACTGCTGCTGCTGCTGCTGCTGCGGAGATCCGAGTCTCATCCGAGGAGGAAAACGTCTTTAAGAAGCTGCTAGAGATGTGACTCCAAAGTTAAAAGTTGGAAAGTACGTCCAGTTCAGCTTCAAAATGTCCTGCCCGTTTAAAGGGAGGCTTTAGCGTAGATTATGTCGTGCGTAATGCTACCAAGACATCTCCAAGTCCACGCTGTGCGCTCCGCGCCACACACTGCCAATACTCAGCTGGGCGGAGAACGGCCAGAGAGGGAGGGAAGGAAGGAGGGTAGGATGGGGAAGGAGGAGAAATAAGGCACAACGACTCCGTCTGACCAAAATTCAGATGGAGAAAAATGCCCATGTGCTCAATTTGAATCACTAACCTACTTTTCTTATGGGCTAAAAATACCAGTGTAGCTACTAGTGCATATGATTTCTTGTTTCCAGATTATTTTTTAAAAACTTAAAGAATTTTCTGAAACCGGGGCTGAAATCTGATGTGTGGGCTAGTTGCACTGATTACACTAGTGAGGTTTTAAAGAATAATTAGATGTAAAAATAGAAATAGCTGGTTATGACCAATCCGATCTATCCATCTATCTCACTCTGACGGGTCTTTTATTCCCTAATAATCTAATATAAATACAAGATTTGGTACACATTCCAACAGCTGGACCAAATTAGAGCTGCAACTAACAATTATTATATATATAATAATCACTGTAGATTAATTTACACAGTTTGTTTGTATCCGTTTGTTGGATGGTAGGTAAAACAACAAATCATCACATTTGAGAAGCTGGAATCATAACATTTGAGTGTTTTGATTGAAAATGGACTGAAATTATTAATTGATTACTGTCTATAACAATCAATTAATTGTTATTATTAGTAATACTTCACCATAAACCATCAATTAATAGACTATTAGTACTATAGTAGTAGGTTATGGTAAATATGGAGCCAGAGCCATAATTACTGGAAATGAGGGAAGCCTCTCTATAATCTGCCTCCATAGCTCACTAATTAACACATTATTCAGTATCTTGTGTTTTTTTTTTTTTTTTTAAAGGGAAAACAAACAAGTCAAAGCATCTGGTCCTGTAGGCAGGGAGTTACTCAAGAGAGTTACTGCTCCCAGCCAAGAAATAGTCCAGATCATAACCAATAAAATGGCAAATTGTTCTTTTTTCACTTTGGTTTTATACGGATTAAACAAATAAACATGTCAATTAATGGGCCTTACAGGTGGGGTTAGGCAAATGATGTGATCTTTGGACAAACCAGCTGCAGGCTCCAACTACATACAGTTTTCAGCTAGTGTAACTAACACAGACGAGAATGGTTCAATCTTCTTATTTAACTATCAGCAACAAAGCGAATAAGCGTATTTTCCAAAATGTCAAACTATTCCTTTAGTTCATAAATGTTCTGGAAGATGTATCTGTTGAAAGCATGTTTTTAAGAGAAAACACTCAAGAAAACACTACCTCTGTCTTTTATATTTACACACTGATAAACCATTATCTAGGAAATAAACAGCATTATGACCAGCTTGCTCAGTGAAAAATGAATCGTCTCACCAGCGTAAGATGAGATAGGTGTGATGCTCGCTGTAGTGATACATCAAGCGTCCTCCCTTCAGGCTCCCCTGTGATGTGATGTCCTTGAAGTTATATTGCGGGACGAAGGAGGCAGGCACCAGACTGCAGCCTCCTCACTCTGACAGGAATGCAAACACCAACACAGTCCCAAGGAGTGAGTCTCTGTATCCAGCTCAGTTTCTGCTTGATATCAGAAGGGATTCCCTCCCCCAAAAACTCAGCTACATCCTCTCAAATGTGACTCACTTGTCACTAAATGGCTCAAAAATAACTGCTTACATTGAAAATAATCACTTGAGGGTTTTTTGGTAAAGCCAGCTATCTTCTTTTTCAGACTATACCTGTGGATGTGTTGTTTTGACACTCCTCTGCCACACATGAAATGCTGCCTCTTTAAAATTTATAGAATTATAAAAAGGCATCTGTGGAAAAAAGAGTATTCAGAGGCTGGGGAGGCACATTTTTTTAAATGGCGTACATCAGAGAAAGCTCTGCAGGATGAATGAATTGCAGAGATATATGACAGGGCAATGGTGCATATACTGTATATATAATCTGCAGTTAATCAGTGAGTGAGCTTAAGTTACAGGGTGTTTACACCGTGGACAAGCTGTTATTCCCCCACAGTTATCAGGTTTGGGGAATTACTGCCAAGTAAAAAAAGAAAAGAAACAAAATCAATGTATTTTAATGAATTTGCAGGATGTTTTTCCTTAACTTAAATTCTGGGACCTGTTTAACTTCTGAGTGCATTCTTGGATACAACAGTAAAAAAATACCTACATCAATGCCTTAAATACAGGAGTAGTAAATCTCTGACTCAGGAAATGTCACTGATATGTAGTCAGTAACAAAGTAAATGTTGAGTTAACAAAGGCTGTGTGTAACATGAAAAACATCTGTTGAAATCTGACAAAACAAACTGAAGGTTGGCTTACTAGCTTTTTCCACAGCTCTTAAACATGTCACAAGATGTTTATGAGTGAATAGAGAAGCTCAGTAGCTGTTGTGAGTTAGGATTGTGTTGTAACTCTAACAACACTGACGAGAAGTCTCGAACACATTTCGAAGTCTATATTTATATTTTTGGGCTTTACAAGAATATGTTTGTGTGATTTACATTTCCAAAATTCCTTTATTTTATGCTGGTCCTTTATGCAGTCCCTCAGTTCAGCCTCTGTCTGAAACAGGCTGTTTTAACTCTCTTTAAAGCCCTCTCCTCTGTTCTGATTTGTTAGCTTCCTCCGAGCCTATGAAAACAAACAATAGGATTTCACTTATTGTTCCTTACTCAAAATGGAAACTGATAAAATACATCCGTAAATGTTCAAGCCCAAATCCAATTCAAAACATGAAAGTGGACAACGTGAAGAACCCATGGAACATCCTTAGCATCAAAGGCAACCTGTCCGAACAATCTGATATCATCACGAGGAGGACTTAGAGGTAACATTGCAAACAAAGCATTCAGAGCAGGCTTTTGACTTTCAGGGAACATTTTTACATACGTTCACCTCATGTTTTGTAACTTTGACCATATTTAACATAGATATCCCACACCATAAATGTCCCTTTTAAAGTCATCATAAAGTCATATAACAACTGCTCAAACTCCATTCACAAGACAGTGTGGTACGGTTAAAGGCTCCTTATCTGTTCAAACGTTATTCCAACTAGTTTTTCTAATTCTGTCCCAAACTACAGTAATTAAACTCATTTATCACAGCACACTTTTTTTGGTTTTCCCAGTACAATAATCGTGTTGTTGAGATGAAACTTAAGATTGTTTGACACAACAAATGAGCCCAGTTTGGATGCTTTCGCACAACAGTCCACCACCTCCCGAGTGCAAAAGACCATCACCCGAGTTAGTCAGCGAGAGAGACAACCACACCTGGAGTCAATGTTGTATTTGTACATGTACTGTCCATGTGGTGCGTGTGTGTGGTTACTGTGAATCATGTGAGCACAAAAAGCAGAATGCAGGACCAGTTGTGCCAGGAAGCAAGAGGAGAGAGCCAAGTGTGAGCGAGGCAAAGGAGAGACAGAGGAAGAACATTATAATTTCCTCTCTCAGCTGCCGGACCGTTGCAGTGGAAGGAGGGCGTGAAAAGATGAGAGAGGAAGACAGAGCGATGGAGGAGGATAGAACAGAGGACTCGAGCGATAGGGGTTAATTATTCCAAATGAAAGGTTTCATCATGGCAATGTCAAGAGCCAAGTCATGCAATGTCATGGTTCACAGTCGCTGATTCTTTTTTAGGGATTTTTCTCTTTTCTTTGTTTCTATTTTACATTATTATTCCTGTTTTTAAACAATGAAGGCTTCATGTCTTTAAACATGTGTTACATGACTATTAAAGCAACCCGTGCTGCCAAATAAGATTGCCAGTAAGAAAATTGAATTGTTTCACAGATTATATCAAAAAGTAAATTCCATCCATGCGGATATTTCCGTCTGGTGACTTATGGTCAGACTTTCCAGGAACAATTCAGGGTTTTTTTTTTACAACCTGCTTCGGTCATTTTTTACTCATTCCTTTAAAAAAAACAACTACTCACTGCCTCAGGAGATATGACAATTCAACACAAAAACACCTGCAGATCTAGTTAACAGTCACACATAGTGCTCCAAATCTTTAGATTAATTTCCACAGCATAAATGTCACAACAAATGGACTTTAATATGAGTTAATTTCTTCAGATTTGTCATCTGAAGCTCGTTTTTGTTTTAATGCTAATACAGAAGCTGAAGCTGATGATCAAAAATGTCACAATGTACAAACTAGGAGGTGTTCAAAGCTTATTTCCCACAGTAAAACATGACTTTGTCAAGATCATGCAGTACTTTGATTTGCATGTTTGTGGCAGACTCGTTGATGAAGGTGTGTATTTTAGGATGTGCAGATCTGTGTGTGTGTGTCTGTGTGAATAATGCTCTGTAGTAACTGTACAGTACTTCACTAGAAGTCTGCAGGTGGCTACCAAAAAGGTTGTCAGGCTGTTTGAGTATCTCACTGCATATTCAATGATTTCACATGAAAATGTGTTGTAATTTGATTTATCTATTTTGATTTATTTATTTTAATCTAAAGCACGGAATTTAGAAGTATCTGTGACCATTTTCTTTCAAACATACCAGAAAATTGTTTATGTTTAATTAATGTTTAAATTGTTTAATCATTATATAATACCATATTCACCACATAATATGACATAATAGGGCCAATCGGCTGAAATTTTAAAAGAACATTTGATAAAAGTCACTAATTATTATCCTGGCAAAATATTTCCACACAAAATTAACCAAAATTGAAAGTTACACTAGTGACAGGCGGCAAAAAGTCCAACATCTACCAAAATACCATGAACATAAAATTACTGTCCGTAATGGGAGATACAGCCCTGACTGTGAAGCTCTTATTTTCCTGCAATTACGTGCAATAATTAAGAAAAAAAATTGCATAATATTGGTGATAGTAAGAATGACCTGTTGATAAATCAACAAATTCTATATCATTTTATAAGGCTGAACTCACCCACCTAACCCTAACCCTAACCCTCATTTCTTCATGCTGAATTGCCTGTAAACAAGTCACAACATGGCCTAAAAAGGTTAATTTTGCTTGCTCACTACACATTTTGATGACTAAATCAATCACATTTTGCTCATCTTGAAAATCAGGAAGTTATGAAATAACCCCCTCAAAACATTGTCACTATTTCATGTGCCAAACTCCTCATTTTGCCTCTTTATGTTGGGTTCTCAGCTCCTCTGGGAGACTCAACATGTCAGCTATTCTTGGCGTGTAGTTTCCTGCTCACGCACTGACGTTGGCATCACTTTCTGGCGCCAAGAGGAGACCATCAGTGTTGAATCCTGTCATCAGACTTGTCACATTCAGGGAAGGAGTAAAGGACTGATAGATCTAACATATGATTGTGGTTATCGTGAATACTTATCCATCTATTTTTATCATCACTGCTCTCCTGTATATTTATTACAACTGTGACTATTTAACAACAGTGTGGAAAAGTGATGGAAAGTTGACTTTCTTGTTCTCGATGAAATTGTTATTATCATTGTTTCAGTGGAGAGTGTGCACCATGAATTCTTTCTAATATAACGCAACAGCAGCTTTATAATTTATACGGATCATAAGGCTTCACAAAGCTTTTCTGTCGAGGACTCTAGATGGAACAATTTCAGTGCAAACAGCAAATATTGGAATAATGATCAGTAAATAAAAATGTGATGTGGATTCACTGCAAGTGAATGGAGGCATATGGAGTATCAGATGATATTAAATGGTTGAAATGGCCCTTTAACGCCTGTCATCTAAAAGTGTACTCCATCAATTTATTCTCAGTGTCCAGAGCTCAAAGCAAAACTGGGAATGTTAGCAATTACCAATGACCCAGCCTGACATTATACAACACACACACACGCACGCACGCACGCACGCACGCACGCACGCACGCACGCACGCACGCACACACACACACACACACACACACACACACACACACATCCCAGCATGTGTTACAGTAATGGGCAAATGGATTCCCTAAGAACCCAGGCTAATTAGGCTATCTTATTATGAACCGTCTTAGGAATAGTCTCTGCAGGGTACACGAGAAAGTAATGAGAGATTGGGGTGTCGATCGGAGTGTGTGTGTGAGAGAGACAGAGATTTCACTTTGGAGAAATGTAATTTTCTAAATGAACACATGTATAATGATGTTTAAAGAATTGACAATGATAAATGATGTTTTTTGAGGATTTAACAATAGCATATGGTTAAATTCCAGCCAGGGATCTTTGTTCCATGTAGTTCCTCTCTCTCTCCTCATCTACACTCTCAGTTCTCAAATAAAGGCAAAATTATCCAACAAAATCTTCTAGTTGATTTCTCAACCTATATTAAGTTGAAATTTTGAATGTTCTGTTTCTGTCCACCTGATGACTGTCAGTCTAATGTTCACTCTCCATTAGCTCTGCTTTTGGTCTCCATAAACTGCTGCTGGAAATATCTGGCTCTTTAGCTGCTAAATGCTCCACTATGTTCACCAGCTAACTGTGTGTGTTTGGTGCGGAGCAGGTACAGTGGGTTTTTAGCACTTTTTTTCTGAAAACAGCTGCGCACTAAGCCTGAAAAGAAAGTGAAATTATGCCAGACAGCTTAATAATGAGCTGAAACTTGCAGGTGATAATTCTTTGTAGATCACACATTGTAATTATATAAAATATTGATTATAGCTGCTTTACAGTCAAATTACTCATTTTTTTCAACCAAAATGATAGCACATTCTTTCACTAGCCTACTTATTTTATTGGTATAGCGGTTCAATATTGGTACTTTGGCTTTTAAAGGGTGGGGTTTGGAATATGGGGAAACTTATTTGCTTTCTTAACAATAATTAGATGAGAAGACTGAAACCACTTGTATGTTTGTATGACAAATATGAAGCTACAGCCAGATAGCAAATGGCTTAGCTTAGCACAAAGACTGGAAGTTGGGTAGGCTAGTCTAGCTCATTTTAAAGTTTAAAAATCTTCCTACACATAAATCTTAAACTCACAAATTAACACATTAAATGTAATTTGTTTAATCCCTACAAAAACATGCATTTCCAAAAATATTCCTGCATAGCTACATGTATGTTTTTGTGAACATGGCAGGTTAATATTAACTCTGAAGGTTTTTAAAAAACACCAATTTTGGCTCAGTCTGATTTATCAGTCTTCAGCACCTCTCAGAATTTCACACTTTAAAGGTGTAAAACTCTGTTGTTCAAGTTGTTTGAGACGTTAAACACGTCTTTCTGGGCACTGAAGTGAAGTGAGTATGCTGTTGTTCAGACTGAAGCATCATTCTTTCATCACTGTATTTAATCCAGTAACGCACCACTGATCCCCTGTGACCATGTAACTGGTCTCCAGCTGGTCATTTCTGAATTTCAGTGTGTGCCAGTCAGGGCTAATGAGACAGCAGAGGCTAAAAACAGCACAGAACAGCAGCTGATCCTCTGCCACGCTGAGAGCATCACATCTCGATGCAGATTTATAATCTCAGTCGTGGTCACAAAAGTTTTGCTTTTATTAGTTCTATTTTTGTCTATGCTGCATATTTTTAAAGATATTTTAAATTTCTGCTTATTTTTTTATTGGGATGGAGCATACTTTGCAAATTAAACTGTCCCTCAGGGATCAAGTAAGTCTGAAATTCATATTGCAGAATACAACTACCCTAAAAAGCAACACTTTGTCATTAAATCAGTCAATCAATCAAATAATTCACACCAGAAAAGTAGTGGACAAAACAAAAAATTAGTTTTTTCATTTTTGCCTGTCCTTATGCTGTAAGTCCAAATAACTATTATAAAGAATAAGGCTGGTGGTATATTATATTTTTCTTATTATAAACAAATCTCAGTAGTCTGTTGTTCCATCCAACACACCACCATACTTTCTGATTGTCCTGCCTTGTCTGTGGCTCCCTTATCCCATTGATTCCTAGTGAAGACACAAACCTTTAAAAACATGTCACAAACAATGAAATTTAATTTTCTAAAACAGCGAAGTAATTTAATTGTGGTTTTTAGCATACAATGGAAACACATTTGGACTGTAATGTGTATTGACATTACAGATTATGTGTAAAATGATATATTTTCAAGTTAGTAATACAGTATTCATAGTGATGAAAGAATATGTCACGTAGTGCAACTGTGTGGTTCATTAATGTGTTTTTAATAGTTTTCGGACAATAATGGGCTTAGTCTAAAGAAAGTTGTTAGTAGGATACATTTATTGTTGGTTTTGGCTTTTTAGTTTGGCTTTTTATGGGATATGTTGACAATAATAAAATATAGAATATTACCTAAATTATAAAACACATAAAAGTTAGTTTCAGAGATAATGCCTGTCCAGAATTTAGCTATTGTTGGATAAATAATATGTAAATATTACAGTCCAGAAGTCTAATGCTATTGATAATACTCAAAGACATGTTCTGGCTTCATGACAGTTCCAATGACAGTACATGAAGAATAATGGACCACAAATCATCCTCTGACTAAGACGTGAACACTGACTTTACATACATATTCAAACATGCACTTCATGTAAATCGCCAGCCTTTTATTCACATAGTTGGCCTGAAGTGAGATGTTTTATTTATAGCATGGGTCAGTCCAGCCAAGCAATCTGATTTATTAAAGATGGCTTCCAACCGTGCTGCTAATCCTCAGAAAACATGGCTAGCTAGGCTTAATTAGTAACCATTCCAATTTTTGTGGTAATAAGGGAGCTAGTTAGCAGTCTCTCTGTTTCTCTCCTGTCTTTGTTATGTACATTTAAACTATTCAGAAAATACTTATCAGACTTGAGGACATTCCTCATTGTATGTATGAGCACCTCACTGCTGCCACTTGGATACTGGGATGCAGCCATAACTTGGAAGATATTATATTCCCATTTTTCTCCGGTTAACCCCATGTTAAAAATGTATCTTTATAATTAAATTTGCAAATACTGACACTTCCTGCGTTTTGGTAGTCTGTCTTTAATTATATTTGTTGTCATTTTGCACCAATTGATTTATCTCTGGTTGTAGCCACTCAAGCATCACATTCAGATTTACTCATGAAGTTCGAATGTGAGATGCTGAGGGTTGATTTACCACAAATTTGAATTACTGCAAGTTTTAACATGTCTTATTTGAGTTTAGACATGGAAGGTTGGATTACCAATTGTTGTAATTTGATTAACTGCAAATTTGTTTGGTTACATTCACCACTAAAGCACAATAGAAAGTGAATAATGAAGACCTTAAGCTGGCCTCTGAATTGTTAACATGATCTTGAGATTTGTAGAGTGGTCCTGTGTCAAACAATGGCTTTATTGCTTTTCATATTTCAGAATTGTATTATTAATATTGTTCAATTTTAAATACATTTTGTGTCATTTTCTTCTCCGGGGCCCCCTGGTAGGCCCCCTAAACTGGTTGAATTGGAACATATGAGGATGTTTGAATAAACTGCAGGAAGAAAGCTTATCAGTTTAAAAATCATCAGCTTTGTTCTTTTTTGTTTTTGTTCAACAACAAAAATGAGTATAACTTTAAACACAGGCTCCTGTAAGCTTATTCACTTTCAAACTCCCCTTGAAAAGAAAATAGCTCAAATGTAATCTTTTTTCTTTTTTATTTGACCAAAATGGATCCACTTTATGCATTTCATCTTATCTAAACAGCATTCTAAAAATCCACTATGTAAGTCAACCACTATAGACTCATGTGTAGTGTACAGATTAATGTTAAGTACTTTCAAAGCATGTTGGCTTTTGTGTGGATATATTTTTTCTACCAAAACTGAATCATTTATGAATGACTGCCACATAGGCTGTGATACTGGGGGACCATCTGGGACTTACAAACTGACTCTTATTAATATATTATCAAAACATGACTGAGGGAGAAAGATGAGAAATTACAATCTTTTCTTTCTCTCCATTTTCTTGGTTGCATTCCTAAAACACTCCTAACCATGGAATCATGTTTGTTTTTCTTGAAGTCTTAAAGATGCTGCTGAGGACCTTTATTTTGGGCTGACCGTTAAGAAAGAAGCTGACCCTTTCCAGAATAAGCTTTCAAGACATTTTCCTACAAACTAGCTGATGAATGCCAGTTGTCAGACATGAAGAGCTGGCGGGCTAAAACAAGGCCATGATGATGACTTGCTCTAATTAACGGTGCAAAATGATGGATATGAACACACCACAGATATCTGGGTGCTGTGCTGTCCTATTACTGATCCCATCAGCTTCATCTGTGACCCGTCCTCATCACATCATTCCCTTTTCTTCCTTTTTTTCCATATAGTTCTATCCTACTTGCACATTTTGGAGGCGACAACGAAGGTTTTTTCTTTTTAATTTTGGGGAAATATGTTCAGTTGCTTCTTTGTCAGGAGTAAAGTGAGAAGATCAATACCACTCCTACACTTTTCTGTAAATACATGGCTACCGGCAGCAACCAGTCAGCTTAGTCAAGACTGGATAACTAGATGTTCTCACCTCAGCAGGAAAGTAAATAAGGCTAATTACAATAAAACAAATATTTACCAAAATGTCAAACCGCTCTTAGGTACAAATGTTAGCAAAAGAGACATTAAAGAAAATGAGTGTGGGATGTTGGCTATCACGCTCTGAAAACATGCCCCGCTACCTCAGTGAAGTACCAAAGTGAACGCTGGCTTACTGGGAACACCGAATAGTGTGCACTTGGGTCAATGTTATGCTGCTTTATCTTAATGGTGCTAATAGGACAGGTTTTGTAATCAATTAACGTCAATCATAGCTGTCAATCAACATCCACTCGGCATACATTAAAACTACTGTCAGTCGTAAAATCTTATTATGGGAGCAATCATTTCCAAATTGACCCACCAGCACATTTATTACAAGGCCCAAATGTAGCGATTGAGACCATAGTGACTTGTTGAAAAGAATGATTGACTTGGTATTTCTATAGAGAGGTAAGCTTTTTGAATTAAATGGAGCCAGAATTTATCGATCATCAGTGGCATTGAACATAACTTCCACATTAGCTACAGCTTGAAATCAGGATAGTTGCCACTTGAAATTTAGCACAAAATCTATGTCACATTAAGCAAGATTCAATTATTAATTCAATATCTGATATGTTTTGATAGAATTACAGATATTTTAATAGGGAGCATGTTGAGCTTAGACATATTTTTTAAAAAGCATCAACAGGTTCATGTTAGTGTTACAATGAGAGAAGCAGAGTAACACTGCATTGAAGTGCTATGAACAGTTCCACTTATAGACACAATTTACTTTGCATCACAAAGCAATCATGTTTAGAGGGCAAACCCACTAATAAGGCAGAAACACTAGACGGGCCCAAAAATAGAAACAACAGCGTGAATTCAACGGAGCTGCAGCCGCTCTCGTGGAGCTGTTCCTGTTGTGAGTCATAAGTGTTAGTTTTGTGTCTTGATGACGTGTGTGGATGTGTGGGTGACATGGGGGAGGGTGGGCAGGTGGGAGCAGTGGATGCAACGCTTGTGTTCCCCCAGACCTTTGTCATCCGCTCAGTGTCGGCCTCATTCAGCTGGTTGTTGCTACGATACAACATGGGAGATGACACTTGAACTGAATGCGAAGACAAACACACAAAAGCTGTTATGCTTTTTACACATTCTGGGAAATCTTTTCTATTTCAGACACAATTTAAATGTGTTACCCGCGTCATGTCGGTGTGGAATCGTGGCATTTCGCCTAGTGCCATGGTTAACATATGTTATCACATATTTCTTACCTGTGCTGTGTTTTTCAAAAATGGCTTTGTCTGTCAAATAGAAATATACCAATGAGACAGTGGGTGATTATGTTCCCACTTTGCTCTCAGGTTGCCTCTTCTCATCTCATCTGTGGATAATGAGGAGGACAGAGTTTGGGAGCTATTTTGATCATCATGACACTTGGGGGAACTCTGCTCTGGTATTTCCTCTGGTGTTTCCAAAGTGGAGGGTCATTCGCTCTAGAAAATTGAGTATCAGGCAGAAAAAAAGATACACTCATGAAATGTTTTAAATTCACTTTTGTTAAGCAGCCTCAGCTCTCACCTTTTTTGAATGCAAATGCAATGATTGTTTTTCAGTCGCAGAAAGGAGCAAATGTTCCAATAGATAACATCAATGAGAGATGTTTTCTGTAACACCTGCTCTATGAGAGGGAAAGCTGCTGGAGTGATCTGTCTTTCCTTGGTTTCGCTTCAGCTCAGCTGTAACTCTGAATTTCCCTCCCTGCTGTGGCGTTGCTTGACAGCTTTGTCAGACAGATTAATCAAAACCAAAAACCCTAACAAAGCTTCTATCCGAAAGTGAAACTTCATCCACTTTTAGACAAGACGATCTGCGCTCCATGAAGGGAAACCAAAAAAACAATTCCTTTGATAAAATTGTTGATGTGGGAAAAGTCATAAGTAACAAATGAGCTTGAAAGTTGACAGCTTCTGGGCAGCATGAGAAAACATCTAGGACATTGGAGAGATATTTCGGTTTCCAAAGAAGAGCTTCCAGCAACGTAATCAGACAGTGATAAAAAGCTTTGAGGCTCAGGGAGATGGAGGAGCAATGCTGACCAGCCAGTATATCAGATGCTCTACCTGTTGGCATGTTTGCTGCTTCAGTGCCACTTATCATAGGGCGGGAACTTGTCTGGAGCTTCTGCCCCGTGTAGTGGGTTTGGAGATGGGAAAACTATAGAAGCACTGCAGAAGAGACACATCACCAGGTGGGACAAAGTTGTTGTTTTGCAAGTCACAAGGAATTTTCAAATATTGAAATAATTAAGTCTCAAATAATTAAGTCCCTGTGGATTTTCCACAAGCTGGTAACCCAAATACTCTTCTTAGTGGTTAATAATTAATTT